>NC_136966.1:3428691-3543691 GCF_032717465.1 Coenobita brevimanus | reverse complement strand
TTTCTTACCTTTCATCTTCTTTCCTTCCTTCCGTCTCTCCCTCTCCCCTCCCTCTCCTTTCTGTAACTTTCCCTCCACTCCCCTCTACTCTTCTCTCCCTTACCCCAACTCACGCTCTCTCTCTCTCTCTCTTCCTCTCTCTCCCACCCTGTCTCCCTCAACCTTTACCCTCTCCCCATTCCTCTATTCCATAGAGGTAGGAGTAGGTAGAGGCGGCATATGGGATTAACCAAGGGTAGGTCAGAGTGAGGCCGACAGACCTGACTCGACCAACATGGCGGCGACCCCTTTGACAGCTGTCTGACTTGGTTCCGCTGACCAGGCGGGAGTGTTTTCTTAGTTGCAAACAGAAAAAAAAAATGTTTTATCTTTATTTATTTATTTATCTATTTTTGCATACTAACCTACAAACTATAATTCACTCTAAAGATACTCACCAGTGAAATGTAATGGATGGGTCAGATTTCTTATCTCCTCTTTTATTACACCCAAATGCGGCATAGGTGGTGGGCATTTTTGGAGACTTAGGTTATTTGATGGTGAGTTACAACTTAAGACAGAACGTCTTACACCCACAGCTGAACTACAACTAAAACCAGAGATAGAATGAAGTCTGTTTCTGGCATTATCCCTGAGGAATACCAGGTGGACACACAGCTGGAGGTATTAAAGGCTTAATAATCTCATGGCCACACCCACGGAGGTAGGATTAGGACTCTTACCTCTATGGGCACAGCCATAGAGGTAGGAGTGCACAGCAATCTTCTTCGTCAGGTAGGTGTTGCCCTGACCTCTTGACTTGACCAATATGGCCGTTTGACAGTTCTCTGGCTTCACAGGAGCCTTCTCACGCCGACTCTACCCTAATCCTACCTCTATGCTCTGTTCCATCCCCCTCACCCCCCCCCTCTCTTTCACCCCCCGGTTCTTCCCTCACCCCTAACCATTACCTCCTTCCCCATTTTCCTCTCTCTCACCATTACCCTTCCCTCTCCTGCACCATGTCTCTCACCCCTCCTACGCCATTATGCAGAAACCTCCTGTTCGGCTGATATATCACCGCTGAGGAAGTATTCTGCTGCGATGATTTATTCCCCTGCTTACTAACACACAAGACTTTGGGGGAGGGGGGGAGGGAGAAAAGAAAAATTACAAACATCAGGAGCCTTTCAGATTTGCTATCGTTTTCTTTGATTCGCAGAGGAGTTATGTTATTTATAAAAGAACCTATAACAGACATCCACAAAAGAACCAATAGATCAGTTGCTGTTTACTTGCCTGGGGGTATAACTTAAACTCACCAAAAAAAAAAAAAAAAAAAAATCACCCGGCATTAACTCACCAGGCAAAGCCTCATCGGTGAAAAGAGCACTGGGGAAAAATTTACGGGACATTAACCCACCGGATAAACTCTCACCAGATAAACTCTCACCTGATAAACTTTCACCTGATAAACTCTCACCAGATAAACTCTCACCTGATAAACTCTCACCTGATAAACTCTCACCAGATAAACTCTCACCGGACAAACTCTATCCAGTTAAACTTTCACCTGATAAACTCTCACCAGATAAACTCTCACCAGATAAACTCTCACCTGATAAACTCTCCCCGGATAAACCCTCACGGGATAAACTCTCACCAGATAAACTCTCACCAGATAAACTCACCTGATAAACTCTCACCAGATAAACTCTCTCGGGATAAACCCTCACCGGATAAACTCGCACCAGATACACTCTCACCAGATAAACTCTCACAGGACAAACTCTCACTGGACAAACTCTCACCAGGTAAACTCTCACCAAACTCTCACCGGATAAACACTCACCGGACAAATTCTCACCGGACAAACTCTTACCGGATAAACTCTGACTGGATTAACTCTCACCGGATTAACTCACACAGGATAAACTCTCACTGGATAAACTCTCACCGGACAAACTTTCACTGGATAAACTCTCACTGGATAAACTCTCACAAGATAAACTCTCACCGGATAAACTGTCACCGAACAAACTCACTAGACAAAAAAAAAAAAAAAAAAAAAAACTCAAGAAATAAACTCATCAGATAAAACTCACTGATTAACTATAACGAGGGACAAAATCTTCCTGAAGAAAGTTTCATTTACTGTTTTAAGAAACAAATGTGTAATTAGATAATAAATTTCAGTACAGGTTAACTTAATTTTAGGGTAAATTTCTTGTAAATAGGATACCGGTTAGCCCTTGATTCGTAATGTAGAATATATCATTTAAAATAATGTTTGTAAAAGATGCGCTATGGTGGAGTATAAAAGTACCATATTATGAAATCCTGACCTAAATTTTTAGACAGTAAAGTGGAGAGGAAGAAGGACGAAGAAATTATATGGTTCTTTACCACATCTATCTGACACTTAACTGCAAGGACAAATGAACGCTAAATTAGAGAAATATGTCTAAACAATATGATTTCTGATAAGGTTTTGCTTTTCCGGGGACTATGGAGACTTGCTAATCATAAATAAGTGGATCGGAACGTTTATTACGAGCGAGCGAGCGCAGCGAGCCAAGCGATGTTTACTCTACGTTCAGCTGAGAAATGAGCGGCCTAACACGACCTGGCCCGGCCCTACCCGACCCAACCCAACCGTGATGGTTTTCAGAGGCTAATAACTTCTCTACTATGTGAGACAGAGAAGAGATTCTTTCAGCAGGTACTATAGGCATTCAATAAATTTTGTTTTTAGCTATAGATTTACTCACGAGACCAAAAAAACCCTTTAGAATCCAAGTTTTCCAAGGGAAAGTACCGAGGGCTTCAATTGACATGCTCCACTATGAAATAGAATTTTAAAAGATTTCCTTTTGTAACACTATGTTTTCCTGCATGAATTCTAACAATCAAATATTGGATATTACGCTCATAATTTTACATAAATGTTTTTTTATATGATTAGGAGGTGAAATCAGGAAGGGTAAGCGTCCCATTTCTGGGTTTCGTCATTCAATCAATAGCCAAGCAATTACCAATGCAATTCGTTGACACGGCAAGTCAGGAGCAGAGAACTGAGCATTGCGTTGTGATGAATGGTACAGCACATCGCTATATGCAAATCCAGAGAGAAAACTTGAAAGAAAAGGTCTATCTATCTATCTGTCTATCTGTCTATTGCCAGACGCCTCAAACCCGTAAGGGGTGGCCACAGACAAATCGCCTCCACGTCGCCCTGTCCAATGCCACTTCACTTCCTTGCTCCCAGCTTACACCCACCCTCTCTCATATACTGTAGGCCTACCTCTCCACTCCATCCCTCCATCTCATCTTCGGCTTCTCTCTCCCTTCCCCCCCCCCTCCACCTCACTCGCATACACTCATCTATAAAAGTTAGTCTCTCGCTTTCCATCCTCTCCACATGGCCAAACCACCTCAGTGTATTTCTCCTAACCCTTTAGATCACATCAACATCCACACCACAACGCTCCTTCACTTCCTCATGTGTCAGTCTGTCTCTCCGTGTATCTCCACATGCTCCTTTCAGATAACTCATTTCCACTGCTCTCACTCTTGACTTGTGTCCTTCCAACAAGGGCCAGGCTTCACTTCCATACGTTAGAGTTGGCATCACATGCAATGAGAATGTAAATATTTTAGCTTGATTACCCTTCTGTTAATGTTAAACTACCTCACCAAAAATGTTGAAAGCTTACACCAAGATGGCATTAAGATGATAGGCGTATGTACAAACACTCGCTCGTTCGTCACGCGCTCACAAAGCACACTTTACCGGTCAATATGGAGTTTAGGATCTGAAAGGCTACCTGGTATATTGTTTAGCATACTCTGTTGGTTAGAAGCCTTGACAAATATGGGTCCTGGTTTTTCCAGCACTTGTTTTGGGTTGAGACTCCTCTGAGTAAAATCGATTATTGTTTATGATCTCCTGCTGCTTATCCCTTATAAAGACAGGTCCTGGTATATGAAACTCTTTATCTCTCCCGTTTGGTAAATGCTAAGAATTTCCTTCTCTTGCCTCTTATCCTGAGGAGTAGATGATCGGTCTCCTATGACGCTTTATGCAAATTTTCCCTTTGTAATCGTATATCAATGGCTAATACACGCAAAAGCCCCTTACTTATGCCATCTTAAAAGTTATGGGAAATTTGTTAAAACATCGTGCTGTGAATAGGACTTTGGTGCTTAAGCCCGCATTTGCCTACTGGTGTTAGCACTTTCACGCAAATAGACACAAAGAGCCGTCGTGTTTCTTCGCCAAGAGTTATATTAGAGTATATGAGAATATTATTAGACTAGCGTGCTGTAAGTAGAACCTTATTTTGCATGCCCACTTTGCTTACAGACTCAAGCATATACTTTACGTTAGCGGTAAATAGACGCAAGAAGCCTTTGTGCCTTCCCTAAAGATTATGTTAGTAAAAGTTTATGAGAAAATTGTTAAAAGAACGTGTTATAAATAGGACTTTGCTTTATAAGCCGCAATTGTCATACAACTCCCAGTGTATACTTCATATTATAATCAAGTAGACGCAAAAAGCTCTTATCTGTTTACCCCGAAAAGTTGAGTTAAAGTATAGGTGAAAATTAATGGAACATTGCACTATAAATAGAATTATAGTTTATAAACCTTCTTACATGAAATTCATGCCAGTTAAATACATGAGAAAACTGTCTAAAATAGGTGCCATAAATTAAGCTTAGCATTTCATGTGGTGGCGACCATCATCCACTCACTTGATGTAGTGCTGCCTACTTCTTCATTAGCCTTTATAATTCTTTTTCTGTGCCTGCCCTCCTCTCTTCCTATTTCTCCCATCCTTCCTGTCACTACTTAATTTTTTCTTTCCGTTACAGGTGGCTTTACATTGAGTGACAAGCCAAATGGTTTCCTGTAAGCCAAGAAACCATTTACAAGGCTGGGTGGTAACCATATAACCAAACCATACGTGCTCCCTACGTGTCAAGTGGGTTGGTGGAGGGTTAGTGCCCCTCCCTGTAAAACAAATAACTCAAGAGTCAAATGGCCACCCCGTACAGGATTATGGAGTCTGGCAATAGATAGATAAATAGATAGATTTCATGTCCCCTCAGTAATCTACTAACGTATCTTATATTTCATTCTTGTTAACTCCAAACGATTTTCTTCACGTTAGGAAACACTTGCCAAACTTGAAGGTCTTGATGCAGCCTTTACCACCATAGGGACTCAACAAGCGAAAAAGAAAAAAAAAGACAGCATGAAAATTTAACAAAAGTATGTTGATCTAGTGAAGGGCATAATATCTTCTTGCGTCTAACTGATGTAAGTTTCAGTGTAATAATAATAATAATAATAATAATAATAATAATAATAATAATAATGATAATGATAATGAGTAATATTAATAATAATAATGAGAAGGAGAAGCAAAATCTTTACTCTCTTTACTTTCCCACTACAATTTCTTTCACCCTCTGCTGGTGTCTCTTGTGCTGTCAATGTTTACACCTCTCTCCCTGTTTCTGTCTCCTCATCTCATTCCCTACCTCTCTCCACCTTCCGTATTCTCTCCTTCCTTCTTTCCTCCACCTCCCTAGCCTTTCCTACTTCCCTCCAGGTAGCCACTAAACGAAGCGTAAATACTGAAAGGCTCACCCGTGGGTCGCCCTCAAAACCTGACCACACACCTCCTCACCTTACCCTCCCCTCCCTCACCTCACATACAAAGAGAGAGAGAGAGAGAGAGAGAGAAGAAGAAGAAGATAGAGGCGAGAATGGAATAGTTTAGGAACTGTTCAGTAAATTAAGCAGGAAAAACAAAGACTATAATAATAGAAAAACCGGGAACATTAAAGAAGGAAACCGGACTCTGTCTGTCTGTCTGTCTCTCTCTCTCTCTCTCTCTCTCTCTCTCTCTCTCTCTCCACAAATTCATTAAATGTACGTGGGGACAAAGTAACCGCCGTGAATGAGTGTGGGAAGGGTCGAGTCAGGTCAGGGAGTGTTAAGGAAAAGGTGAGAGTTTTGAAGTAATTGCCAGCAAGGATTATATTTTTGTTTATTGCGGTGCTTCCCTGTCCATTTCCTTCGCAGGGTAGTTATGTTCTCTGCCCGGTTTGTCGTCTGTCTGGTTGTCTGTCTGTTCATCTGTCTATGGGCACTATTATGGAAAGTCCCTTGGATGGAATTAAACTGATTTTTGAATTATGACTGAGGAAGAGATGAACACCAGTGGGCTGAATTTGGACCTAAAAATATCAAGAATCAGAGTCAAGGCTGTAAATAAGAGACAAGGGGTGATGTTGCTGTTGGAAGAAGGTATGCTCTCTCGGAATGTTGTTTGTAGTTACGCCGGTCGGCGCAGTAACACGAACTCTAAAGTGTATCCAGTTTTTTTCATGTTACGTCAGACACGGAAAAACAGCAACAAAAAATCTTTTTCACGGAGTGTGTTTCGAATGAGTGCAGTAAAATTTCAACTTGTTTGGGTATTACTGATCTGGTAACGTCTTATTTATTTTTATTTATTTGTTTACAGCCGTGGTGGCTTGGTGGTTAGCATCGCAGACTGCGAAGCTGTTGGCTTGTTAGCGCCAAGGTCTGAATTCTGGTGCAGGCCGCAGACGCCATTCAGCGCAAGCCACCATCCACTTTTTGCAGGGTAGATAGGTGTGATAAGCACCCAGGGTAACACCTTGGGGAATTTACTATAGAAACTTGGGTATTGCAGGGGTCTTGTTTCCCAGGATATTGGGTGAATAACCTGACACAGGCTCAAAGGCATATGTTACGGAGAAGCTTTACCTTTATTCTGTTATATCCAGACAGTTTTGTTCGTCTTCGGGGATACGTTTACAGTGGGAGGGGTTTGATGCAGCTTTCATGCACTCCTTCACGTCCAGGGGTTTTTCATAGTTTTAATGGCATCGTCCGATACATGCATGAGTATTGACTGAAAATGCGTCATTGCAGAGAAAAGGTCAACTGTGATAGTCAGCATGCGGTCTACTGCAGAGTCTCCCCTGATGATAGCGATAGCAAGAATTATCTTTTACCCATGCTGGCGAAGAACTAATAGGTAAGGCGTGTCTGTACTGAGCATGATGCATGTATCTGAAGAATGGCTATAGTGTGTATGTGTGTGTTTTAGGAGGACGAAGTATGGTGGGTGGAGAGGGGAGGGGTAGGGATGAAAACTGTAGGATCCCAAGGGACTAGGGGAGAACAGTAACTGCTGGTGTAGGGGGTAGAAGGAGGGGGTAAGATGGAGGGAGAGAGAGGAGGAGAGGGCAATAGAAGGGGACGAAAGGGACAGAGGGTAGGGGAGAGGAGGGAAGGGAGTGTAATCAAAACTGGAGAGCGGAAGTGAATTGAGGAGGGAGAGGAAAGAAGGGAGGGGAGTGAGGAATGAAGAGTGGAAGGGAACTGAGGAGAGAGGGAGTACAAAGAAAAGCAAACAGCCACAGACCTTATGGTCCTTTCGAGGCTGCTTGTTACAGAGTAGGTTATGACTATGGGATCTAATTCTACATGCTGAAGGACAAGGATAGTAAAGTCTCTCCAGTGCTAAAGAAACTGGCCTGGAGATTGCAAACTAAAATAAACTAAATATAAATAAATAAGAAAAGACGTGACTATGACATTATATAGATCCACCGTTTAGTTAGTTCAGTCGTATTAAATCTTTTATAATCCTCCTTTTCCCATCGACAGACGATTTTATTTAACTTAAAGCAGGTTTTTGCCAGTAAAGAGGTTAGGACTAGCCATCATTAATGTCTTTAATCCAATGATGCATTTCTAACTTCACGTCTAGAATTTTTAAGTTGAGTAGAGATACTTTCAGATAAAGAGATTAGATATGTCCTTCACTTAACCCCTGCAGTTTTATTTAGTTCTTCTAAACTAAATAAAATCTTGTGGACGCAGCAAGAATAAACTTAACAATACGTCATCGGAGTGAAAAGGAATGAAGCGGTTAGTACGAGGACATCTTTTATAATTTGTTGCTGCTTCCGTCATGGTAGTTTATCCAGCTCAGAAAAGAATTACGCTCGTTTTACTCCAACTTAACATAAAGTTACCCACTTTCTATTTTGCATGCTGATCTGTAACAATAGATTTACACTTGAATATCATGTCAGCAACGAGGAAGCTCTAAGGACTGCATCTAGAGCCGTATATATATTTTTTTTCTGTCACTGTGCTATGTGAAATATGCAACAAATGGAAAAAAATATGGGACAAGAAAATGTGAAAGAACTAAGGCACTTCGGAGAATAGATCAATCTCCATGAAACCCTGCAGTGCTAGGGTGTCTTTATTTATGCATATATATTTTATCTTCTTCTGCCAGACTACTGTATTAATATAACGACGTTGCTTGGACTAAATTTTTGTCGCAATATGATTTTCTTTACCTTGAAACAGGCTTGTGATATGGTAGTTGTTTAACCTCTTTGTTCCGAAAACTTCTATTCTCTCTATTTTTAGGCAATCTTATTTAGCATTGGAGAGTTTTCAGACTGGAGGGATTAGATATAGCCCCCATGAACCCATTCTATACTAGAAGCCTTTCTGAAGTGCATTAATATCATCCAGAGGTAAAACAAAAATGTATTTCAAAAGAGGTTATCTGATTGGTAAGGTTGAAACCATACAGCTTTATGAATCACATGCGAAAAAATGCTGTGAAATTAAACAATTTTTTTTTTCGTTTAAAATAATTACCGCTGAACTGACCCCTTGTTGCAAAGTACCGCATGTTGTGCTTCACTGGGTGAGGTTTATGTGGTACTCCTCAATGTCACTTTACAACTCTTTCCTTCATTAGTTGTTTTCATTCCCCGGACCTGTATTCTTTTCAGCTTAGGAGGCTTTCTTGCACCTTTTCCTTAGCGACCTAATTTACATAGTACAGCCAGTAAATCTCCGGTATGTTGTCTTTACCTTCCTCATACTGACATGGGTAGCATACAAGAATATAATATTAATGTTACACAACAACTAAACAGGTAAGTAAGAGGTGCTAGACAGTCTTCCTAAACGTGTCCTACTTTGATGTGGCGCCGTCGGGTACCTATTGCACCCCCCCCTCACACTGTCCTACTCGCCATCCCTCCTTCGTTTCTTTAAAACAGCCCGTACGATTACTTTATTTTTTGTGTTCATGCTACCGTTTTTGTTTTTTTTTTATTCGGAAAACTCCCTAGCATTGTTACTTTTGTTGTTGTGTTCCCGTGCTCATGCGAACGTGAACTTTGTGGAATGCAGGCTGTAGATGCGCTTTTCCTGCAGTCCACCATTTCTTCCCTGAGATAGGAAATTCATGATCGTTTGCATAACCTGGCAGTGGAGTCTGTAGCCTGACATCCCCCTCCAGCGCCCTCTTGTTGTGACAGGATTAACGAAGGCTGTGTCAAACTTCAGTATTATGAAAGGCTTGTCTTAAGGTGAATAAAATCGTTTGGAAGCAGCAAGAACAAAACGGGCAGTAAGCTGACGTACTGGATGAGTTTAACACTGGAGCTCCTTTGACTTACTCTCAGATGAATAAAATCGCCTGGCGTTTGCTGGAACAGAATGTTAATGTTGTCCCGACCTTGAGAGGATTAAAACGCCTCGTCTATCACGGAGGTGGAGCGAGAGATGGAGACTCATGATGAGGTTGAGAGAGTGGGTGATGAGGATGTGCCAGCTGAAGGTACGGAGGAGACCAGGGAGACTAGGAGACGATTTGTTCGTGGCCACGCACTCCGAGTTAAGGCCTCTGGCTATAGATACATAGATAAATAGATGAATAGATAGACCTTGCTGCAATGTGCTTCCCAATGTCCACCATCTCTCATTAATGACCGTTTCTTTCCTGATCCATCCTGTGTGATGACGTGTATGTTTCGTTTTCCCTACCCTCAGACGATTTTACTCAAGTTACTCAACTAAGGAGAAACTTTCGAACTGGAGGGGTTACACATAGCCATCACCGACTCTACACCACAAACCGTCTCCCTTAAGATGAATAAAATCATTAGATAACAGCAGCAGCGTGAGTATACTGTCAGTGGACTATATTCGTCTTGGGAAAGACTTTTCGAACTGAAGAGATTGGATATAGCATTCATTAACCCCTTCATAAGAAGTTATGTACCCTAATCTGAAGAAAATCGTGTCGGGATGGTAAGAGGTCACTTTAAAAAAGAGCAGTGATAGTGAAATGGTTACAACATTACAAGGGCGTGTAATTTGCTCCTGTCAAGAAACACATCTCCAAGAACAATATTATGGTCCCTCTTCCATGCGTAAATTTACGGCAGGTTTGCATTTTTACTCTGATGGTATTCGCAATGGCTTTGGATACATTGTAAAATCCCTTCCAATGCTATTTATTCTGCATATGACGCCTCAGTTTCTCTTGTATGTTCCTGATGCATACTATGTCGATATGAAGACGGCATAAATAGCATTAAAGAAGATTTTAGAGTGTAATGTGTCAAATAAATCTCTTAGGAAGAGATGATATGAATCGTCACATGTTATCTTGATTGCGACACTCTGTGTGTGAGGCTCTTCCATTACTTTGGTCTTCCAGGACGAACTGGAAAGGACCCAGCCGGGAGGGTATCTGTTTTCTGCGTGCCTGCTGGGAAAAATTATTTAACGACTGAGACGCATGAAAGCCTCATTGCTCCTTGCATTATTTTATGGTTGATTTGTTTGTTTTTGAATGGCAGTCAGGAGGAGCAGGAGATTTTGCTTCGTTTTTTATGTATGTTTCTCATTCTTACAGTGCCAGAGCGGCTTAAGAGATGCTTCATGACCTGGATGGATTAGACCTAGTCTTACTAAACTCCTTCACTTTGGCTTTTTCATATTTTATTTGTGCCAAACCGTATGAATTACATGAAAAACACTTTTCGAACTAGGGAAATAAAATCTACCTTTAAGTAGCTTCTCAACCAAAGATCTTTCCCAAATAGAATAAAATACCCTGACTTGCCTAATCAACACAAAAAAGTTTATCATAGTTTTTATTTTTCCTACAGTCTGAGGTGCTCCAGAATGACAATAAATCTTGGTCCATCCCATCATTAAACATTTTTACACTTTATTCTTCCTACAACAGGCTATTATGGTTAACTCATTCACTACAAGGTCTTTTTATAATATATTATTGCTGGGCCTGAGGATCTATTCTCCTTAGGAGAAATTTTCGACTTGTAAATTTTGACACAGCCAACGTATACCATTTCAGTACGAGGGATCTTCCCACGCTGAAAAAAAAAAAAAAAAAATCTTTCGACGGTGACAAGACTAAGTAAAAAATTACTGTACTGAAAGTGGTAATATTGTTTATCGTCATAAGTATTATTACCAAAAGACTCTCCCAGCTTTTTCCACTCTGGTCTACTAGTTGTTAGCCTGCCTTTTCCATCTTAGCAATATTATTCTGAACCATGATTACCTGGTGGTCTAGAGATTTAAAGCGTATCAAAAAGATTGGGACTGGAAAGGTTTATAACTGAAGGTTGGCTGGCCTTTACTGCTCACATAACGCCACTCAGGGATGAAAGAAACTAGTCATCTTTGCCATAAATTTTGAAACGAGTAACCTAGCCCTTTACCCTTTCGGTTCTGATGGGGCAAATCGGGCTGGATTATATATAGGTACCCATGAACTAACATTTAACAGGTGTATGCAAAGTGTTGGTACAATGTTACCAAAGTGGATAACATCCACTTTATAACTATTGATCACTTTCCCTCCATGTCAAAAGGTTACCCACATGAATATATTTCCGTATGCGCACTCTCTTTCTCTTCCTCCATTTCCTTCCTTCTCGTCCTCCTATTCCTTCCTTCTCTTCCTCCTTCTCCTTCCTTTTCTTTCCTCTTCTCCTTCCATCATCTTCTCCTCCTCCTTCTCCTCCAGGCAACAGTATCCTTGTGTGTGCCTCTGTTTGGTACCGGGATAACATCTTTATGACTTTTAGAAGATTTTGGAAGCCTTAACGCTTATACCACCATATTGTGGTTTAATTCTTTTCCTTCATATTCCAAACCATTGTATTCAGCTTACTAGAATGCCCAGGTAGTGAACAGTTTAATGATGGCTATATTTAACCACTCAAGCTCAAAAGGTCGCTCCTAAGTTTAATTATACTGTCTGGTGATAATACGAAAATAAAAAGAGAGGTCGTAACGAAAAAGGATCGACGGAGATAGCTTTTTAACTCTTCGGTTGGCAGTGGTCACTCCTAAGCTGAATTAGGTCATTACATTCGTCAGAGAACAATACGTAAGTGATAAGTGGTACTCAGAGGGTTACTGATTAGACCCTTGAATATCAGGCCGTATTCCTTATATTCTTGCTTTTCATCAGACTATTTCAGTTTAGGGGCATTTTTTTTCCAACTGCAGAGGGGGGTGTTAGACATACAGGTTTTTTCCAGCTGGTGAGGGAGTGTTAGCAACGCATATTTTTTCCAGGAAGGTAGGGGGCGTTATATATATAGATTTTTCAAGCTGTGGGGGGGGGGGGATGATAAATATATCGATTTTTTCCAGCTGAGGAAGGAGTGTTAGATATACGGATTTCTTCTTGTTTCCAGCAAGAGGAGTGCTACATATAGTATTCATTAACTCCTCCTTCAGTAACGGGCTCTCCTATAGTGAATTAAACTTGTAGTACCGGCAAGAATATTAAATTTATGTCCTCAGGTGGAAAGAATTATCGAATGGGGATGTGAAGCTCTGAGTACGCGTATATGTTAGTTTTCCTAATTTGTGTTTTCCATTTTCCAGTCATTTCTATCCTATTCACTCCATTCATAACAATGGGCACAGACGTAGACTGATGATGTTTAACGACGTCCCAACACAGCAAAGTAAAATCATCTGAAGGCACCTGAGTAAAGCACAAAAACCTCATCGCACCGAAGGGGTTAAATATACCAAAAGAACAAGGTATACCGGTAATGAATGTAAAGGATGATGGCGATGGTGATGATGATGAACCTTACATGTTACAAAAAAGGAATGTGCTAAAACTTAGTAAAACCGACTACCTACATATTTAAATTTACAAAAGGTAAAAAAAAAAAAAAATGCAGAAGGATGAAACAAACATGAAATGACAAAACAGAATGCAGGCCAAAATTAACGAAATTATATAATTATGAAATGGGGAGGGGAACAAGAATCTCTCTCTCTCTCTCTCTCTCTCTCTCTCTCTCTCTCTCTCGTTCACTTACTCCCTTCTCCCTTTCTCTCTTCTCCTCTTGCTCCTTGTATGAGCAAAAAAGCTAGTTTTTCTCAGTACTCACAAATCACATTAACAAGGCAGGATTCGCATTGGAGAGAGAGAGAGAGAGAGAGAGAGAGAAATTCATATGGTAGTGATAGGTAAAGGACAAAACATGTAGCCCGCTGTCTTATCTCTATATATTTGTCAATCACCCACTCTTTCCTGTGTGTGTGTGTGTGTGTGTGTGTGTGTGTGTGTATGTGTGTATATATATATATATGTATATATATATATATATATATATATATCTATATATATATATATATATATATATATTATATATATTTTACATAATTATATATATATATATATATATATATATATATATATATATATATATATATTTTACATATATATATATATATATATATATATATATATATATATAACAGGGGGGGGTGTGTGTGTGTGTGTGTGTGTGTGTGTGTGTGTGTGGTTATTACCGTATTTACTGTGTATATATATATTTATTTATTTTGCCACGCGCCATAATCCTAGTGGGAGTAGCCTGTCAGGAATAAAGTACGGAAAAGTTATTCAAGTTTGCCAATCTGACGTCACTTCTGCAGATACCATACGGGTAAAAGAGCATGAGTTTTACATCAAGCAAAATTTCTCGTTACTTTCTTGCCATTTACAGAGGATGATTAAAAAGTGAATGTTTAGTACCTTACACAATCGCATACCTAAAACCTAACCCACATTCACCCACCTCACACAGTTTACACTGACGTATCTCACAAAACAGTATTTCACACACACACACACACACACACACACACACACACGCACACACACACACACAAGCCCTTCTCCAGTTTTTGACAAATAACCCGAGGCGCAAGAATTTGGCCATATATAAACTTGCCACAGTTCATTTACCCTGTGACCTTTGCAGTGTATTGTGTGGAAGGCTGCTGGAACAAAGGAATAATGCTCCATTTTTCCTTAACTTTTTCGCAGTTCGCCTACCCTTTGTCCTTTCTCCATTATTTTCATTCATTTACATTTTTCATCTGGTACCTTTCACCCCGATCCTCACCCCGCCAAACAAAGAGGTTATTACTCGTATTACAGTTCCTTTTATTTTCCTTCCCTCGCAACTATATTTCGTCCTCCTAAACTTGGTGGAGATTTTAGTAATTTTGCAGTTTACATCCAGTAGCATAACGTTAGACTCTTACAACTGTAGGGCTCTGCATCCTTTCCTTTGTTCTAGTATTGATATTTAGTTACAAATCAGCATTCGCGATGACCAAATGGCAGTTTTAGGCCAAATTAGGGTGTAAAGATTATAAGTCCTCAGTGGTTAATCGCCACCAAAATAGAGTAATATCCACGCACATTGTGGCACCCGCCGCTGAGAAGAACGGGTGGTAACAGCCGCCGCACTATATCATGATAAACGTGGATTTATTCCCCACAGGTCTTTGTTTTTCACGTCTAGATCACGACTTTCTCTGTTACGCTCCGCTCGGGAAATTTGGTTCATATTTTGGCTTATCTCGTGTGGAGTTTTAACTCCTTCAGCCCCGGAATGTGTTGTATATTTCATATATATATATATATATATATATATATATATATATATATATATATTATTCCTGGTACTTATACTGATATCCAACGAGGAAATAAAGACACTTATGCATCTAAGCATAATTATTTCAGTGATCATTTTTAGACTGGATAATATCATGTTGAACTTAACATAGATTATAATGTTATATAATTTCATCATCTCAGGTCTGATTATGGAATACACTTAAGAATGTTTTCAGTGTTACAAAGGGCTCCGTTAAAAAGGTAACTGTACAGTAGAACGTACTACCCACTAAACACTTCCTCATCTCATAACACACACACACACACACACACACACACACACACACACGTTATCAAAAGCACCCGTGGACTATGTAGCTAAGACTGTGAAGAAGAACGTACAGTAAGCTTCAATCGCTGATGTCATTAACTCTTACCATTTAATGACTTTTTTTGCTACTTTTAAGCTATGTTGTTGATTTTGGCAGAAGTATTTTTAATGACGAGATTACAGCCTCCAATAACCTCTTCAAAATCTGATTTCTCTTCACAAGCTGGATATAATCGTCAGAAGCGAAAACGAAAAAAAAAAAAAAAATCAGTATATGTCACTGAACAGAAATGACTGGAATGCGTAACGCGGAATATAATCGTTTGGTCTTTCTGACACTTCGCTAACGGCCGCACAGTGTAACGATGATTAATAGGCTGACACAGGTGCTCTAAAGCTGCCAAAAAATGTGGGCTTTTGCTGTTTCCTTCAAAGTCTTAGTTATAAAAGTAAGACCAGCATCATAATTCTGTTAAAGGGCAATGGTACCTGTGGTTAGATTAAAGGGCTGATTTGACAAGAAACTAAAGAAACTCATTCCTACCTCTCAATTAAGGCGCACCGACTTTCATGTAGTTGCAGCCACTAGTTACTATTTACGCTGTGGAAGTTACTCAGTCCCGTCACGTGAAATGAGACTTAAGTAAAGAAAGGGACTCATTCCCGTTTCATATCTAAAGCTCATATAAAATTTTGTGAAAGTTACCAAGTCTCACTGAGTATAAACAAACCGATTATAACATCCAAAGAGGAGATTCCTACCTCAAATTTTGTTAAACCATGACTTATTCAAATTGCTGGAGCGGCATAGTTCCGTCCTAGTAGAACAAATTGACTGGAATATCATATGGTTTTATGATAAATAATATATACAGGGCGTCCCCTGAGATTTTACTTCAGGAGGTTTTCCTAGAAGTTACTCTGAAAAAAAAAAATCAGTGTGGGTCTTCTCAGCAGTTATGGAATTACAGTTCCTGATGACCTCATGGGTAAATTTAGGGGGTTATTGTTTTCACCCATCATGTCATAATGGCAGGTCCATAACAAGTAATAACTGGAGCCATGTCAATATAGCATGGTTACTCAAAATTATCCCTAAAATAACCCCCTGAAGTTTCTTAAAGATCTCGTTCGACACCCTATATAGGATAATAGTATTGGTAGACTTGCATGTCTGTCTCATGCATGTTGTGGTGGCTTTTATTGGTGGGTCACGCAGGGTCGTGCAGGCAGGGTCAGCAGGGAAAGGCAGGGAAGAGGTCATGAGAGAAGAACCGTATGGAAAGGACCAGGGTGAGGAAGGGATGAGGGAAGAAATTTATACAGAAAAGAAGGCAAAAGGAAAAAGGGGAAGGGAAGGGTGACGGAGATCGGGAAGGAATGGAAGGGAAGGGAGGAAATTGAAGCGAAGGCAAGAGGTCATGAAAAAAGAAACGCAGGAGAAGGAAGGGATAAGGACGAGAACATAAAAGGAAAATCATAGGAAAGAAAAGGGAAGGGAAGGGAAGGGAAGAGAAGAGATTATGTGAGAAGGAGCATATAGAACTGAAGCGGTGGAGAAAGGAAGGGATAGACTTCATTGAGAGGGAATAAAGGAATGGAACAATTCGTAAAACAACAAAGGAATAAATGGGAAGGGGATGGGAAAAGATGATTAGAAAGTGGCAGAGAAAGGAAGAGAAGAGGGTATGTGAGATGAAAGGACTGTGAGAGAAACTAACGAGGAAGATATGCTAGAGACACAAAAATGAAGACGTACTGAAGACCCTACTAAATCTTCGAGAGAGAGAGAGAGAGAGAGAGAGAGAGAGAAGGGGAGGGGAGTGGGAGAGATGGACCAGAGACAGGGAAAGGGTAAGGTAAGGAGATAGAGGTGGAAGGGGAGGAGAGACGAGAGGGGGAAGGGAAGGCGGAGAAGGATTGGAAAAGCATATAAAAGTTTTTAGTATAACCGTCTCTCAAAATTGAGAAAAAAAAAAAAAGAATAACGTTAGCAAGTTCTTCCATCGGAAGGGCGTGGGGGGGGGGGAGGAAGGCGGAAGAGGGGGCGGGGGAGGAAAGGGATTGGGAAAGTACGTGTGCTTTGTGTATCTTTAGTGAGAACCCCAAGAGAAAAATAGGAAGTAAATAAATAACCGAAGCGAGGATGTCCATGCATCATCATTATCAGTTGACAGAGAGCGGAACTGGCACCCATCACACTCACTTCACAGCCCCCTTTGCCCTCCCTCCCCATCCCGTCCTCTCTTGATCCCCATTAGGACTTACTTTGCTTTCCACTCTTTCCTCCTCCCTAGTCCTCCTTCACCCATCTCTCCTTCCCTCTATTCTCCTTCCCTCCATCCATTTCCCTCATTTCCTTCCTTCCTTCATCTCTCTTATTCATCTCTTTCCCTCCCTCCGCCCTCCTCACCTTACTTCTATCCCTCCATTTCCCTCACTCTGTTCCTTCTCTCTTTACATATCTATCACCCTTCTCCCTCTTTCCCTGCATCCCCCCAACCCTTCTTCCCTCTCTCCATCTCCCCCACTCTTCTAGTTTCCTCCATCTGCCTCAACCCTTTCTTTCCCTTCCTTCCTCTCCCTCACCCTTCTCATTTCCTCCTTCCCTCTCCCTCACCCTTCTCATTTCCTCCCTCCATGTTCCTCACACATCTTTTCCCTCCCTCCATCTTTTTAACTTGGCACCCCCATGCTCACCCCCTTTGCCCCATTTACGGTCTACATTTGTGCCCATGTTAATAGCAGATCCTGACCAGCTTCTACGATAAACAAGTCTCTTATGGCAGTAGTTTGATGTCAGAAATCATATCGTTTTGTCGGGTTTCTTTTTTTTTCAGTGTGGCGTTCATTCCAGTTTGGTTGTAAAGTGTTTGGTAGCTGACTGAGTGAAGACAAAAGTATAAGCAAGCATCCTTGTTGACTATTTTTGTTCAGTATGTTTTACGAATACCTCATCTCTCTCTCTCTCTCTCTCTCTCTCTCTCTCTCTCTCTCTCTCGTTATCATCATCATATTCCCTCTTTCCTCTTTTCTCTCTCCCCTAATTCCCTCTCCCCCCACCCTTCCTCCACATTTCCTGTCGCCACCCATCACCATTACCGCTCCCTCTTCTCACTCTGCTGTTTTTATCTCGCGTCTGCCACTTTCCTCCCTCACTTCTTAACTCCCTACCCTCCGTCTGTCTGTCTGCCGAGAAACAAGGCTGGTGTCGGTGGAACTTTTCTGAAACTTCATTTCCATTTGTTATCTAATTATTAAAGAAGCAAATTGATATCCCACCATGAAAACGGTGGTACTTTGTAGAAACAAAATGTGTTCACTCCCCATGTAATGTTTTCAGTTACTGTCTTCAGCTCCTGCATCAAAACTGATATGTGCAAGATATACTAGCCTTGGAGTGAGCCAACATGCTAAATACTCATACTTTAGTGTAAGGATTACAATACTGTCATGCAGGGGTTTTTGCACTTACATCCATCCACTCATGATATACTGCTGCCTTCTTCTTGTTTAGATGACTCTACACTGAGTAGAACGTTTAATGATTTTCTGTAACCCAGAAAATCATTTATAACATCGGGTGGTAACCACATAGCTAATAATGGAGAGATGTGAAGCCTACTGCGATGACCCTGTTATCTGGGTGGGGAAAGACAAATGCGGCGTTCATCCAGGAACCAAATCTCCGTAATCTGTCCCGTCCTTCGCTGTGACAAGGCGCTGTCCTCCACAAGGGAACATTGTCCCACTGGACGCGGCAGTCCTGCAGGAACGATTGCTTGCGGTTGATGGGTCTGCTTGTCCAGACAGACTGGGGTTGATCTATTACCTCTACATATTCACCTACCTCTTCGTCTTCACTGCCTGCATTATACCTGCAACCCTCCTTCCCTTTCTTGAATTTCATCCACTAAACTTACATACTTGCCCACCAAACTATCTAAATTTCTGTAACCGTTCATATTCCCATTACATGACCAATCACTACCCACCCCGGGGCTTTATTCCGCCTGAAATCTAAGGGAATGGTGCACGGTAATTTCTGTAATCATAAAAGATGCGAGTTTTTTGCTATAAATTTCTTATGCTCGTAACTCTCTTAGATAGGAGGTATTCAGTATTGGTCAAGCGTCCCACTCAGGTACGTTATTTGATAGTCACATAATTCTTGTTGTACATTTAGTGCCACCTTCACAATATAAAGGCAGACTACCGAAAAATAAATATTATATTCATTATAAGCCAAAATGAAGCAAAGGTAAGCATGGTTTTGTGATCACACGTGACAAGTGAACCGCTGAGAGAATCCCACTTAGCTAATTATATGCCAGCATAGGGAAGGAGTCTGGCCAGCGATGTGACTGATCAGTTCTGTTGAACAGAAGGATGAAAGGCTAGCTACTAACAAGGTGAGACATCTGAACACTCACAAAATCAAAATTGATTAGGTAATCAATCATATCTTTCTGAGAGGTAATATCACGAATTGGGGCGAGTGTGTTTATAAGTTCATAACATTTTATTCAGAGTGAAAACCACGAATTCTAGTGGAATTCCCACTGTTTATCACTCAATTTAACCGTCCTCGTATTCACCCGATCGGGAGTGTTTTCAGAACAATTTTCACTGTTTCATAAGTGATCGTCCTTGCGCGCGACATTAGCGCCTTTGCTGAGTGATTTATTGTGAGTGTGTATCGCTCACTTTATTTTAGTTGACCGTTGAACCAAGCACGGCCATCTCTCGCCCCCTTCCAAAATTCGAACTTAGTCAGGATTAGAGCGTCATGAGAGAAGGTTTGTGTACAGCGAGTTCCTGAAATCTCCACCTAGACGGTGAATTGGTGAGAGGTTTAGCGTGTGCAGCGTCCGTCCTTTGCACCGAAAACCAGTTTCCGCTTAGCCCCCTCTACTGACCAGTATTTCTTTTCGTTTTTCCTAGGTTTAAGTGTTAGCGTTTGAATGAGCGAGTGAGTGTATTCTCCTTGTTATTTTGAATTCATTTTGAGACTCATGTAACGTAAATTTATTTCATTGTAATTAATAATTTTTACAGTTCCTTTTCTTTGAGCTTGATGTAATGTAAACTCGTGTTTTATTTCTCCACATTAAGCTTATTCTAGTTGCAGCTCCTAGTTTGCATAAACGCTTTGCATTATTCATAACTGGTACTTAAGCCAGTCCTTTTGTATTAAGCTTGAATCCGTTGTGCCAACAAGGAGTTAATGCACCGGCATGAACCTCTTATTACTATTAGTATTATTTATTGATTGTCAGGGGTGGAGTCACTTTCTCGAGAGGCTAACAGTACTACAAACAGCACTCGTGAGTAATTTAGTCTCTACTGTGTACTGTTGAGAAAGTTTATAAATTCTCATCCTTAGAGAATCAGCGAAGTAAGCCGGCGTAAAGTAACTCTTACTGCTTGATTTCACAAGTCAATTCATTGTCTCTATTTTCAAGCAAAACACATAATCTTTATTTAATTTTTAAATTCACAAAAACTCCGTGACAGGTAATACATTATCGATCTCTATATCTATTGCCAGAAGCCTTAATCTCATAAGAGGTGGCGCCCATCATCCACCCCTTAGTGTAGCGGTAATCTGTTTTTAGGGTAGCTCTACAGTGAGTGTTAAGCCAAATGATTTCCTGTAAACCAGGAAACCATTGACAACGCTGGGTGGTAACCTTATAACTAACCAACACGTCTTCTCTACGTGACAACAAGTGGGTTGGCGGAAGGTTAGTGCCCCTCCTCAGAAAGCAACTAACTAAAAATACGAACTTACATCATCAGTGGGGTAAATAGAAGAGACATTAATAGGTGCAAAGATTTCAAGCTTATGTGAACGGATAGCAAAGTGTTGACGTGATGGGTATGTAGAATGAGAATTTGACTTGATGGAGCAGTAGTCTGTAAACACCAGCAGTTTCGAGTGACTTGACAGGAATGTTCGGACAGGTAACACAAATGACGGTGTATGAAAATAAAAGTAATATCCATGGTCTAAGTATGGAAAAAGGGAAAAAAAAAAAATGATTACATGAAATTAGGTCACAACATGGAGCAAGGAAGGCAATGAAACTTGTAACCTTTTGCTGAAATTGGAGAAATCTGAGGACGAAACAGACGACCCACGGCCAACTCCGCCACCATCATACAGTGTTGATTTGTGTGAAGACGTGTGGACATCCAATTATTATGTGAACATTGTCTTGTTCTTACGAGATCTTGTTCTCTCGCGATACCATTGTTAATCTGTATAACCAATCATATTAATGCAGTATTATTATTCGTCACTATAACATAATTATATCAGTATTATATCATTCTCTTATGTATGTACGTATATCAAATTTAGTTAAATATCTCACTACTAAATAGTATGCTCTCATTATTAGTACTTTATATTATGATATAATTTTTTTAACATTCACGTATAATACCAGTGTTTTTGTATTACTGAACTGTCATTTATACGTGTATAACATGTCGGGAGACATAATTACCCAGGGGGAGACAGATGTAAGTGAGCGGATGCTTGTTGCTTAGTCGCCACGATGCTGACGCTGCTAGAATGCGATGAATTGGCAGTGGTCACTACCGCTGGCCAAGAGCTGCTTCTTCATCAAGGGAACGCTGAAAAGACTGTCTTAAGTGTACACACCTGGTAATTTCTTAACTCACCATCATATCATGGCATTTGGTATGAACGGAAACTTACTTACCTCTCTTCGAATAATTTTAGGAGAGACAGAGAACTGATCGACTCCGAAAGCGTTACACAAATCTCAGTAAAGTTTCCAGTAGTAGTACGAAGACTTTTAGAATGACCTGAGTTCCTTGTGGTATATCTATGGGCGTAGATGTCACAAAAATAGCTTATATTCTTATGGACCCACGACCACAGTTATTAGCGAGCTTCTGTGGAGTAATATTCGAACCTTCTTATGTCCCCTTTCTTAGCCGCACCCGTTTTCTCTGTACATTGTTATTTCACTTATTTCCATCATACAGTTAATTCTTCCGCTGACAGATATCGTTCATTTGCATAAAATCATCTTTATTAACCTGGAAAGAAATGGTACGTCTGCCTCAAACATCAAAACGAGATAATGCCTCCTTCGCATGCGGTAAACCCTGTTAACCATTTCTGTCATAACAGACTTTGTAGTTACTTGTAGAGAAGTATATTTTAGACTTGTGGTCGAGCGGCTTTTATATCTTGTAGTAGTTTCCCCACCAGATGTCATGTAGTGACGGGAGAGGTAAAGAATAGTATGGGACTATTTTTATTTGTCTTGGAAATATTAAACAGGTATAAGAGTATAATTCCCGGGTAGCTACCTCCCTGTCTCGCTATCTCTCTCTCTTTCTGTTCTAAGGCTAATCTCCGTCTCGACCTCTCTCTAGGGTCGCTTGTCTCCTTCCAAACTCTCTTTCCTAAAATCTGGTGTAGTAGGGTGTGTGTGTCACGTATGTTCCTCATGGCAACAGAACTTTCTCACGAGAGGACTGCTGACAGCTAACTGCATCATCTCCTTACTGGCCGCTGTCGTCAGCTTTCCTCCGTGTAAGCGTTTAGCGCTGCTCGCTTCTCGCAAACACAACACCTTCTCATCATTTGACTTCCTGCTTCTATCTGTCTCTCTATCTATCTATTTATCTATCTATCTATTATGTAGTCCTATATTTGCTCGGCCGCGCGAAAATGGCGTACCATCGACATTTAATAGTTATAATATATTAATACATACTATATACACATTATAATGAACTTATAAGCTAATTAAGTGAAATACATAATATTGTAAAGTAACATAATTGTATGAATATTGTATACATATATTATTCATAGTAAATAGTGATTATTCAGTAATATTACATTTTAAATAAGTTGAATACATATTGGAATAAATGCATTAAAGTAAATTATTTAACTGTAATACAGTATGTACTTGGGTTATTATAGTGAAATGCATACATGCAAGAATAAAAATAGTTTAAAATTAAGATTATTGTAAGAGTTATTAATATTTCATTCAAAGATAATGGTACTGGTTTGTCATATATGGGTCATTCTTCTTTGTGTTATTATTATTATTATTATTATTATTTTTTTTTTTTTTTTTATATATAATTAATACTATATACAAAATATATACACTTCATTCAGGGTGGTTAACTGTGATGTTAACTCTCCCCCCACTAAACAATGACTCCAAATTAGCAATTCTTGCATGCATTCTGTGCATGGCCAACAGCAATACTGCAACCACAATGCAGATAATTATAAAGACAGAAGGTGCTTGGCTATACACATAATATGGGTTGAACATACTCAAACTCAAATCTTCCCAGGGCTTCATTGTTTCATTGATCAGCTGCATAGTTTCAAACTTAGGTGAAGTCAGCTTAATACTTGTGCTCATGTTTAAGTTCATATCAGGCAGTGGGTGGAAATGTTTGTGTGTATGATTGAGAATGGCGTAGTGATTGATGGTGGAAAAAGTAGACATGGATGGTGTAAATACCGCACAGTAGTCTGGTGCTATGTATAATCCTGAGGCTGATGTATGAGATGGTGGTATATCTGGACAGACTATGTAAACTGATGTGTTATGAGGGAAATAAAAAACTGCGAGTGTCCAATGCGTTGATGGTGTACAAGTTTATCTGGAGCAAAAGTGAAGTTGCAATGATGATGAATATTGTTATTGCTGATGATAGCCATTTCACAAGGGACCGTATCAGTAGGCTGAAACGTGAAAATGTACGCAGGACAAAGATGAACAGCATGTAAGGATGTGCGGCACTTTCGCTCAATCGTTGACTCACTTGCGAAAGTGACAGTGTCTCGTCTCTTGGAGACCATGATGAGTTCGGTGTCTGTGTTGATGTTGATGATGACTAAAGTGTTGTTGTTTCTATAGGGGAAGGGGTGTATTTGGTATACTGTGAACAGGTCTTCCGTGATGAATGGTACATGAACTATCACTGATGTTGGTGTTAGTGTTGCTTCCAAGTACGGGTAATATTGCATAAATTCCCTACTGCGGAACAATGGCTTCAATTTATGTTTATGTATGCCTTGACTAACTATCTGACGTAGTTCATGAACTGGGAGTAAGTCATTTGTGATCTTGCCATCACCAGCATTCGAAATTCCTTGCATAAGTGCCCTGAAATGATCTCTAGTGTTCTCTAATTGTAGTAGAATCGTGTCAATATGTTCTGTGATGATGGAGAAGTGCTGGAAAAGGGTAACGTTACCCTCCAAGTCATTTATTTTATCTATACTCTCGAGAGCTACGTTTTCTGCTTGTTTCAGATTTTTCACAATTGTTTTCATTGCCGAGTTCTGTCCTGTGATGAATTTATCTTGGTATGTTAGTACCTGAGCTATCTTATTAAATTTTTTGTTTATTTCTTTAAGGTCATCCTCTGTAGCCAATCCAAAGATGTTCCCAAGAATTGCGCCGCCCAGATCGAACAAACCGCGCTTTTGGCGAGTACGTGTGATGTTGTTCCTGTCGCTCAGCACCTCTGTTCCATAAGATGGGAGATCTTGGATCATGACGAGCATAGTTGACTTCGCCTGTTCTAGTTTCCATTTCGCTAACTTCACCATTTCACCCACTTCCTTGGTGATATGTGATTGTGAAACATAATTCCCTATCTTGAAGTCCAGAGTTCGCATCGGCGTCGCAAGTCTTTCTATATAAGTAGGTAAGTCATACAAGTAATCTAGACTTATTTCAGTACTCATGACGTCCTTGACGATTGTAGTCGTGGCCGTTGGAGCTATGAGGCATCCTTGTCGTACTATATGCTTGGGGTCTAGGTGCGCATATACCCTTACTATGTATAGGAGAATCCATAGCATAAGTCCCTTCATCGTAACCTACCGAAAAAAAAAAAAATCTATTAATTTCCTATAAAGCTGTGGTTGATGATAGTGATGATGTGCGTTACGGTTGGCTGTTATTTCATTTATAGAAGGAGTTTAAATCGATATTTAATTCTCGTAAATGATGTACTGTAGATTTCATTGGAACAGTTGCACCTATGTTCGATTGTTTGGTATATGACCTTAATTTCTTTTTGTAATCATTGTTGTGTTCTTGCTTGGTTTCTTGAGGTACGTTCACCTGTTCGGTTGTATCCGAGGCTGAATAATTATGGGATAATTCCCTTGAAACTCGTTTTAAATGGTCAATATGAACTTGTTTTTCCTCGCCACTTGAAAGTGACTTAATTAAAACTTTGTTTGCCTTTATGTTAATTACTCTGTATGGGCCCTCAAATTTAGGGGATAATTTATTGTCTCTCGTATGAATGACTCCGTAAACAATGTCTCCTAAGCTGATAGGTGAATCTTTTGCCTTCTTGTTAAATGCCTCCGTCATTTCTTCCTTGGACATCGTTAATTGTTTTTGCACTCTTTTGTGAATGTCCTGGAATTCACGTAAACGGAGTTTAGAGTAATCATCGTAATTGTATATAGGCATGCTGTCACCTTCTAGGAGCTCATATGGTAATTTTTTATCTGTGCCATATATAATGAAATGTGGTGTGTCACCAATGGATTTATTTATAGACCCATTAATGGAGGCCTCTACTCTGGGAATCCAATCATCCCAGCTTGCATAATTTTCACTGTGAATGTGTCGTAGCACATCTAATACTTTTTTATTTTGTCTCTCTACCAACCCATTCGATGCTGGGTGATAGGCCAAAACGTTAACCTTTTTAATGTTGTATTGTTTACATATTTCTTGTAAGATCTCAGAATTAAATTCTCCTCCATTATCACTTATTAATACCTTTGGGGTAGTAAAGCGACATATTACATTATCTGTTATTGCCTTTGCTACTGTTTCTGCTGTCTTATCTTTAATTGGAGCTAAAATGACATAACGGGAAAAATGATCCGTTGCTACGAATAAGTATAGGTTATTATTGTATGATAATGGCATCTTGAGTAAATCAACAGCGACAACGTCCCATGGTTGATGTGGTACTGGGTAATTACCCATCGGTGCAGGTGTGATTGGGTATCCTTTGTGTTTCGCACATGATTCGCATCTGTCTATATGATTGTGTATATCTCTTCGTAATGAAGGCCAGTAATATAATAGCTGGGCTTGGTTGAATGTCTTATCCTTTCCAGGGTGTCCTGCATGTGGGCTGTCGTGTATCATTCGTAATACTTGGGGTATCATGTCATTAGGTACTACCAACTGGTTAGTATTTCTTTGGCGTTTTGGTTGTTTAGAGTTAATTTTGTATAATGTATTATTGACCATTGTGAATTGTTCAAGTGGGACATGAAGTTTGGGTAATTGTATGTCATCTCCACTTTCTAACTTGTATATTACTTTTGACCATACTGGGTCAAGTCTTTGTGCCTTTGCGATATCCTCGTGGTTTGGGATATTTCCTTTGAGATCTAACGCCGCGACCTGAATTGTGTTCGGGTTCCTAGATAATGCGTCAGCTACTATATTCATTTTACCTTGTATATAATGTATTTGTACATTGTAGTTTTCAACTGTACATTTCCATCTTGCTCTCCTCCCAGAAAGGAGTTTTTCTTTAAACATACCCACCAGTGGTTTATGGTCGGTGAATAAGTGGATTTCGTAACCATATACCAAATCTCGAAACTTTTGTAATGCAAAAATCACTGCAAGTGCCTCTAAGTCTGTAGTGTTATAATTTTTCTCCGCACCTCTTGTCTGTCTGCTGGCAAATGCAATTGGTTGATTCTTTCCTCTTTTATCTTCCTGCATCAGTACAGCCCCTAATCCTTTAACTGATGCGTCTGTACAAATAAGAAATGATTTCGTGTAATCTGGATATGCTAAACAAGGTGCATTCGTTAGTTTAATTTTTAGATTGTTAAATGCCCTTTTTTGTTCTTCTTCCCATTGGAATACAGCATCTTTTTTGAGTAGTTGGAATAGAGGGAAGGCTATATGAGAGAACTGTGGTACGAAGGACCTATAGTACCCAGCCAGACCTAAAAATTGTCTAACTTCGTCAGTCGTAGTGGGTTCAGGAAAATCTCTCACTGCCTGTATTTTGTCATCAGTGGTGTGAATACCATCAGAACTTAATTTGTGGCCTAAGAAATTTATTTCCTTAAAGCAAAATTTGCATTTAGAAAGTTTAATTTTTAATCCAGCATCACTAAGCTTTTGTAAGAGTAAGTCTAATTTCCTGAGATGATCCTTAATATTCTTCGTTGCGATAATAATATCGTCAAGATAAACAAATATTCCTTGTCCTAAAATTCCGGACAATACGTAATTCATAAGACGCTGGAACGTACCGGGGGCTGTCCTCAGTCCCATTGGCATTCTTGTATATTGATAATGGCCTCTGTTTGTTGAAAAGGCAGTGTATTTACGTGACTCCTGAGATACCGGAATCTGATAGTATCCGTTTAGGAGATCGATGGTCGAGAATATATTATTCTCAGGACCAATATTCTGTAGAACATCACTTAGCAATGGCATGGGAAATCTGTCTGGGATGGTGTGATTATTTAGTTTACGGTAATCTACTACCGCACGCATTTCTCCATTTCTCTTGGGCACAAAGAAAAGGGGAGCGTTCCACGGAGAAACTGAAGGCTCAATAATTCCAAGCTTTAACATTTCATCGACATACTGATTTGCAAGTGTACGTTGGGAGTGTGGTATGCGATAAGCTGGTACGAAAATTGGTGGTGTTTCTGGGTGCACATTAATCATGTGATTAATCAAGTTAGTACACCCTAATTGTTCTCCGGGCAAGGCTACGGTGTCCCTGTGTGTTTCCAGCAGGGTTAACAAATCATTTTCTTCGTCAAATTCACCTGAGTGAATTAAATTCTCTTTTATTCTTTCTCTATCCGTAGATTTTATCTCACTTGTTACTCCACCAATATTTATTTCCTTCACAGGGGCGGGACATTTTTCAATATTAACTATGCAAGTTCCCTTCTTCAACTGAACTTCCCCATTCATGTGATTAATAATGAATATCTGAGTTAGCCCTTCGTCGTTCGTATGACATAATGCGTTTTCTACTGACAATCCCTTTACTTTACATAATTCTTCTAAGACAAGAACAGTACTATTCCGTAATTTGCTCTTTATGGTAACCTTCATGTATGAATTAGGTGGTATAACCAAATCATTAGTGAGATGGGCTGGAAAAATTGATAAATCAGTACTGTTATCTGGGTCACTAATTCTGGAGGATGGGGTTGCTGGTGTAAGTGGATCTATACACTCATCTGTTTGTGTATGTTTGTTAAAGCCTTTAATATTACCAATTCTTTTTGGCTCTCTTCTACCAATCGGTGAGGGCTCTGAAGTTATTTCCTCTATAAATTCATTATCAAAGTCTATTCCATTCATTTGTGGGAGTATAGTTATGTTCTCAGTTCTCATGGATCTTAAGCCCAGTAACATATGAGCTTTAATTGCTAAGTTTTCAACGATATAGAAAAATGCAGAGAATGGTCTCGTAGTTTCTGTGAAACTGAGATTTAATCTTATCATACCTTTTACTGTAATCTCTTGACCATCTACTGTGTTTAATTCTAAATCAGCTTCATCCAGAAAAGTTACTTTCTTTTTATTTTTAAGAATTCTATTTAGTTCTTCATGTGTTATTAAGTTCACTGGAGAGCCTGTATCTAAAAATAAGGAAACGTTTTGATCCTCACATACAGCTGGTATCAAGATACACTCATTTCCCAACATGCCTCCTATGTGAAGTTTAACCTTGTTCTTCTTTACGTTTGTTCGTTTTTTGTCATGACTTAATTGTGAGTCTGATGTTGTGGCAATTTGTGTGTCATCTGGTATTAACGTGGGTGGTTGCGAAAATATTCCTGTCATTAAGATATGATGTTATGAAATACGCCTCTTGTTTATTTATGTCCTAGCAAACTAGATGATTAAATAAGTTGAATATAGCTAATTTTAGCACTGAGAAGAAATGAGCAAGTATAATTTTACCCACTTGATACAGATCGTAGAGGTGTGTCGATACAAAAGTCGATCTCGGAAGAAAATACAGGTTTGATTGAAGATCTCTTGATAATTCTAGTGGTGTGTTGATGGACGATATTACTCAGGAAACCCCATGGCCTGGTATTTGTAGTGGTTAACGGCTGTCCCAGGCAAACCTCAACATAGAACGTCGAATTTCCAACTTAACTGTGAAAATAAGTGAATATGAGTAGGAGCTATGTGAATAATGAGTAATGAGTAGTGGGTGAGAAGTGCCTGGTGTCAGTCACACGTTGCTTGGCATGGCAGACTCGCGTTGTGATGTCATCTCAGCACATGGTGACGTCGGCTTCCCACACTGGTAGCTGTGGTGAGTGAATGAGTAGCGATGAGTAACTTGAGTGAAGACGAGTGAGTAAGATGAGTTGTAAATATGGACTTGGTGTTTTGCTGCGTGCATTGACCTCTTCACACCTGCGTAAGCGTTGGGGGTTTGGTGGATGTAGCAGAGAGAGGAGGGTGAGGTCTGGTGGTTATGAGTTGTGAGTCGTCTCTCACTCTTCGTTTGTTTGTTTGTTTTCTTTCTTTCTTGATGTATTCTTGGTCCTTTTTTCTTGTGATTTACTCGTTGTGGGATGAAGACTGCCGCTTCTTGTAGGTGCGTGTAGAAGATTATACAGACGACGTAGAGTTGTTAATTGTAGTTGATTGTAGATGGCTGTAGTTGATTGTAGATGGCTGTAGACTTTGTAGAACTGAAGCTAATCTTGTAGTCTCGGTTGCTTTTGTAGAAATTTGCTTTTAATTCGGAGACGATGTCCGCAGATTTGCTGGTTTGTCGTTAAGCTACGTGCAAGGCGTCGAGTGATCTCTTGACCTCTGCATCAGCGTAATGATCTGGAAGACGGAGGGGGCAGGAGCTGATATTGTTGGTTGTTGTCAATCTTGATATTTTGTAGGAATTTAATGTTGATTCGTAGACGAGGTTCGTATACGTTCGCTGCTACCAAATGTCATAACAGACTTTGTAGTTACTTGTAGAGAAGTATATTTTAGACTTGCGGTCGAGCGGCTTTTATATCTTGTAGTAGTTTCCCCACCAGATGTCATGTAGTGACGGGAGAGGTAAAGAATAGTATGGGACTATTTTTATTTGTCTTGGAAATATTAAACAGGTATAAGAGTATAATTCCCGGGTAGCTACCTCCCTGTCTCGCTATCTCTCTCTCTTTCTGTTCTAAGGCTAATCTCCGTCTCGACCTCTCTCTAGGGTCGCTTGTCTCCTTCCAAACTCTCTTTCCTAAAATCTGGTGTAGTAGGGTGTGTGTGTCACGTATGTTCCTCATGGCAACAGAACTTTCTCACGAGAGGACTGCTGACAGCTAACTGCATCATCTCCTTACTGGCCGCTGTCGTCAGCTTTCCTCCGTGTAAGCGTTTAGCGCTGCTCGCTTCTCGCAAACACAACACCTTCTCATCATTTGACTTCCTGCTTCTATCTGTCTCTCTATCTATCTATTTATCTATCTATCTATTATGTAGTCCTATATTTCATTCCCGTGAAGTATTTCGTATTCTGTTATGGCTGCCACCAGACAAGTTTATTCAGCTCAGGAGAAATTCTTCAGACTGAATGGAGTTAGATACAGGCTTCATTAACTCATCCCCTACTAGAAGTCCATCCGAAGGTGAATAAAAACATCAAATAGTTGAATAAATAGAATAAGCCTGTGCCTCATCACGGTGTACAGTTAAGATATGCAGCTATTTTACCATCTGTGTCTTCTGACCAGTAAACACACACACACACACACACGCTAGAACGCACAGACACGCACTCAAACACATCTTGCATCTCCCGTTGTTCTCTTCCTTTATCAGATCTCTTGTTCCATTCCTCATTCATCCATATTTTCTGTACCCACTTTCTATCTGGTATAGCCTCTTCAGTACGACGAAATAGTTTATTCTCTCTACAACACAACCCCTGTATTCAGCTTGGACGAGACTTTTCAAAACGGAGTGGTCAGACAGCTTCGGTACTACATGAGATCTACCAAGCTGAATCAAATTGTGTGGTGGCAGCGATCATAAAGTGAAATAAGGCGTCGTCCTAACCTCTGTCTTGAACCTCCTGAAATTCCTATATTTACCTTATCAACTCTTCCCATTACTTTCTCTCTCTCTCTCTCTCTCTCTCTCTCTCTCAATATATTCTCCTCCTCCCTTCTCCCCACTTCTTCCTTCTCCCATTCTACCGTTCTTTCTCTATATGTTTCTCTCACTCCGACTCCTCCCCCACGACTCCTTCCCTCTTTCCCTCTCCCCCACTCTTGTAAGTACATAGTTCAAGAGTTTACTGCTCTCGTGTGAATACCTCCTTCCCAGCGAGGGTCCTTCCTGCTTCATCTTACACTGGCTTTGGTAACTTTCTCCTTCCTCCACTTGCTTGAAACGAGGGAGTGAATACATAGACAGACGCACACTATGTATATACACAAGAGTATATATACAACAGCGAATAAAGCTATCAAAATACGTCATAACTCGTGAGGGTTGAACCCTCGTCTGAGTTTGCCGTCAATAAAACACACGGACAGGCACCACTCACAAGATTTGCGACTGATATTAGACTGAAAACAAGGGTAAAAAACTGGCGTGTATCTCACTCTGTATCCATGTCAGTATGTACGGGGTCAACTGTAATGACGAACCTTCACCTTAGAGGGAGAGTAATAGCTGGAAGTTACATATCCCGATGCTGGGCAAGTAAGAATGAGGAAGGCCTTTGAGCCAGTGGTGTGTTCTTCGCCCACTGTTTTTATCACGGATACCTCCTCTTGGCATTACCTCAGGCACTAATTGTACCTATCAACCCATAAATGCTGGATGGACAAATGACCCGAATGCCACCACCAGCTGCCCGCACAAAGTTTCGAACCCTGGTGCTGTCGGGCCGTCAGCTTCTTAGCTACCAACGCTAGCCATTCGACCACCACGACAGTTAAGTGATCATCTCAACCATATTTACCACAAACACCATATAATGGTTCATCTGAAACTGGTGGTCACTTGGACAACAATTTTTCTATGGCTATACAGTCACATTTTATACTGTGTAACAGTGATGTATCGGATATCCGCCTCCGCCTCCGCCTCCGCGGAGCCTCTGCAGTGAAAATATTATCCGCATTACTATCAGCGTCCGCGTCTTCAGACAACAAAAGCTTCGCATCATTATCCGCCACCGCGTTTTCAGATAATAAAAGCTCCGCATAAAAATCCGCCTCCGCGTCAAAGAACCGCAGAGGTTGCTGATCTCCACCCATCCAATATTTCTCCTTTCTCATTTTTTCATGATTCTTTTTCTTTCTCCTTTTCATCCACAACTCTCCTCTCCGTTCCTCTAACCAGCCAGTCCCTCTTCCTCTTTCTGTTCTCTTCTCTATAAGCTCTCTTCCTCCCTTCGTCTCTCATTGTTCCTCTCTCTCTCTCTCTCTCTCTCTCTCTCTCTCTCTCTCTCTCTCTCTCTATCTATCTATCTATCTATCTGTCTATCTATCTATCTGTCGCAATAGTTACACGTGCTATGTTAATACTGTATATAGGCATATTTGGACTAAAGCCAATACTACTGTATTTCATAATGTGTAAAAAATAATCTGCGTCCGCGTCCGCAACCGGGGACATGGAGGTAAAAATAATCCGCAGTTGTGTCCGCGTCCGCAAAAATTAATATCTTAACCTCCGCAGTTTTATCCGCAACCGCATTTTATGAGAAATGGATATCCGGCTCCGCCTCCACCTCCGCGGAGCTCTAAAATTTGGTATCCGATACATCTCTACGTGTATGTGAATATCTGTATATCCCTCGTGTCTATCTAACTCTCTCTCTCTCTCTCTCTCTCTCTCTCTCTCTCTCTCTCTCTCTCTCTGTATACTGTATACCGGTATATATATATATATATATATATGTGTGTGTGTGTGTGTGTGTGTGTGTGTGTGTGTGTATTCTCAATAATTTCCCAGATTTTTTTTTTTCTTTATGCAAATGGCGCACGGGTAATCCTCCACACGGATTAGGTTTTGGACAGGATAGGACAAGCGAAAAGCTTTACTTACACCCGAATTGGAGAGAGGTCTTGTCAACGTCTTATGCATGTGTATTTTTGTATATACCAGTACTTTTATGTGCGAGTACGCGCATGTGTGTGTGTGTGTGTGTGTGTGTGTGTGTGTGTGTGTGTGTGGTTGCTCTTGTGCACGTATGTGTGTTTTTATCTCCGACTCAATTTTTTCTCTTCATACTTATACCATTTTCTTCCTCTGCTCAGGCCTTAACTTTTGCCCATTCGCCACCCGGCCGGTCCTTAGTTCCCGTTGCATAAACAGTGCTCAACTCTGGGTCGCTTAGCCATAAGTCTCAACACGAAAAATGAGCCAAGTTAACCTTATGTGATATTTGTCTGTTTACTTTGGGCTCTGGAGCATTTGTGTGAATCTCCTCTCTCTCTCTCTCTCTCTCTCTCTCTCTCTCTCTCTCTCTCTCTCTCTCTCTCTCCATCAGATGACATGGATGTGGTGGGAGACAGTATAGTGCCTTGACTGAAGGAATGTATGACTGTATAACGAAGAGAGATTAACTTGAATGCAAAATGGGAATTGAAGCTAATGAAAAATGAGTGGGTTTATTAAATTATCTGCCTATATTTCATTTATTGCCCTATCAGGAACGCAGGGGCCCTAGTCTAGGTTACTGAGTCCAGACACTTAAGGTAAGGGCGACCAGTTGCCTGGTCCTGAGTGGCAGTGTGATCAATATATGTCAACCACAGTTCGGATTGAAATCCTTATGTGCCACGTCCGGCTAGAGCGCCTTAACCAACTATGATATCATGAGTCCATTTGTTTCCTGTCTAGTTATAAACCAACGCATTAAGTGGTTTACAGAGATACAAGAAACAATACGGCTTTTCACGCAGCACTTTATCGAATGAATGGATGGTCATCGATGGAATGGATGGTGACCCTCCCACTTATCACAAAGGGATACAAGAAACAATTTGGCTTTTCACGCAGCACTTCATCGAATGAATGGATGGTCATCGAATGAATGGATGGTGACCCTCCCACTTATCACAAAGGGAGCATATATGAGAAGTATGCTAATTACGTAAGAAGAGTGGTCTAAAATATCAACAGGTAAGACAGAGAGAGAGAGAGAGAGAGAGAGAGAGAGAGAGAGATAAAGGAAAAGGAGAAAAAGAAAGACATAATTAGTGATACTGTATTATATTTACTCGAACTGCAGGTAAAACTGCCATCTCTCCTTCTTAATGCATAGGAACAACAAGAGGTAAACACTAAAGTATGCTGCTAGTCATGAAGACGTATCATGAATGTTGTGCTACAGCATTTTTTTTTATTTTTTTTTTATTTATTTATTTTTTTTTTTGTCACTGAGCTACGGGAAATTAGCTGCAAAAGAACGAATCTCTGCCAAATTAAAGTAAATGAATTTTAATTCGGCTGACAGTGAAAGGTGAAAGAGGCACTGAGAAAGAATTGAAGGCTTGTAACCTCAGGGAATGTAGGAATAAAAAGAAAAAGACGAAAAACTGGAATAAAGAAGGAAGAAAGCCACAGATAGGAGTGACTCTGTGGTCTTATCAAGTGTACGCGGAGAGGCAGAGCAGACAGAATTAAAACAAAACAAAAGTGTAAAACATGCAGAAGTACGGAAAAAAAAAAAAAAAAATGGTAGAGAGGTATAAGGAGGGAGAGTCACATGTGCCAGGGATATCATAGTCTAATCCAGTCCACAGGAAAAAGTGATTGGAGCAAAATGTGAATCTATGGCTGTAAAATCAGGAAAAGTTGTTAAAAAAAAAAATTTAAAAAAAATAAGGGAGGGAGACAGGCACGAAGTACGAGTGATACGATGATATGTGCTGCAGGGCGGGGGGGGGGGGGTAGGAAGCTTAATTAGCTGCTCCTCCATTGCGACTTATTTCCCATATCTCACCTGAATATTCTCGTGTTATCATTCATTTTAGCACCGACATTGCACCAAAAACATACAACAGAATACTGAGATGTAATGAACTACGAAAGAGGTGTTGGCAAATCTGTAAAGCCACAGAGATCTAACACGAGGCTATAGTGTAATCCAGGGTGCATGTGGTGCTGCTAAACCCTCCACTGTACCGTAGATCTAACTCGAGGCTATAGTGTAATCCAATGACCATGTGTTTTTTTTTTTTTTTTTTATGCGAGGAAGAAGGAACCAAAGGCCATGAGCCCGCAGTAACAGTTCCCTCCAAGAGAAAAACAAAATACAATAGAGAGCCAAATTCAAGATCTGATCATTTTGAGATGCCTGGACACACTGCGTTTGAAAGACTGGAGATCATAGGCAGGAGGAAATACAGACAGAGGGAGACAGTTCCAGAGCTGACCTGTTGCATGAATGAAAGACTGGGAGTAACGGTTAACTCTTGCATTAGAGAGTTGGACAGAAAAGAGATGAGAGTTTGCTGCCAGACGGGTGCTACGCGCCCGTCGTAGAGGTGGAGGAATGCAAGCAGACAGTTCAGAGGAGCAGTGACCATTAAAGTAGCGATAGAAAAGAGATAAAGATGCAACAGTGCGGCGAAGAGACAGAGGTTGAAGGGAGTCAGTAAGAGGAGGAGAGTTAATGAGACGAAAAGCCTTTGACTCCACCCTATTGAGAAGAGCTGTATGTGGGGAGCCTCCCCACACATGAGAGTTGTACTCCACACAGGGGCGGATAAAACCCCTGTATAGAGTCAACAATTGTGCAGGGGTAAAGAAAGAGCGGAGTCGGCTTAGCACACCCAATCTCTTGGAAGCAGATTTTACAAGAGATGTAATATGATCTTTCCAAGATAAGTCCCGAGTAAATGAAACCCCAAGCATGTTCAAGGATGATGCAGGATTAAGCTGAATATTATTAAACATTAGTGGGTATACCTGTGGAAGATTTTGTCGGGTTGATAGGTGTAAGAACTGAGTCTTAGAAGCATTAAAGACAACCATATTATTTTTACCCCAGTCAGAGATATGAGCCAAGTCAGACATTCGGTGTGCCATAGCCTCATCCCTTGTTTCTTGAAGTAACTGTTGAGATGGGCGTTGCGGGAACCGAATGGAAAGGTGAAGGGTGGAGTCATCAGCGTATGAGTGGATAAGGTTAGATGTACAGCTTAGAAGATCATTGATGAATAAAAGGAAGAGAGTTGGTGATAGGACAGAGCCCTGAGGAACACCACTGTTGATAGATCTAGAAGAACGATGGCCGTCTACGACAGCAGCTATAGAACGACCAGAAAGGAAGCTAGCGATGAAGGTACAGATAGAAGGATAGAAACCGTAGGAGGGCAGTTTGGAAATTAAAGATTTATGCTAGACTCGATCGAAAGCCTTTGAGATGTCAAGTGCAATGGCAAAGCTTTCGCCAAAGTCCCGAAAGGAGGATGACCAGGAGTCTGAAAGGTAGGTGAGAAGATCGCCAGTGGAGCGTCCCTGACGGAACCCATACTGACGATCGGAAAGAAGGTTGTGATAGGAAAGATGCCTTAAAATTTTTTTATTAAGAATTGACTCGAAAACTTTTGAAATACAGGACGTTAAAGCAATTGGACGATAGTTGGAGGGTTGGGAGTGGTCACCCTTCTTTGGGACTGGCTGAATGAGAGCAAACTTCCAGCAAGAAGGAAAGGTACAAGTTGACAGACAAAGGCGAAATAGTTTGCCTAGGCAGGGTGTAAGCACAGAAGCACAGTTTTTGAGAACAACAGGAGGGACCCCATCAGGCCCATATGCCTTGTTAGTACTGAGGCCAGTAATGGCAGAAAATACATCAACTGAAGAAATTTTAATGTCAGCCATGAGGAAGTCAGAGGGGGGAAGTGATGGAGGAACAGCACCGGAATCGTCTAAGGTGGAATTGGAGGAGAAAGTCTGTGCGAAGAGATCTGCTTTATCAGTAGAAGAAATAGCTACAGAACCATCAGAGTAGGAAAGAGGAGGGAAGGATGATGAGGTAAAGTTGTTAGAAAGATTTTTGGCAAGGTGCCAGAAGGAGCGGGAAGAATTCGAGAGTTGCTAAATCCTCCACTGTGCCGTCTCGCCGAGGGAAGGAAATGGCCCAGTCACAACCACAGCCAAGCCACCAAACATAGCATTATATTTATGAACTTTCTTATTCTCTTCCATCCTACGACGTATTTTATTTATTCCTGGTACCTACCGACGCTTTCACTTAGCTTAGGAAAGATCTCGTGTACTGAATGGATTAATGAAGGCTGTATACAGGGTGTAACGCGACGTATGACAAAAACTTACACCAATGATCTACCATGTAATTTTGAGTATATTTTGTTCTATAAACATATGCTCTCTGCGACACCAGTTCAGTGCCCAGCATTCTGCAGTTTTGTGTAAAAGCTTCGTCTCTTGCATGTGCCATTGGGTGAGAGCTTGGCAGGGCGACGGGAGACGAGTATTATTAGCTTAAACTGTACTATACCTGAAAATCCCATATCCTATCAGGACACACGAGTTTTAAGAAGAAACTTTACGTAGTCTATTGATTCTTTAACATCAAGTCATGCATTCATGCAATTCTTTTGCACAAATCGACTGTAATTAAGGATTAAATTCGAATTTTATGGCTTGCAAGGGAGTAGGGAGGGAGGGAGGGAGGACAGGCTGGTGTGTTGTGCCAGTTATGTAATATTTGGTTTGTAGGATGTTGCTGCCAGCATTATCATAACACCCACAGCTCATTCAGTGAAAGAACATTACTGTATTAAGTGACTAGCCTCACTTTAAATCAGGAGTAATATTATTATTCATTACAATTTTTCTGCTGCAAGTAAACGTGGCACCATTTTCTTCATATGATGACGTGAGAACAGTGATACAGGATTGCCAAAGTAACACCTATGCAACTAGACCTATTTTTTGCTTCTACTTGCAGCACTAACATCTGGCAACATGATATCTAGCTACATTCTGGATATTTTTGCCATTTTTAGGTGATATTTTAAAGATTTTATCGTATTTTCTAGCGATGTTTTGCAGTGTTTATTGTCTAGCGACATTCTAGCAAGTTTTCAGGACTAAACTAGCGAGATTGATAGGGACTTGGCAACCCTGCGTCCACTGTCATTTGAACGGGAACATTTGCCGGGGAGGCACACACTTCAAATACTGTTCTCCGCGTTCTGTTGTTCACAGGGTTCAGCTTCACATGTTCATGAAATAGCTTGCTACATACGTACAGCAATGAAGAATATGCAGATATCGTGTATTTTTTTTTACGGGTTCTGCGATGGTAATGCCAGTGCTGCAGAGAGGAACACAGGTGGAGATACCCAAGGGCGCCACGTTTACTTGCTGCAGAAAAATTGTGATAAATAATGTTCTTCCTGACTTAAAGTGAGGCTAATCTCCCTTTAGAATAACGTTTTTTCACTGAATGAGCTGTGGGTGTTATGATAATGCTGGCAGCAACATCCTACAAACCAAATATTACATAACTGGCAACAACACACCAGCCTGTCCTCCCTCCCTCCCTACTCCCTTGCAAGCCATAAAATTCGAATTTAATCCTTAATTACAATCGATTTGTGCAAAAGAATTGCATGAATGCATGACTTGATGTTAAAGAATCAATAGACTACGTAAAGTTTCTTCTTAAAACTCGTGTGTACTGATAGGATATGGGATTTTCATGTATAGTACAGTATAAGCTAATAATACTCGTCTCCCGTCGCCCTGCCAAGCTCTCACCCAATGGCACATGCAAGAGACGAAGCTTTTACACAAAACTGCAGAATGCTGGGCATTGAACTGGTGTCGCAGAGAGCATATGTTTATAGAACAAAATATACTCAAAATTACATGGTAGATCATTGGTGTAAGTTTTTGTCATACGTCGCGTTACACCCTGTATAATGCCCACCACATCTGAAGAGTCTATTAACGTGAATTAACTCGTCTCGAGGTAGCGAGAATCAAATATGAAATGCGCCACCGAGTTAAGGGGTTAAACTTAAGTTATACATATGAGATTGCTTGTATAATCGTTCGTTGTGACTCGCTACCAATTACATAGACTCTCATACTCCAAACTGTGTAAAAGATTGCTTGTATAGCTTATATGTTAGCTGTGACTCATACAGCTACCAAATACTTTTCAATATACAGTCTCATGTTCTAAATTCCCCTGTGGATGGGGGTAAACAATACTTCCCAAGTATCCATGTTTGTCGTAAGAGGTAACTAAAAGGGGCATATGTCTCCAATCTTTCTCTCCTTACTGTACTCTTCTGTTTTTCTGTCCTACCTTTCTTCTTACTATTTCCGTGTTTCTTTCGGCCTTTATTTTCCCTCTACTGCCACAGTGTCATATAGCCATAGTATGGCCTGGTGCTAGTTCTTCATTATTCCTTCCTTCGTAGTTCGTACTAATAAGTTGTGTATTAGACTGCTTGTACATGTGTTCTCTGTGACTCATACAGTTACTCGTACTAGACACGTCTTAGTATACAGAGACTCTTATACTTAAGCTGTGTATAAGATTGCCTGTACATACGTTCGCTGTGACTCGTACAACTACCAAACACTTCATGATTTATAAACCCTCCCAAGCGTAAATTTTATATATGACCACTTGTATATAGCTTGATTAACTCACAATCAGATCACAGCAGAATGTTGAAGATACTAAATACGAAAAACAAAACGATCTGTGATAACAATTAGTTAGCTGAGATCGATAAAAATTACTCCAAACCTGCTCTAGTTTAGGATACAGCCGAAGCTACGGTGCTTTGCTTATTAAGGTCCAAGCGTATTAACTGGGGCATTACATGGCATTTTTCAGATTTCGGTGCTGCTCTTACTGGCTTCTACACCATTTTTCTTTTTAAATTCTGATTTCTGCCGTGTGAACGAAAGCAGCTACTCAGATTTCGGATTCCCTCTATATTTCACATAACACAAAGTTGAGAAAGTTTAACTAAAAGGCTTGGTAAAATTATATATAACCTTTGAACACTGTATATAACCTTTGAACACTGAATACGATCCAAACAGATTTTCCAGCCGAATTAATATCTCACCTGTTAAGGCGCTGATAACCACAAAGTCAAGTCTGAGTCTAGATTTCTCTTTCCATACAAATGTGAAAGTTGAGGCTGTCAGTGCTATTTATGGAATGGTACTGAACCATGCTTGGCTAATGAACTTTCACTTGGGGTATGATCATAAACATCAGGGACAGACAATATCAGTCAACACTCGGACACAGCACTAATTAAACCAACAGGAATCGGTTGTTAGCGAATGAAGCACCAGTTACAGCAAAATGTCCAGTGAAACAGCATGCAATGTTACTGTAAATGGTGAAAGGTCTTTGAATAGTACTTACCTCACCGTTGTCGTAGATGTAAATAAGACTGAATGACCGCTTATGGGAAAATGAACGACTGTGCGTGAAGTTTTAGTCATGACAGAAAGAAAGAAGAAACGAATGAATGAATGGATGTTAAAAAAAAAAAAAAAAAAAAAATCGGATAAACGGATGAAAAATAAAAAATCTCCTTTGTCTCAGAAAGCCTGGTCGTCCTCCATTCCAGTAACTCTGATATCAGTACAGTTACGCCCACAGTCCAGCGGAAGATTATCAAAAACATTACAGTATGACATTAGCAACGAAGAAATGCTACAGAAAAGATGAAGAGCCCGAGTAATTTTTTATTTCTGTCCCTGAGCTACAAAAATATGCAAAAAAGGACGAGAATATAAGTCAAGTATAGCTGAAAGAGCTATATCAATGGTGTGACGTGAATTTGCCTGTGACGCAGCTCCTAAAACAAAAGTTGTAAACATTTTTCTTTTCAGGGGCATGATAACCCTTTCGTACACCTTCGCTATGTCAGTACCATAGTTTTTTTTTTTTTTTTTTTTTTTTTTCGGCGAAGACAAACACACATGGTTAATTTAACAGCTCCATACAGATTTTTAAGGATGTCGTAAGACCTCATGATGACTCAGTATTTCTAGTGACAGACTTAGGCCCAGGTTGCTGATAATCCTCTGTAGTTGGTTTCTTTCCATCTGACGGAACTGGGCCACTCCCATAACTTGAATAGCAAGTCGTGGTTGCACGAAGTTGAATGAGCCTTAGTTATGAGGTATAGAGGAATGAAGTCTCCTTGGTTAATAGTCACATCAAATCTCCTTTCTTTCCATCAACTCTGCTGAAACGGATTATGGATTTTTGTTAGATGGGGATAAACGCTCTGTTGTTATATGCTCAGTGTTTCACACACGCGCCACTTTATTTCTTTGTTTCAGGACACATCTATGTGTTTCACAAATCTGTGACTTTATTTCGTTCACGTATCACACACACACTCATCACAGTAAAAGTCAGGTCCGAAAAGCTACCTTAGAGCAGTGAGCTCCCTACCACTACAGGTGGATGGAGAGAAGTTTTTTATGTTGCCTTATAATGTATGCAGTCATTAGCATGTCTGGCTGAGGTAATTACAGAGGAAGATGGTAATTAAAGCTGCAGGTGGGTAAAGCTGTTCAGCTACTAGCAGAGCGGCGGCTGTCGGCACCACCTACACACAAATACAATGCTATTTTATCTTTAACTGACCTAAAATTGCCATCTATGTACTTTGAAATCTGAGTTGCGGCAACAAATTAACTCTAGAGTATAGTCTAGTCACTCAGACCTGTTATGGAAGGATGTATAGCCGTACAATTGTCATAGTCTGTCATTAACCTCCGAAAACTAAGCACTAAGAGAAAGAGAATCTGGACAGGTTAAAGTGAAAAGATTATAGCAAGCGAGCAAATACAAGCTGCTGTTTCTTGGATGTTAGGCTGTCGATCACAGGCATGGAGGCCAATATCGTTAACCCCTTCAGTCGGTGGCATAGTCCTTTATCTTTTTCTTGCTACCGCCAGACGATTTTATACAGCGCGGGTAGTGAAGCGGTCAGCGAAGACTCTACCTCCCCCAGCACGAGAAGTCTCCCCAGAGCTAAATAAAATCATTTGGTGGTGAGAGTAATGAATACAAATACGTCGCTGGAGTCAAGTAGGTAACTTTACAATATAACGTTATAAGTATTTTTTATTCATGCCATCTACAGACGAGTTTAGTGAGATTACATATTTGAGCCGAAGTGGTAACATGCATATGGATATGCGTGGCTCGTAGGAGGACTGCTGGACAACAGACACGAGATCGTTAAGTCTGTGCGCTAAGACTGATGCTGCTAGAAAAATAAATCCTAAAATTTGCTTGAACCACAGGATTTGTATATAGCACACACGTTACTGATATTTTTATGGGAGTACACACAGGCAGTAAGGATAATATTCAGTTCATTCTCCAGCGAATAGAATGATTTTACGCATGCTCTACAGTCGGGGACACAAGAATTCCTAATATTACTCATCCTCTGCTTCTGACTTTCCTCTGTTGGCCACTATTTTAAGATGACAGGTACTTACTATGCTTCGTTGCTCAGAGATGAGTAGCTTTAATTATGATGCGTCAGGACAGGAGTAATGAACATGCCACAAGTGCGACGCAGATGCAGTGGAACAGTAATCGATATTTTGTTGCTAACTGTGCACGTTGACCACACGCTCTGGGTACACCTTGCACACACCGTTGATGCACCTTAAACACTCACCGCTACTCACAAACGCTACTATCAACGTGCACAGCTGACGTGGTGGAACACAACCATAAACTAAATTCATGCCAATCATTTAAGGTAGTTCGCCAGCATGCACCACCACTGAATTACGTTAAAAATGTATCCCAGTGAAAAATGCAAAAGCATGACTAACTCATACAGAGTATACTGTAACCTGCACACGCTAACTGAGCAATCCGTTCCCACACAACACCGATACTTATTATTACTTATAATTTTCAGAATAAAGTTAAGACGCAGAAAATGAACAACGAGACATTTACCGGGCTTGCATATACACATAATCAACACGAAGCTGTAAAAACTTGGCGGCTGACCTGTACAACTGACTGAGTTGTACACAAAATTAACTACTGAGACAACCTCTGGCCAGTCATGCAGGCCAGCACAACAGAGTAACCTGTCACGGAAAGGGCCATAGTCTTGTTAAAGTTCATTTACGTAAATTTAGCCCAAGATTTTTGTCGATATGCAACTTATATCACGCAGAAAAAAAAAAATCCTATCCATGACACTTCGTCCATAATAGAGTATTATTTTAGGATATATCTCTTGCCACGACTCGGTACTCAAGATGGAGAGACGGAAAATTTGGGCCAAGTTAATAAGACTATAGTTCAGAATGCGCTCAGACACTATTTTTGACTATATATAAAGCTTATTACCTCTTACTCTACTCTTGTATGTTATATCTCTTTTGTGTCGACGACTACTGTATATATAGCATACAAGCGTATATTAACATATGAGATGCAGAAATAAACTTGTAAGGATGAAGGTAATACGGATCAAGGACACACACACACACACACACACACACACACACACAGAGCTGGTGCAGTAAGCGTGCGTCCTCCCAGCTGTTGGTACGTCTCACAGTAGTAGGACATGTTTATGAAGACTTGCGACCTCGGCATCTGTGACAGCTTAAACAATGAACAGAGAGCAGATGTGGTCACGGCCGTAGGAGGAGAAACGGGGGAGCGGAAGGATGGCGAAAGGATGAAGGTGAAGTGGAGAGGAGAGGAGGAGGTGAGGGGGCAGAGAAAAGGGTGAGGGGGAGAGGAGAAGCTGAGTGAGAGTAGAGGTGGAGAGGGAGAGGAGGAGGGCTGGAGAATACAAAGGAGTACAAAAGGGAGCAAACAGCAACAGACCTGTTGGATCTTTCGAGGCTATAACTACCATGACTATCCCATGAATCAAAAGCAAAGACATGAAAACGGAAGGGAAGGGGGAAAAGAGAAGATGAGGGGTATAAATGACGGTGAGGGGTGAAGGAGAGGGTAAAGGGGAGACGTGGGGATGAAACGGGGGAGAGGAAACGATGAGGTGGTGAAACCAAGTGATGAAATGAAGAGAAAGGAGAGGGTGTGGGGGTGTTGGAAGAAGGAGAGGGGCAGAAGAGAGGGACGGGAGGAGAGGAGGGATGAAGAAAATAAGAACTAGGGATAGAGGACGGGATGAAGAGGGTGTATATTGTGTGTGGGGATAAAAATTGTAAGATGAAAGAGTAAAGTAATGAAATGAATACGCGCGAACAAGGTATATTACCAAGAAGCAGTTACAAAAAAAAAAAAAAAAAAAAAAAAAAAAAAAACAGTTGAGAGGAGATGTGGGTGAACAGGGTTAGAGGGTGAACACACACACACATGATGAATCTAAGCAGCCTTAGTCCTTAAATTCAGGTATAGGTCTACTGATGCGATGAATAACTAAGAGAAGAGATAAGGTGTCAGTAGACCTTTATAGCAAATAGAAAAAAATATATAATATTTATTTTACAACACTTTCGAAATTCCATTTGCTTATATATTTTACCGAGAAATACTGCAGTATAGAAAGGTGCATCACAAATCTTTTTGGAAAGTGTGTGTGTGTGTGTGTGTAATTCACCGGGTCGGTCAGGATCACTTGATGGTCGTGCTTGTCAGCTTTTACCCTCCCGGAAGGGAGCTGAGTACTCATATAGTCCGATCTAAGGGCAAGGCTGTGACCTTCACACACGCACACACCCGTCCTCTTGCTCCAGGGGGACAGTAACCACCCACTTCGTCAGTGAAACTTTTCGCAACCTGAGCGAGGCGCGAACTCCCGTCCACCAGTTGGCAAGCGGGAACGTTACCACTGCACCAGCGAGCGTGTGTGTGTGTGTGTGTGTGTGTGTGTGTGTGTGTGTGTGTGTGTGTGTGAACCAGGCGCGTATTGTGAGTAGCATAGATACTTCGAAGTACCGCTTCCTTACCTATTTGGCATGTTACCGAGAGAAACTATTTCAAGAACAAGAGTACATTAATAAAAAAAAGAATGAGAGGTGCAATAGGCGCAATATATTGCTAAGGAAGAGGCGTTGCGAAATCTCCAGTCATATAGAACACAACTACTGTTGTCAGCTTGATCAACTCCTCTAGAACCATAGAGTCAAAAGTTCATTCACACTGGGGTAAACGAGGGAATATCCCTGCAGTTTCCTGACGATTTTATTCAGAGACTGAAAAACCTCTCGACCTGAAGCTGTTGGAGGCCTGAGTCTAACGTCTTCACATTGAAAAGTTACTCGAGTTTTTTAAACAGAATAAAAGTGAAAATGGTAAAAATTAAATGAAAATTGCATCGTCCAAGTTAGGAGGTTATTACTGAGTTTTATATGACATGCAATTTAATCAACTTTTAAAACCTAAGGCAAATATAATGCCATTGTTTCATATATACTGTACTATTAAGTAGTATTATTGCATAGTAATACCTTCAAGTCGAGAATGTCCTCTTTTATTTTTCTTTCTTTTTTCTCTTTTTTTTTTTTCCCCTCTCTTTTCTCTCATTTCAGTTTCAATTAGCGATTTTCCTAAAGTGTACAGATTAATACAGTACAGCATTCATTGACTCCTTCACTACTGGGTTGATCTCGTATAATGACCTAAATAATTTGATAGTGATATTGGTACTGTAGAACAAAATAAAGAGGCTGAAGGGTGTACATTTCCGGCTTTTCAAACTAAAATCCAAAACTTTCCAAAGCTTATTACATTTTAGGAACTGTGTTATGAGTGTACCCTGCAGTCAGTGGCATGTTCTGCTCTAAAACTGGTGCATGGTTAATACCGCCGTCATTTTCTCAAACTACTCGGTTCATTACACGTCCAGGTAACGCTGAAAACGACCCAGTGTTGCAGGAAAAGCTTAAAATTCCGTGTTCTGAGTGGCACAAGAGGCTTCGTAGTAACTCTTGTTTGTTGATTTTTTTTTTTTAATATTACACTTCAACACTTGTATGGCATCTATGTAGTTTATATAGTTTGCATGACTAACATACAAAATTAAGTAGAAGTATATTGTGCATAATAAATCGCTATGGGAAAGGTTTTAATAAGATAACAAAGCGACTTCTGGGATCTGTGTCTAGAAGCAAGTAATTAGGAATTACGTTCACATATCCATATCTGAACTTTCTTCATACCCAAAAGTCGGGCCACAGTTGTTTCCGCACATAATGCACAATCTTTTTATGTGGGTGTGATTTATTCATCCGCTCACACTGCGAAGTATTGTGGTTGTAAGCAGTTTTTACAGTTGGCTTTGGGGATTTCGTAACAGTTCTTCCTCGATGATTTATTTTACATGTTGCAGTACAATCTTTTTTTTTTTCCATCGTGTGTTACTGAGGCAAACTATGTCGACACTAGAAAGTACTAACATAAAATAGATAATCAGGGCGTGATATCCATAATAAATCACAAAAAAAGGCACTAAGAAATCTCCAAACCCACTTGCAGTTCTCAGTAGTTTAGCATTTACGGTCAAGCTTCAGGTTACAAGTAATGGTGCAATGCTCTGTTTCTTTACAGTACATTTGGTTGAATGGACCGGTTTTTAGGAGACATAAAATCGAATTCATGTAACTGAGATATTACTAAATAAAGTAGTGACATTTAAATATACTGTATTTCTGGCAATATGAGGCCTGTCTGTACATATGTGTCGGGGACTGTACAGTACGATATCAAAGCCATTTTGTCCGTCGGTAATACAGGCTCACCACTACCTTTTCCTTGATTGTTTATTTCTGTGTACGGTGCGGAGATGTTCTCTTTTACTGTATATTATGTATGCTATCAATGTCTGTATAATGTGTACACAGGAGACAGAGAAGAGAACATGCCCTATTACGGTGGAACGAGCAATATAAATCACTTAGGAGGAGATTTTTGAAAGTTTCCTAAAGTTACGAGAACACGACTGCAAGGCATATGCATGGGTGAGATAGATTAGGAGTATAGTTCGTTCACCTTAACTTGGTGTAGATTTTTGTTCCAATGAAGTTATGTCTGTAGTGACATAGTAAGACACCACTACCACTTAATATTCTAACCTTACCGGTACTACTTCTTGACAAAAGCGATGTTCTGTTGTTAATCGCTCTTTATATTTCAGCATTCAGAATGAAGAAATCTTAGCTTTAGGCCGCGATAAAATGGAAAGAGCATAGTATGTGGAAGGGGTCTGGCTACTCCCACCGCCTCTACGGCCGATTGTCCGCCAAATGTGATGCATTTTCTTCGATGTTCCGTAGTTATGTCCAGCTTCATAACACCATCGTGGCCACACACACACACACACACACACACACACACACACACACACACACACACACACACACACACACACACACACACACACACACACACACACGCAGAGGTCCCCAGGGTTCATAATGTGTTGTACTGTATGTCTAAATATTTACAGTGCGGTGCGCCTGGTACTGCGCCAGTTGTCACGATGTAGGCGGCCCGGACCCTTGCCCTGTGCCACCCCTCACTCTCACACAGCTTGCTTACTTTCACTAACTTAGCACTATCCCTTCCCAACAGTTACGTCATATACATTTTGTTTGGTTCTTATCATCAACGAACTATTTTATTCAGTTCTAAGTAAAATTTTCATACTGGAAGGAAAATATATTACTCTCACTGATCCTTTCACTTATATAGAGGTCTCCTAACCTACATAAAAGTCGTCGAATAACAGCAACAATAAAAGCCAAAGCATTCGCCCTTGAATGCCTACCGCCCTCCGTCAATAAAAAACTGGACCAGTAATCCTCTGGCAATCGGAAGCATATCATTGCAACTTTGCCAGAATCGAAAAGAAAACTCTTAGAATGTTGCTGTTTGCTCCTACTAAGTTATATACCATGCTAGCCTTTAGAAGCCTAAGTAAGGGATATTATGTTGGTGGAGGGCATTGAGTATAACAGACCTCTGAAGAATTTCCAATAATTACCCTTTAAGTAGCAATTCTCGTCTTTGAGGGTACGACAGAAAATGGTGAACAATGACAAGCCAGACGAAGAAGTTAGATGGTACTTTTTCTTGCAACATCCTCTGGCAATCGGAGGCATATCGTCACACGTTCGCCAAAACTGTCAACAAACAAGCCATATATCCTGATATATTACGCACAAAGTTTGGATACAGTTTGAGACGATTTTGAAATATTTTGGAAACAGCCAGTCAGTTACACAGACACAGACACACACAGACACACACACACACACACACACACACACACACACACACACACACACACACACACACACAGGCGATTACATTATCGCCTCGCTCAGCGGGCAATAATAAAACTGGAAAACTACATACTATTAGTTAAAGGATTAATTTCTCTGGATTTTCACTATAGTTTTGTAACATTTAACTTAACCTTAACTTAGCCCTTTCCCAGCTTATTTAGCATAGCTCAGTGCGAGAAAAAGATCATGTTATTGCTCTCTATCCTTACCGTAGCACTTGTTTTCTAATAGCACCATATTATAGTATTAGCGTATAGTTGTAACTCAGTATTCACGACGGAGTGAGAGAAAATTAAGGTAAGGTCAACATTGAAGTTCCCTTTGTTTTCTGCAACTAATAATTCATACTGTATATTTTCTGAGTATACAACACAAACTCCTCTTTCTGTACCTTTCTTTCAGATCAAACTTTCAAGCAACTTTTCTGTGATGTGTTCATGTATTTTTTTTTTTTAACTGTTTTCGGTATGAGTTTCCTTTATATGCATATGTACCTAAACTTTAAGAGCTTTTCTGTTACTCATCTACATTTTTATTGATCTTGTTCACTTCCTTTTCTTCATTGTTAACTATGTCTGCCACGCCTTCCTCTTGTTTCCCTTGGCATGTCGTATCTCTTCCATCGATACCTTTAGTAGTTTTTACAACAGCGCTTTGGCATGGAAAATATATTAGTCAGTTCCACCCCGAAAGTGGTACAGTATTTGTGAGGGAAGTTGCAGGTTACTACCTGTTAATTAGTCTGCCTGACAAACCATGGACACGCCCTATTTATTTGTCTCACTGTTTCCACAAAAGATAAATATATGTGGATGATAAAACCAACGAGGAGCTCACACTTTATAATGTACAGTATTTGTGTCGGGGCTGAAGACTGTCAGTAAAAACGCACTATCAGAGAAAGAGAGAAGTTAAAAGATGTACTGTAGGCAATCTTCTCTGTAGCCTGGTAAGTACAAGAAATAAGAAAATTTTACAATTGGCTTCTAGTGTTCGAATTATCATTATTACCACGATTTAATCCTTTGACTCTACTTCTTTATCCTCTTAAAGGATGATGGACTGCAGAAAAAGGGCAACTTAGCCTGCAGTTCACTGGGTTCATGTGTGAGATGAACTTTGGGTCACAACAACAAGAAGAACCCCTTGAATAATGATGACATCTTACATATTCATTCTGGCCACCTCACAACGACTTAATTCAGCTTTGGAGAGACGCTTCGAGCTGGAGGATGAAGATGTAGCCTTCACTGACCCATTCACTATGAGGGCGCTCTCCTAGGCTGCATTAAATAATTTGATGGCAGCCAGACTGAAACAAACAAGTACGTCACTGCACTGAAAGGGTTAACGTTCTGGGGCGTAAATGTTTCGCTTAGATGTGTGAAGTGGTCTGTGGTTAGCCAGATTACAATTGTGAAGTGCGACACCTTCCGTGAGTGGGTTAACCGAGATTGGTGGAGATCCTCTGAGGAACAGGGATTTGCCTAAGCTGGATAAAATGGTATGGCGCTACCCATAATGAAGCACTCATTTGGACTAATAATTATTCACCTCTGTACAAAGTGACCAAGAAAAACACCATAGGTAATAATTCAGTACTGTAGAACCTCTGAAATCCTTTGTCCCCTCATCATAAGGAAGTTTGATACAACAGTGTGGACATTTTGTGTATAGGAACACTTGAATTAGTAGAAAGAGGCGCCTTCACGAGGCAGCATTAGTATAATCGGGCAGCTGTGCTGTCTGGTTATACAGCTGTCCTTCATTTCCCAATCCATCCCCCGAAAAGACAATGGAGAACTTCATGAAATGCATACTTCATCCTGCACTTCACTCGGTTCACGTTCCGACGAGTCTGAGGCAACAACACAAAGATTAAAACTAGATTAATTAAGAAGCAAAGTGTTTCTTGAGGTACATAATAATATACAAAATACAATCTAGGACACATTGCTATTTTCATATTATTATTTTCTTGGATGAGGGACACGGTTGGTAATCCAGTTTAGTGTAATATCTGTGACGGCGTATGTGAGGAGTATGATGTGCCGTAGCTTGTGGCCGCCCTGACGAATGAGATAGTCTTGAATGAGATACCTGCAGCACGTATTGTATTCAGAACGGACGGTGGCATTAACGCTAACATCTGCGCCACTTGAAGAAGTGTGACACGTAGAAGGACAATCGTAATTATGACCGATGTCAGTCACATAAAAAATTATTCCATTCAGATTGTCCCATCTTCGTTCACATTCTGTTCAGTCTGTGTCACCGTGATCAGGGCGTCCTATCATGATCATTTTGTCCACATAATAATCAGTTTGCACAACCCTATGTCATTGTTCCTCATCACAGTGTACAGTATAAATAGTGGGCCACATTTAAGTTTGTTCACACCATTGGCAGTTGACTGGCTGAGAAAGAGAGAGAGAGAGAGAGAGAGAGAGAGAGAGAGAGAGAGAGAGAGACAGAGACAGACAGACAGACAGACAGAGACAGAGACAGACAGACAGACAGACAGACAGACAGAGACAGAGACAGACAGACAGACAGACAAAGAGATGGTATGAGTAACAAAGTTAAAAATTAATGATTTCAAATGGTCATAACCACAAACTAGTTCTCTTAAGGGGAGTCGCTTGTGTAGGCTACTGTACGTGTGTGTGTGTGTGTGTGTGTGTGTGTGTGTGTGTGTGTGTGTGTGTTTAAAGATTTGTGTGTATGTGTACGTGTGTGCACATGAGTGTGAAGATGTGAATGTGCACGCATGAGCATAGCATAGCAGTATGCTCAAATTTCCGGTCATCATAGTTGAAGAGTCACACTGTCGTGAACACGAAATAGGATACAAACCCCCACACTGGCAGACGAAAAAGTTGTATTTCCAAACAGTTTCGGGGACATTTGTCACCCTCGTCAGAGGATCCACAGCCCAAGAGTGGTACATACAGTTGCAGAGAAGCTGCTTGGTATGTCTGTCATCAGGAATTATTGCTGACAGAATCGTTAACTGTGATGATGCTGTATCAGTTGGCTTTGTGGCAGCAGCTCAAATTGATGGAAAGCCATTCACAAAGATAAGGCTTCGAAGGAATGACCGAATAAAGACAATGGGTGATAATGATACATCTGTCAATGTCAGAGGGCAAACCTCAGTTATAAATCCCAGTCTCTTGGTCAAAAGGATTACATGTGTTTTGAATAACAGTTCTGACATGGCAGAATTCTTGACACATGAGCTTGCTCCGCAGCCACCTTCACTCTTCAAAGATGGTCAAATGTGCAAGGCCACAAAGAGCACTTTGGGTAACATTCTGAAATCACACAGTATTCTGCATTCCAGTGTGCCACAAACTAGTATCTTTGTTGTAGATGGTGGTCATCTGCTCCATAGTGTTACTTGGCCACAGCAATCCACCTACAAGGACATTTGCCAAAGGTACATTACATACGTGCTGAAGCACTTTGGTGTTGGATCCACAGTCGTATTTGATGGTTACAACAGTAGTATATCCACAAAGGCATGTGAGCAGAGGCGCAGAGCACAAAAGTCAACATCTCGTGACATTATGTTTGAGGAAAACATGCCTACAACCACCACCCAAGCAGCATTTTTGGCAAATAGTAATAACAAAAACAGACTAATTCAGTTTGTGCGTGAAGATATGCTTTCAGCTGGAATTCGTGTCAAGCAGGCTGAGACAGATGCAGATTCACTCATCACCACAACAGCACTCACTATCGCTGAACATGAAGAGTTACCAGTTGTAGTTGTTGGAACAGACACGGATCTGCTAGTCATGATGGTTGCCCAGGCACAACCTTCAGAGGATATCTACATGTTATGTTCACTTAATCCAGTCATGCTTTATGATGTAAATGAAATTCAGCAAGCAATTGGAGACACCAGTAAACAAATTATGCTTCTCCATGCTATAACAGGGTGTGACACGGTGTCTGCCATCTACCGTCAAGGCAAACAAAAGGCATTCAATCTAATTCACAAGAATAAACAGTGCCAGAATTTAGATACTTTCACAAACCCTCAAAGTATGCATGAAGAAGTGAAGTCAGCTGGAGAACATTTTTTGTTGAAGCTGTATGGTGCTGCCAAGTATGAATCTCTGGACAAGTATCGCCACATCGCATACAAAAGGACAATTAGTAAGGCTTCCCTGTCATCAACATTTGAACTTGCACGTCTACCTCCGACTAGTGCAGCTGCAAAGCAGCATGTATATCGCACATATCACACCATTCAAGAATGGCTTGCCAATCACTTACCTCCAGAAGAATGGGGCTGGAAATCACAAGATGGTATTCTAACACCAGTGGAAACTGAAAAGCCCATAGCACCAGATTCCCTTCTTCATGTAGTATCGTGTGGCTGTAAGGAAGACGCTTGTGGTGGAATGGCATGTGGATGCAGGAAACTTGGTCTGTTCTGTAGCTCAATGTATAGCAAATGTAATGGCCTTATATACAGAAACACAACACCAACACAAACTGAAGTTAATATTGATGATGACCTTGTTGATTATTTTCACTAGCAAGATTAAGGTGTCATCCCATTGTTTGTATCATTTAAAATGTTGTCTTTGTGCCACTGTCATTATTGAGAATCTAGGTGCATTATGTCTTTGTTTTTATTTTACTATTGAGATATTAGATACATGAAGTGTTATAGCTTAGAGTACAGGAGAATGAAACATATATTCTTTCAGTCATAAAATATTCAGTTATGGTTTATACAGTGCTTATTTTTTTGTAATTTTTCATTTGTTTGCTTGAAATCATCATATATATGTTTCTATTGTATTAACTGTGACTAAAATTTCGAATTGTGACAGTATTTGTGTCTGAATTATTCTTATTTGTAAAGATCCTATCGAAAAGTGATATCGGCAGCCATATTGGACGCCATCTTGAATTGTGAAAATTCCTCAAGCAGGATCACTGGGGACTTTTAGTATGTTATTTAGGACACTTTCCTGGACCTCTGTGCAAATTTTCAGCTTGTTACTAATTTATTCCACCTTTGACCTATATTTGAGCTAATGCTCTTGGACTAACAGGATAACCACACCTGGTTTTATCCAACCGCACAGCCTTCGATCTGGACTGACACCCCTTCTACACTGTCCACGACCTGAGTGAGGGATTACAAGGGGCGGCAAGGACCTTGCCACTAATCCTCTCATTACTGGATCTAATTCATACATTTCTTCACTATGGCTTAGATTATTAGATCTCTTCTATACATACAATTTCTACTATCCAACGTTTCTCATAATTACTACATTTGTGCAAAATTTTGCTAGATTTCCAGACGATTCTATGTTCGTTTTTTGAAAAGTGAACATACACTGCGTTATTTATGTTGCCTGTCTTACAAGCATAATTGTGTTCCTTAATGCGAATGTCAAAATCCCTTCCAGTTCCACCAATATAAACTAAGTCACGTCTCTACATAGAATTTTATGCACCCTTGCAGTTTCGTTACTAATGAGTTTATTCTTTACTGACATTGGTCATAAGGTGAAATTTTATCTATATGTAGTGTTTACATCGAAATCATGACTCACGGACTTCACTAGGCTGAGATTTGACACGTATTGTACTCTGATGTATGGGTTTTTTTGTTGACTTTGTGATGTTGGCCTAGGTACAAAAAAGGCTTTTCTGGCTTTGAAATATGCTTGTCTTCTAGACCAACTGGGACAATTTATATCTAAAAACATTTTCCATATCTTAGCGTTTTCCGTATCCAGATGTTGAGGACTACTATTTCAGAGTGAGCTAAGAAACATTGAAGAGACGTTTCGATATAGAGATGCTAAACAAGTAAAATGCGCATTGTGAGAGCATGACGAGCGAGAGAGCACCATGTCATCGCAATTTCCCTCTGATATATCACTCACTCGATGTAGTGCTGCTCTCGGGTGACTACCCTTTCCTCTCGTCCTTCCTTCTTTACTTCCTTCGTCTTCTATCTTTCTTTCCTCCTCCTTCTGTCAATGGGTGACTTTACACTAAGTGAAAGTCAAATGGTATCCTGTACACCAGGAAACCATTTACTACGCTGGGTGGTAACCATACAACCAAACTATGGCGCCTGGTGGTTTAGTGGGTAATTAAGGCGCTCCAGTCGGATTGAGCCTGTATAAGTTTATATCCAAGGGATGGTTGGGGTTTATTGCTCACAAAATGCCACTCAGGGATGAGTGAGGCTGATCACTTTCATCTTTAATGTCGGGACCAACTTGCCTAGCCCCGGGCTTCAACGCTCCTCATGAGGCAACACAGGATTAGATGCTGTATATATGTATGTATATTATTTCTTCATGATGGTAGCTGAACAACGAAAACTACTGGAACGAAAGACATTCTCTCACATACACTCACACCGACACAGAAACACACACACACTTCCACACAGACAAAGAAACACACCTACTCCATGGGAAAACTCGAGATTCCTAGGGGTTCTTTCACCTTTATGGATCAAATTTTCGTTGATAAAATTATTTAAATGAATGTATCACATGCATAAAGAATTCAGCTCTAATTCACATAGGAGTAAAGTTAGTTTCTGCTTAGCGTGACGGTCGGATGAGGTCGGGTCGGGCAGGGCCGCTCATTTCCAAAGTTAACTGAGAGTAAACATTCCTCACTCGTAATCAAATGGTGTGAAAGTATCAAGACTATATCAGTGAAACACGTCATAGCCAGTTACGTCAATCTGACATGCTCTTTTTCGTTTATTTATTTATTTATTTATTTATTTATTTATTTAATTTTACCACCATCCAGTGACTAAATTAGCTTTGATAACCTTTATTGTTCAGGGTTAAAAGCATAAGAAATCAGGTGATTAAAAGTGCTTGAATATTATCGGGTAGATACTCTTCATTAACCTTTTCACTTCCAGATATCCCCCTAGGAATAAAAAAGAAAAAAAAATCTTGGTAGCAAGAATAAAATGTAAAAATAGGATATTGAACTGAAGAAGTTAATACGTACAAAAAATAAATACATAAATAATGGCATAAGAGTTACTGGATTACATCTGGCCATTATTTGCTTTAACTGCTCACCAAATAACTTTCTCTCCAAAATTTATTGTAATAGTTATAGAAAAAGTTGTCGAAACTGGAAAAGCAATTAAAACTCTGAAAATATTGTTCGGTTCAAAACAGGAGCTCAGTGAGAAGCAATTTTGTGTTTCTCATTAGCGAGCCAATAAACAGATGGTTATTAGGCTCAATCAGAGTCATTATGGTGATTATGATGACTGTGGATAATATGCTGGTGTGCAGCAGTCTTGACCACTGCACTACCATCACATATTTTTTAAAAATTGTTCATTGTGTCAGATTTCGTCCAACCTTGAAAAAAAGTGAAAAAACTAAGGTATTAGACACAAATTTCATTGACATTTACTGTACACCTGGATGGAGGACTAATCTGTACTCCTCTGACTGCCGACGCACAGTTTTATTTGCCACTGGGAAACCTTACTAAGATATGAGAGTGAAAAATCTGTAATGACACTTAAGCCTATTTATATAGATAGATAGATAGATAGACATATATATAGATAGATAGATAGATAGATAGATAGATATATAGACAGATAACTTAATAGATAGATACATACATACGTACATACATACATATATAGAAAGATGAATATTGGTAGATATAGATACTGCATATATAGATGTATACATACATACACTCCCATACCACTCCATTCGGCTTAAAAGAGTGTTCCAGCGTTATTAATGGTTAACTAAAAAGTGTCATTTTTTTTTTAACATTAGCACTGAAGATGTTAGCAAAAATTCATTTCATTAATCCTTTCACTATGGGAGGTTTTCCGTACTGGTGTTAACAGGAATAAAAGCGAGTGCATCAGCAACTCCATGCTGCCCACTCACTGCCGTCATTGGTGCTGCCTGTGAGCCGATTGTGTATTGTCATGCGGCTGTGATGAACCAGCCCAACCCAGACACTACATCACCGCACACCGGGCTGCTGCACGCTGTGTGGGGCCAGGGTGGTGCTGGTGGTGGCCACGGCATGGAGGCGGGAGACGGGGGGAGGAAGCAGGTGGATTACATCTTGGGGATAAGGAAGTGAAAATCCCGTAAACCTGCTTTACGAGAATAGTCGAAGTAGTATTAGTACAGTAGTAGTAGCAGTAACTGTAGCAATAGTGGTAGAAGTACTGTAATAGTAGTTGTTGTTTTTGCTGTTAATGTTATTTTCTTCTTATATAATTAATAATAAAATAATAATAATAATAATCATTATCATCATCATTATTATCATTATTACTCTATTATTATCATTATTATTATTTCATTATTATTGTTATTATTATTATTATTATCATTGAAAGATCAGCTTCATTTGAAACGTGAACCCGGTAGACTGATGGCTGAAGATATCTTTCTTCGCCAATCCACCATTCCATTTTCGGTAGACTGGGGGGTAGATGAGGGACATCTATATAACTAGGTAGCAGAGCCGCCCAATAATATCGCCCCTCTCTACTTTACCTGCTTCCCACACGCATAAAAGGCGACTAAAAGGGGTGTGGGAATGTAGTAATACCACCATCCAACACCTGGCTTGCAAGCAGCCTCGTACCGCCTTAAAAGGGCAGACATCAGGAGGCACTTAGCTGCGATACTCATCTCCGTGACTTATGCCACTGAGCCTGTGGTGGCTTATTCAACCACTGCCTTATGATACAAGATCACTTCATCATCGGTATTACCACAACTGCTCTCCCAAGACGTCATCTTAGTTACTCGTCTTACCCACCAACCCACAAAGGGTGCCAGATACCCGCACCAGGATTTGAATCCTGATGCTACGGGCCTGAGGCTTCGCAGGTACAAACACTAACCTAACACCATAGCCAAAAGGACAGGCTATGTTACTACAGGCACTGATTAAAGAGGAGGGGGGGTTATTTCATCCTTTTTCTTGATAGCCAAATAACTTATAATTAAACAACAAATATACTTACCAAAACCTGTGTAATAAACATCTCACTTAGATTTTAATGAAATTAGGGATTCGGTAATAAAACTTAGGGAAATCGATAATGACGCAGTTATTCAAGCTTGTGATACTTCCGCCAGAAATCACACCCCTGCGTTTGTGTGTGTATGCGCGTGTTCCCGCTTAATTAATTAATGACCTAATCTAATCCATCGCAATACAGTCTAACCTAACATAACCAAACCAAACTTAACCGAACATAGCCCATTCCACCCAATCCAACGCTGTTCAGTCCAACCCAACGCAGCCTAACAAAATATTCCTCCCGTACCCATCCCAGCCCAACCTAACACAAACCAACCCTACCAAATCAGACCCAATCCAACTCGACCCACCGTAACCCAACCCAAGCTAACTTAACCTAATCCAGCATAACCTAACCCAAAGGACAGGCCTTGTGTGTGTGTGTGTGTGTGTGTGTGTGTGTGTGTGTGTGTGTGTGTGTGTGTGTGGTGAGGCTCGTAACATGCAGCGGGCAGTGCAGTCAGCGACCATCAGCTTCAGTACCGTATGGATTTGCTACGTGGACCAGGCCATGTGTACTGTGGTGTTATGGAGGCACAGCACGAGAAGAGGGGCGAGCAGGGTAGGCCAAGATAGGAGGGGGTGAATGGAGAAAGAAGGAAGGGGAGGGGAAGAAGCTAACAGTGAGATGGAGGAAAGTGGGAGAAGGAATTGAAAAAAAAAAAAAAAGGGGGGGGGGAAGTTGGAAAGACTAGATAGTGACGGGTGACAGGGGGGTGAGTGAGAGAGTGGGAGGGTGTACAGTAAGGAGGAGAAAGGGAGGGAGAAGGGTTAGGAGCTGCTAAATGGGAGGGGAAAGGATGAGAGAGAAATGAGTGGGTGAGAATATGGAGAGGACTTGGACGACGGAGAAAGCAGAGTGAGAAAGTGAGTGGGTAGGTCAGAAGAAGGGAGAGAAAAGTGAGGCAGAAGTGTTGAAGCAGGTAGATTGGCAGAGGTGGCGAAGAGAAAAGGAGAAGGGGTGAGAGGGGAAAAAAAGGAGAGGAATTTAATAAAAAGAGGGGGGCAAGGAAGGGGGAAGAGATTAAAATAAGGAAAGTTTCAAAGGACCAGAGAGATAGAGAAAGAGAGAGTGGATGGGCCGGGAAAGCGAGAAGTGTTTGGTAAACTGGAATGAGTAAGGGTAAGGGTGAGAGTTGTGGCAGAGATGGGTGATAGATGAGAGATGGAGGAGGGGGAAAAAAGATAGAGAGGGGTGAGATAGTTGAGCGCGAGAGAGGACATGGAGGAGTAACAGAGTAAGGCGTTGGTAAAAAGGGAAGAAAATACAAGAAAAATGAGGTGTGATAGGTGAGTGGGAGATAGGAGGGGGGGAGTTAGATGAAAACGTAGAAAGGGTTAGGGAGATGAGGTGAGAGAAAGGAGAGGGGGGGAATAGTAGAAAGAGGTAAGGAAGAAAGACAAGAAGGAAGGTGAAAGGTGAGAGGAAGAGGAGGGGAAAATGCGGGTAGAATATGTAGAACGTGCAGACCTCAAAGCAAAACACAAATATGAGTCCACGAATACCTGAGTGTGCGAGCGCATACGAAAGGGAACATCAGTGGGGGAGGGGGGTCATACCGGAAACGTAATCAAGGCAATGGAATAGTTATGCCGTTATCATTTCTAATATATATGATACGTACTGCAGGCGACAAATTTCTCCAAATATTTCACCTCCTCTCTCAATCTTCATTTGAGGGTAATAATGTTAAGCTGAGAGAGGCTTCATAGGCTTCCCTGTCCGTAAATGAGCCTCTATGATATGATTCTTCAGGGATGAACGTGATGGACATGCCTTAGGTGTCAAGTGGTCAGCGCGGAACATTAGGGGATTGTTTGACTCTGACTGTACATTGGAGGGGAGGGTGGAATACTATGACGAATCAGATACCATAGAAATGTAAATATAGGAATGAAGCTCGTCATTTGTATATATTTTTATCGTTTTTATTTCACACTCAGAGCAAAGTGTGTGGAAGTGTTTTTTAACGCTTCAAAAATGTACTTTGTTACTCTACTTTTATTTATTTATTTATTATTTATTATTTTTATTATTATTTTTATTATTATTATTATTATTTATTATTATTATTGTTATTATTATTATCATCATTATTATTATAGTTGTTGTTGTTGTTGTTGCTTTCTTTTCATTATCACCACCTTAACCTTTAATTCCACGTGAGGCTGATAAATTGTTATTGAGACTGATTTTATTTCTCTTCTTTTAATTAGTAAAACTCTAGTTACTTCATATACTTTTTCAAACGAGAGAGAGAGAGAGAGAGAGAGAGAGAGAGAGAGAGAGAGAGAGAGACAGCATGTGCTGCCCAAACTCCGTATTAGGAGTAAAGTGCAGTGGTGCAGGTGAGTGCGTTTACCACACCCTGAGCCTAAAGGGTATTATGATCCCGTACTTCGTGCAGGATGGGCAGGGTTGTAGGCAGGCTGATGCAGTGCTGTATTCTAAGTGGCTTTGGCGATTTCTGAACGCTTCTTCCTTAGCGACTTATTGTACACATGGATTGCATTAATAACCATTAACACAATATCAGCATGTCATGTAAAGAAATAATCTGATAAGCGAGAGGTGGTGAAATAATATGAAGCTGTGGAGAAAACTGCCCCCAGTCTTTGAAGATGAGCGGAGTCGGCTTGTCTGCGTGGTAGGAGGGAGAGGACACGTGCAGGGATGATCCAGCCTTCTCCATCACACCAGACTTTCCCACTGCCCCAGCTCTGACAAACGATGTGTGTCCAGAATGGCACGCTTCAGCCATCCCAGAACTCATCCATGAAAGTAGGAGAGGACACCACCATCCAAACTTGAAGAGATAAAAGCAGGAAAGTCAGCTGTGTGTGTGGTAACCTCTGAGAAAAAAAAAAAAAAAAAAAAAAGAAGGATTGAGAAGGATTCAGTCAGCGACGAAAGTTGAATTAATATTCAGCAACCTCTACATCTAAGTTTCTTTGGCGGCAAGTAAATTGAAGCTGAAAAAGGTTAAGTATATTTTTCAACACATATACGATTGTCTTTGTTACACTGAATCGGGAAGGAAGGACAAGCCCTAAGTGCAAAGAAAACAGACTGGAATAGTAAGTAAACTTTTATTCTTAACAACACACACACACACACATACACACACACACACACACACACACACACACACACACACACACACACACACACACACACACACACAGATGAAAAAGGGACAAAGGCGGGACATGATGAAAACTGGTAGGGAGACAGAAAAACGTAGCGAATTTTGATACACATGGAGCAGAGCCATAAGAGATGCTTGAGCGTAAGGCATACACGAATAGGCTGAGATTTGTTTATAAAACAACCTTGTATATGTAGTAACATATGTTTGTGTTTATTCATACAGCAAGTAAGCACTTTGCAATCAAATCAGAGTGAATACGGAAAGCGAAAAAAGTAAGAAAAGCAGAACTATGTATAATACTAGGTAGGTGGGTGGGTAGGTAGGAAGGTAGGTAGGTAGGTAGGTGGGTAGGTAGGTAGAGAGAGAGAGAGAGAGAGAGAGAGAGAGAGGTAAGGGCTACTGAAAGGGTGAATGAAAGCGAATGAAAGAGGGATGCAAGAGGAAGAATGGGGAATGGATGAAAGGAAACGGCACAAATGAAAGACAGGGAGAGAGGGGGATAAGGGATGAAAAGGAAAGTCAGAAGATGAAATTAAGGAGGAAGGGGGGCATGAGAGAGGAGGGAGGGGTAAGGAAGGAGACTGAGATGAGAGGATAGGAAGAGGGGTGGGGTGGTAAGTTGGTTATGACAAAAAATCAGGATGAAACAAAGGGAAGGAAAAAAGAGGGATGAGGAAGAAGGGAGGGGGGGAGGGAGACAGGTGGGAGAAGGAGGTTATCAAGAAGGAGTAGGGGGAGGTAGTAAGGGGTGGGTGGGTCAAAGCGTGAGAGAGCAACACGGGCTCAGCGGGAAGGAACCATGTAAGGGCGTCAGACGGGGTACAGGAACCAAGACACCCAACTCTCTGCGCTATGGCTGGACAAAATAAAGTAACATGTAGGGGTGGTGGTGGTAGTGCTGTGTGGAACAGGAACACGACATCTGAATACCACATTATACTGTATGATTTCAATAATTAACCCTGTTTCCGTGCATTATGTATGTACAGAAAATTGTACGCAACTTTTATACATGATAATATTTATAGTACCAATACTCACTAAAAATAAAACGAAAATCATGAAAAACAGGGAGTGGACCACTCTCCATTTCATATTTCTATATAATATTTGCATATATGTGAAATTGAGTTTTGTGGTGCTGATGAGGACACCATGTTATACATCGATATAACCAGGTGGCTCAAGGCCAGTCATACAAATGTCCCTCATTTACTTCCCTGTATCCCATATGGAGGAGGTTGGAGTACAGGAGATGGGTAACTTAAGCCTGCAGTTCACTGGCTTCACGTTTAAGATGAACCTGGTGCCATAGGGAAAAAAAAATGCACAGCGAACGACTACTCGGCCTTGTTTATGTCCAGTAGTGAGTTAACGCATAAAATCTATAGACAACAGCACATCTGACGTCATACGACACATCACAGCACATCAGCCTTCAGAACACTGCAGTCCTGACTTCAGTTGTCACGTCGTTGTTAACAGCACAGCATAAGACAACACAGGTGGGGAGGTAGAACAGATTGCGGCATGAGTTATGCTTCAACTGTTAAGGATGATCGACCTGCACAGCACAGCACAGCACAGCGCAGATCGGGGAGGATAGAAGGAAAGAGTGACGCAAGAGTTATGGTCCCGAGTATTTAGGAAAATCTAACAGCACAGCACATAACAGCGCAGAACAGACCAGCATAGGGCAGCATAGGACAGCAAACTACTGCACAGGTGCAGGGAGAAGAACAGAGTGGGGTATGAGTCATCTCCCCACATATAAGCATCACTGGGCTTAGATAGAGGAAAATTTAGCACCACATCAAAGAACAGCATAGTTATTCTACTATATATTTTTACAGCACATTATTAGCACATCTGACACAGCTTCACATCACATTAACCTTCATAACACGGTAGTCTTGATGGAAGTTTCATATTGCTATTCACAACACAGCACACCACAATACAGCAGAGCACAGGAGGGATGGGAAGAATAGAGTGAGGCAAGGGTTATGTCCCCAGTTGCATTCATGTGACTGAGGCAATATTAAAAGGAAGATTAAACACCACAGGACTACACAGCACAACAAAACAAACACAACACAACACAGAACAACACAGGTGATGAGCGAAGAATAGAGTGACGCATATGGTCCCATCCACTGACTCATGACAGACAACATAAAAAGGAAAATTTAACACCATAACAAACCACATCATGGCACAGCATGGCAAAGCACACGTGAGGAGTGAAAAGCAGAGTGAACCATGAGTTATGTCTCCAGCCATTTTCGCTTGACAGAGACCATAAAGAGGAAGATATAACACCACTCACCATAACACAGCATAACAGGACACATGAGGAATGAAGGGCCGAGTGAACCATGAGTTGTGTCCTCCACTAGTTCTACGTGACTTAGGGAATATAAAGAAGAATATGCAGCACCACACAGCACACCACAGTATGACACAGTACAGTAAGCCCTCTATTTTGGCGAGTTTATGTCTGGCGGATTTGCAGTTGGCCCTCGCGGGGACCACGGAGTCGGATGTTGGCTTAACTTTGTCAGCTTTGGATACTAATTTAGTCTATCAATGCACCTCAATTTCTGGTTCTGGTTTAGTTTTCAAAAGTTATGTTAATATGCATATTGTTTATTACCTCTCAACAATAGAATAAACGTGGAATAGGAGGAAAATCAAGTTTTTATTGACTCTTCAGAGCCAGTTTAATTTCCCTCATTTAATTGTGCCCTTGGATTTGGCGAAATTGAGTTTGGGAAGGTTATTTTAGGACCAATTAGTCATCAGCTAGTCGCCAAAATGGGGGGCTTACTGTACAGGAATAGCACCGGTGATGAGGAAAGAACGGAGTGAACCAAGCCCCAGCTATCTCCACGTGACTGAGGCAACATAAAGAGGAAGACGTACTAACACCACACAGCACAGCATAACACAGCATATCATAGCACACGTGAGGAGTAAGGAATAAAGGAAAAAAAGAGTTATGGCCACGGTTGCTTGCAAGTGACTCAGACATCATAAGGAGGAAGATTTAATGTGTGGCGAGGAGTAGACTGTAGCACCAGTCGAGCAGGGCAGTACTCCCGAGGTGGATGGAAAGCTGTTGACAGGGAGTGCTGGAGCTCCCGTTTCATCAGCCCTCAGGACTAGTTCCTGACCATCCCCCTTTGCTGAACTTTTTCAGTGTCTCAGTTACACAGAGAGCAGGCCAGCATGCTCTCCAGTACAAATTTCTCTAACTATCTACACCAAACTACATGCACAGTACACACTACATTTCCAAAAGTCAAAAATTATGGTGTCTCATCACAAAGCCTCGGAGTCCCCAGGGGGGGGGGACCATAAATGCCCCCACCATCCGCCCCTCTCCCGGTGACAACTCGGGGTGCCTGGAACCACTGTCTGACTCTCTTCTTCATTTCTGCAACATTCGCGGCCTTTCCTCTAACTTTCACTCTGTTGAGCACCACCTCTCCTCCTCTAAACCTCACCTTCTTTTTCTAACTGAGACTCAGCTGTCTGAGGCAACTGACAGCAAACCCTTTTCTGTATCTTCCTACTTTCTCTATACTCATTTCAAAGCCAAAGGTGGCTGTTGTGTATATATATGCAACGACTTATCTTGCTCTCGTGTTCCTGAACTCGATTCTACTGAATTCTCTACACTCTGGCTTCGGCTCTCCTGTCATTCTCTGACTAAATATATCTGTGCTGTTTACTTATCCCCTAATTCTACTGACTATCAAAATTTCTTCTACTATCTTACTTCTACGATGGAACACATCCTATCCATTTCTCCTTTCTCTGAAATCTCCATTCTAGGAGATTTCAATGTTCACCGCCACCTTTGGCTCTCCTCTCCTTTCACTGATCCACCTGGTGAACAAGCCTACATCTTTTCTATCCTTAATGACCTAGAGCAGCTTGTACAGCACCCTACCTGTATCCCTGACCGCCTTGGAGAGAGCCCCAACATACTTGACCTCTTCCTCACAACTAATCCTTCTGGTTACTCTGTTAATCTTTTCTCTCCGTTGGGCTCCTCCGATCACAACCTTATTACCTTAACCTGTCCTATCACTCTGGTACGGCCTGTGGACCCTCCAGGGAAACGTCGTCTGTGGCATTTTAGAGCCGCGGACTGGGAGGCCCTCAGGCAGTACTTCTTTGATTTTCCCTGGAATGATTATTGCTTCCATGGCCGGGAGCCATCTGAGTGTGCCTTGCGCATTACGGAGGTTATTCTCTCAGGCATGGAAGCATACATTCCTTTCTCATATCCTTTGACTAACGCAAGAAAGCCTTGGTCTAATCACGCTTGTTCTAATGCTGTCCGCAACAAGGAGAGGGCCTACAAAAGGTACCGGAGCCAACCCACCCCTGAATCACATTATCTTTACGTTTCTGCCCGGAATCGTGCTAAGTCTGTTCTTCGCTCGACTAAAAATAATTTCATCCATACTAAATGCTCTCAACTCTCGAACTCGAATTCGTCCTGCTCCTTCTGGCACCTTGCCAAAAATCTTTCTAACAACTTCACCTCATCATCCTTCCCTCCTCTTTTCTACTCTGATGGTTCTGTAGCTATTTCTTCAACTGATAAAGCAGATCTTTTTGCACAGACTTTCTCCTCCAATTCCACCTTAGACGATTCCGGTGCTGTTCCTCCATCACTTCCCCCCTCTGACTTCCTCATGGCTGACATTAAAATTTCTTCAGCTGATGTATTTTCTGCCATCACTGGCCTCAGTACTAACAAGGCATATGGGCCTGATAGGGTCCCTCCTGTTGTTCTCAAGAACTGTGCTTCTGTGCCTAGGCAAACTCTTTTGCCTTTGTCTGTCAACTTGTACCTTTCCTTCTTGCTGGAAGTTTGCTCTCATTCAGCCAGTCCTAAAGAAGGGTGACCACTCCCAACCCTCCAACTATCGTCCAATTGCTTTAACGTCCTGTATCTCAAAAGTTTTCGAGTCAATTCTCAATATAAAAATTTTAAGGCATCTTTCCTATCACAACCTTCTTTCCGATCGTCAGTATGGGTTCCATCAGGGACGCTCCACTGGCGATCTTCTCACCTACCTTTTAGACTCCTGGTCATCCTCCTTTCGGGACTTTGGCGAAAGCTTTGCCATCGCACTTGACATCTCAAAGGCTTTCGATCGAGTCTGGCATAAATCTTTAATTTCCAAACTGCCCTCCTACGGTTTCTATCCTTCTATCTGTGCCTTCATCGCTAGCTTCCTTTCTGGTCGTTCTATAGCCACTGTTGTAGACAGCCATCGTTCTTCTCCTAGATCTATCAACAGTGGTGTTCCTCAGGGCTCTGTCCTATCACCAACTCTCTTCCTTTAATTCATCAATGATCTTCTAAGCTGTACATCTAACCCTATCCACTCATACTCTGATGTGTCCACCCTTCACCTTTCCATTCGGTTCCCGCAACGCCCATCTCAACAGTTACTTCAACAAACAAGGGATGAGGCTATGGCACACCTAATGTCTGACTTGGCTCGTATCTCTGACTGGGGTAAAAATAATATGGTTGTTTTTAATGCATCTAAGACTCAGTTCTTACACCTATCAACCCGACAAAATCTTCCACAGGTTTACCCATTAATGTTTAATAATATTCAGCTCAATCCTGCATCATCCTTGAACTTGCTTGGGGTTTCATTTACTCGGGACTTATCTTGGAAATATCATATTACATCTCTTGTAAAATCTGCTTCCAAGAGATTGGGTGTGCTAAGCCGACTCCACTCTTTCTTTACCCCTGCACAATTGTTGACTCTATACACGGGTTTTATTCACCCCTGTGTGGAGTACAACTCTCATGTGTGGGGAGGCTCCCCACATACAGCTCTTCTCAATAGGGTGGAGTCAAAGGCTTTTCGTCTCATTAACTCTCCTCCTCTTACTGACTCCCTTCAACCTCTGTCTCTTCGCCGCACTGTTGCATCTTTATCTCTTTTCTATCGCTACTTTATTGATCACTGCTCCTCTGAACTGTCTGCTTGCATTCCTCCACCTCTACGACGGACGCGTAGCACCCGTCTGGCAGCAAACTCTCATCCCTTTTCTGTCCAACTCTCTAATGCAAGAGTTAACCGTTACTCCCAGTCTTTCATTTATGCAACAGGTCAACTCTGGAACTGTCTCCCTCTGTCTGTATTTCCTGCTGCCTATGATCTCCAATCTTTCAAACGCTGTGTGTGCAGGCATCTCAAAATGATCGGATCTTGAATTTGGCTTTCTATTGTATTTTGTTTTTCTCTTGGAGGGAACTGTTACTGCGGGCTCATGGCCTTTGGTTCCTTCCTCCTCGCATAAAAACAAAAAAACTAAGTTTTATAGCCATCAAATTTAATGTGCCCACCCGCTGAACCCGTGGTATCTACGTCAAGATTAAAAATTATTACTAGTTCATTATCTCTACAGCTTTGTTTGCTATCAGTACTTTTATTTTTTATGCACATATGTATCACTTTACAGATCCAACTGGCTATTCCAGTTTAAGGCATACAACATAACATCATTTTCTATTAACTGAGTTCTTTACTTTTATTCCGTTGTTTTCTTTCCCCACTTTTTATTGTGCATCTGTTTGTCTATCCATGTATCTACTCCTCAAGTTTGCTAACTTGCGAGGTTGTGTTTCCAGAGCCAAGTTTACTTTGTGTGTGTGTGTGTGTGTGTGTGTGTGTGTGTGTGTGTGTGTGTGTGTGTGTGTGTGTGTGTGTGTGTGTGTGTGTCTGTGTGTGTTGATATTTTTACTATTTCATTTGCCCAATCTGCTGGTCTGTTTATCTATCCATCTTTTTTTTTTTTAATTACAAATGAACCACCTCCCCTACAAGTAAGAAGGAATGTTGCCTCCCTTGCATTATTTTACAGATACTTTTGTCAAATGATCGGTTCATCTTCTGTAAATAAGTTGATCTTAGAGTCACGATAGCTCTTCTTATATGTAATCAGTTTTACACCTTTGTTCACTTTTTTTTTTTAACTTCTGTCTTTTTATGCATCTATCAGTTTATTGAAGAGGTGAAGATGTCAGTTTTACAGAACTGGGGCATTTTCATTGTTAAATAGGTGAGGCCGTCCTCTAGCAACTTGGTTTAAGTGGTAAAGGCAAAAGCGATCATCCATTAAATGAAATTAATTTATATGAATAATACTACGTTAAATAAATTTAAGTAAATTAAGTTAGTATGTTACTCAACTGCTTTCTTCTGAAAACTGTTATTATTTTTTCCTAGGTATCCAGTACTTATGAGAACTATGTGTGCTATTATATACTCCGTCCATCCATCCATCATCCAGTCCTGCATTGCCCCATGAGGAGCGTAGGAGCCCAGGGCTAGGCAGTTGGTCCTGACATTTAAGATGAGAGTGACCAGCCTCACTCATCCCTAAGTGGTATTACGTGAACAATAAACCCCAACCATCCCTTGGATATAAACCTTCACCGGCTCAATTCGACTGGAGCACAATAATTACCCACTAAACCACCAGGCGCCAAAATTTGGTTATATGGTTGCTCACCATCCACTCACTCAATGTAGTGCTGCTCTCGGGTGTCTGCCCTGTTCTCTCCTCCATCCTTCTTTCCTTCCATCTTCTTCTATCTTTCTTTCCTTCATTCTTTCCTCGTCCTTCTGCCTACGGATGACTTTACACTCCCTCTTCTGTCTTTCTTTCTTTCATTATGAAGGAATGAAAGACAGAAGAGGGCTTCATTCTTTCCTCTTTCTTCTGCCTATGGGTGACTCTACACTGTGTGACAAGCCAAATGGTTTCCTGTACACCAGGAAACTATTTACTACGCTGGATGGTAACCATATAACCAAATTTTGGCGCCTGGTGGTTTAGTGGGTAATTATTGTGCTCCAATCGGATTGAGCCGGTGAAGGTTTATATCCAAGGGGTGGTTGGGGTTTATTGCTCACGTAATGCCACTCAGGGATGAGTGAGGTTGGTCACTCTCATCTTAAATGGCTGGACCAGCTGCCTAGCCCCGGGCTCCTACGCTGCTCATGGGGCAACGTAGGATTGGATGATGGATGGATGGATGGATGGATGGATGGTTACCACCCAGCGAAGTAAATAGATTCCTGGTGTACAGGAAACCATTTGGCTTGTCACACAGTGTAGAGTCACCCATAGGCAGAAGAAAGAGGAAAGAATGAAGGAATGAAAGACAGAAGAGGGAGTGTAAAGTCACCCGTAGGCAGAAGGACGAGGAAAGAATGAAGAAAAAAAAGATAGAAGATGGAAGGAAAGAAGGATGGAGGAGAGGACAGGGCAGACATCCGAGAGCAGCACTACATTGAGTGAGTGGATGGTGAGCGCCCCCACCTACCACAGATTCAAAGGTAAAATTGCAGGGTGTCTGGAAAATATGATGACTTAGCTTTTTTTTTTTTTCATCATTATGTGGAGAATCACCAGAGCAACATTTTCATACCCCCATGTACTTTGAATGACCCAATACCCTCAAAGTTACAACAAAACAAATCCTAAGACATGTTCCACCCTGTTATCTCAATACTCTGTTGTATGTTTGTCTACCTATAAAGCTGAGGAGACTCGTTAAAAGTTGAAAGCATTATGAATCACTATTTTAATGCTGATTATTTGTATTGCTTTGTTTGCAGCAGTACTCTTTATTGTGTGTCAGTGCACGTATGTATGTGTGTATGTATGTATGTATGCAGCTTTTTAATCATTTGTCAGGCTGACTGGTTCTGCTGAAGGTCTGCACCATGCACGATTACTGTTTTCGAGTTTATTTTACTTTTTTAAACATTTCTTAATTTTTGTGTAACTATCTTTCCCACTGTACGGTTGTCTGTCTGTTGTCCTGGACTTTGGATGTCTTCATACTTTCACGATTACTCGTTGTGTGCCTACGAAACTAATTCATATTCACAGCTTTGCTCACTCTCTCTCTCTCTCTCTCTCTCTCTCTCTCTCTCTCTCTCTCTCTCTCTCTCTCTCTCTCTCTCTCTCTCGTATAAGAGACACGATTATCCAACTTCATCTCCCACACCAGCGTTTCGTCTAACTGAATAGCAAAGTCTTTCCTCACCACGCACTGGACACATTCACTATACTCTATGCAATTTAAATAGACTTTTTTTTTTTTTTTTTTTTTTTTTTTGCCTATCGACCATTGGGGTCGTAGCCCCTGGTCATTAAGGCAAAATATATATATGTATATATATTGACATATATACACATATATATACGAACATATATATATACATACTTACATACATACACACATCCATGCATATGAACATACACACTTTCATGCACACGTACATATATATATAATAATTTTTATTTTATTATTTTTTTGTAGTTTTATTTTTATTATTTTTATTTATTTTTTAATATTTTTAACCTTATATTACTTATAATAAAAAAGACCTAATCTAAAGACCCTAAAACTAATCACCTAACAGACAAATCACTAACCTATACTAAATCCTAAGAGACAAATAACTAGACCTACTGTACACTAATGGTAAAAAAGCCTCGACCAAGAGATCACCATCGACTGCAGATATGTAATGCCTTTCTACATGACATACCTGCACTCATCACCTGGTGACTGTCAGTCAAGGCACAACCTAATATAGGGGACATCAATATATGAAAGGGAACCAGACGAGTCAGGAACATTTCCATATACGTCAGCTGTCGGCCCTAATTAGAATAACTTAAGCAAGATAATATAATGTATTTACATAATTTGTACAAAAAGTGAAGAACCTCGCCCAGCAGACCACCATCGACTGCAAGTGCCCAATACCTTCCTATATTGCACACTTGCACTCATCAGCTGGTGACTGTCAGGCGAGGAACTTGGCTTAATGTAGGGGACATCTATATTAGAAATAGACCAGTGGGAGGAGGAACTATTTAATTAAATAGACGTAAAGTTGCCATCACTCCATCCTGAATGCAGAACTGTAACAAGAGGGTAACACTCGATTATGATACTAGCCAGAAAAATAGTATTATGGAAACGATTTAAAGCCGTACTACTATAGGCTTTTTTTTTTTTTTTTTTTTTGCTACGAAACAAAGAAAAAACAGGCTGCAAAAGGATGAAAATAATTTCGTTTAAACTTTTTGGTGATCCCAGTTCTCCTTCGTTCAGAAAATTTATTCGTACCAAAAAAAAAAAAAAATGTAATTACGAAATACCTGTACTACAAAACTGCATAGTCCTGCCATCTCTTCTTCCATTTGTCAACTGCATATCTATTATCTTTACGTTTCATATCAGTTACAGAAGAAATTTTTTATTTAAGAAGAAATATTTGACACTGACGGTAGAGACACAAGTCTGTTAAAATTATTCGTGTCATCAGGAGATAGCCAGTGGCCAGACACAACCCCCGCCTGTGAAAGGAATAAAGAATCCTGCGTGAAGACATGACCACATCTACGCCAGCTTTAAATACACAATAGTACCCTCGTTTTGCTCTGGTGAAGGGCAGCTAGCCGCAAGGGAACATCGGTTCACTGCGCCGGACGGCCCTGCAGGGGCGCTTGCTTGCTTGCTGTTGATGGGTCTGTTCAACTAGACAGACTGGGGTTGCTCAGCAACAACATCAATAACCTGAATCTCGAGGAAATAAGACTAGCAATAGAATCTCGTCTCTGACGTTGCGTTTATCTCTTTTCTTTCCGTCTGTCTGTCTATCTGACTCTCTCTCTTTCTCTCTCTCTCTCTCTCTCTCTCTCTCTCTCTCTCTCTCTCTCTCTCTCTCTCTCTCTATCCAATATTGCAGCCATTCTAACCCTTTCTCATTCTGCATTCCTCTTCATCCTTCCTCCCTGTTCCCTCCTTAGTCCCTTCCCTCCCTCCCTCCTTCCTATCTTTCTCCCTCGTTCCTCCCTGTACCCCCCTTATTCCCCCCTCCTCCTCCCTCTTTCCTATCTTTCTCCCTTCCTCCTTCCATCCTTCATTTCTCCTTCGACTCTCCCTCCTTTCCTCCCTCTTTCCCTTTTCTCCCTCTCTCCTTCCTCCTTCCCGCCCTCCCTCTCTTCTGTCCCTCCCTCTCCCGTTCCTCTCTCCCTCCCTTCTCTCCCTGTTTCCTCCCTCTTTCTCTCCCTCCTACCTATGCTCTCTCTCTCTCTCTCTCTCTCTCTCTCTCTCTCTCTCTCTCTCTCTCTCTCTCTCTCTCGTTTCTCTTCATCTCTCCTTCGTCCTCCCTCACTTCCTTTTCTCCTTCCTTCCTCTTCCTCTCCTCCCTAGCATATTCCTCGTTCGTCCCATCTTACCACAATTTCCTGAACTCTCTTATCCTCTTCATCTAAACCCTCTCGCCTCTCAATTTTTTTTGCCTCAGTGCTTACCCTTCCCATGCTTCTCTCTCATTACCCACCTCGATTTTCTCCTTTCTCCAATTTTTTTCATGAGTTTCTTTTTCTATTTTGCCTTACTTTATCCCGTTGCTTATTTTCTTCATCTAACCCTCCTAACTTTTTACATTCATTGTTTCCATATTATCCATTGTATACCCTCCTAACCCTGTCCTTTTTACTTCTCTTTCTTTTCTTCCCCCCTTTTCTCTCTTCTTTGTCTTTCCATCCCTCCTCATCCATCCAGTACCCTATCTTCGACATCTAAACCCTCCTCCTTCTGCACACTGTTTTGCTTCAGTGGTGCATTGTCTCAGTCCCTCCCCCCCCCCTCTCTCTCTCTTTCCCCACCAGCACTTTCACCTTCATTATTCAACGTCGTCTCCTTCTCCCTAACTACCACTGGCCCTTCTCTTTGCACTTAATTTTCTCACCCCCATTTTCTTCGACAGTGCATCTATTTCAGGGCTCCTTCTCCCTCCTCTCCTCAACCCTATCTCCTCCAGGTCATTTGCCAGGCTAATCTAGACACAAGGGTGGATTACGGAGGGCGAAGGAAGGAGGAAGAAATCTTGGTAGTGGGCTATGAAAGGAGAGGAAAGTATGATTACCAGACTGTGAGTTGCAATGGAGATTTTGCAAGAACTCTTAGTTAGCCATGAATTTTGAACACTGTAGCTCGATATCTTTTTGTGTAAATTGCGACGTTACTAAATTGATATATGAAGCATGTGAGAGAATGTCAAGGTATAATGGCAAATAGTGTTCTTGAGGGAGACGTGCTTCGAAGCCTTAATGTCACCTAGAATGTCGGCCCTGAACCTCATTTAGGGTCTCTTCAACAACTGACTCGTTTGCATCCTATTCTTAAAATCTCCAGCGTGGCAACTTTCACTAGACAGGGGAGTTATTAAGGATTCCATGGAAATGCTAACGTAAATGGTTCGTGCGTTCGGTAAAACCTGCGCCATAAGTAACTGGAGACAAGAAAAGGAATGCAAGTATCGCTGGTTGATGTATAGATAAAATGCAGCGACTGTGGAGGATTGCTCTGTGAATGTGTATGAGAGTTGGCTTGCATGCAGAGGGGAGGCGAAGAGATAAGGCCGGAGAGTATATTGGGGGCCGGAGGTGTCAAGGAAAGAGGGGTTGTTACCGAGTAGGGACAAAAATGCATGGACATCCTTTCTCTTTGGATCACCAGTGACAGGAGTCAGCCAAAAGACAACAATAATATGGTGAAGAAAATGAAATAAAGAGAGATTAGAACACAGGCTTTCCTAATACACTTTTTTGAGCTTATCTTGTGTATGAGCTTTCTTGTTCATTCTTTTATCGTGCTTCATACACTTTTCAAAAACTTGAGTGAATAATAAAATGATAAATATGGTCAAACAGGCCTATTTTCAGATTATAATTCTCGTCTTTTGAGGCAAGTTTACATAAGCTTCGATAAAGATGTTTCATGGATACATATCAAGGAGGGGATAAGAATAGAATTATAAGCAATGACACGAGAGCTTGTGGAACACAGATAAAGAGCAAACTTTGAAAGATAAAGAAAGCATAAAGACACTAAAAAGCTATGGGACACATTAAATATAATTGTACGAAAAGGTAGAATTAATAATGTAGGAAGAATTATACTATGAAGATGTCTGTTGGATTGGGGCTAAAATAATCCAGTAATAAAGGATATAGTAAAGAAGGAAAGGCAGAGATGCAACCTGGCAAAACTAGAGCTAACAGAAAGCGAAGAAAAGAAAGATGATGAATCGACGGAAGTGAGATAATTTGATGATGATAGGGGAGATAGTTGAGTAATAAGAGCTTCTTAAATCATTCCAGCCTAACATACTGAGGACAGAATGAATTAATTCGCAGAAGCTCATCGCTGCCAAAGGTTTAATGGCTGAATGTCATTGCAAACAAAAACGGAATATATGGCAAGGAGAGAGGCAAGAGTAGGTTGTAGGAAAAAAAAATAAAAAATAAAAAGAAAGAAAGAAAGAAAGAAAGAAAGAAAAGAAAAGCACACACAGTTTTTGAGGAAGGGTTGGTCCTGTGTGACTGCATCTAAGTTAATATTACGATATTATCGCCGAGCTAATGAAGGAATAAACTGGGAGGAGGATGCAGAATTGCTAAGTTACTCAAGGTCTATAAAAGCATGACTGAGGAATAGGAAGAGGAGAGAAAGAAGATGGCAGCACTGTATAAAAAAAAAAAAAAAAAAAAACTCTAGGCGTCTCACATACGAGTGGGGTATGGAGTAGAGTCCCGCTAGCTACCTCTCAGCCTGTCTCCCTCTATATCTCGACAACCTCTCGCCCCCGTCGCTCTCTCTCTTCTACCTGTCTAATTCCTCCTTTCTTGTACAGGAGAGCTTGTGTCACGTGTACTGGATGTATGTGAGAATGTTCTAGAAGCCTGTGTGTCTGTGTGTATTCGTTTCCAGTGACACATTGGAGTCTGGCATTCCTCACAGAAGTCTGCAAACACACCTCCTTTCCCACACCTAGCTTGACTTTCATTTACCTTTGAAACTACACATTTATGTTCCTATCTATTGTGCATTGTATTATGATAACTTAGAGTCCTGACAGTGATACCAAGAGAGAAGTGGATATTAAAAAAAAAAAATAACAAATAATTCAGAGTATATAAAATGTGAAAAGAAAATTGGTCAATAGGAGAAAACGGGTGACAATGGTATATTAGAAAAAAAAAAATCGTGAGTTTATGTGGGGAGTAGAAAAGAAACATGGCATGAAATACTTCTTAATCCAAGGGCTATAAGAAGAGCAGCAAAGAACGTGATGATAAGAAATCGATATAAATGCTCTAGTGGAGGTAAACTCTAGCTATTTAGAGGAAATGATTTCTCTCAATTGAATTGCATTATTTGGCAGTAGCCGGATTAAAACATAAAAGCGAAGATCTCATGACGAGGATGTTCTCCGCGGATGAATTTAAGTCACCTGAAGTTACCAACAGCGAAATTAAAAACAAAAAATGTGACCTAGTTAAAGCGTTCAGGTGTAGTTAAGGTGTAATATGGATCCAGCGTGTTACCGCCTTAATCATGGTAAGAGTAAGCTTACTTCACTCCACACAGCTTAATTTACCCTGAACTAAGCTCTGACAGATATTTTCGGTCAGTACTTCTTGGGCTTTCTCTTTTAATGCGATAATTTCCGCATAAAGGCTGGGTTGTTAGCTTTCATCTTTTCCCAATTCACACTGTCTTAGCTCTGAAATTACAAGCTTCTCAGGTTCGTTAGTTCTGGTGACACATACAAAATTAGTTTACTCCTCTTCTTGTCGGGTACTGTACGTGATATAGTACGAGATATTTTACTTCTTCAAAACGTTGATGTATTTCTTATTATAGTTCTACATGAAAAATGAATTAATTCGGTTTCGAAGAGGATTTTCCAATTACAGTAGATGAGTTATATATAGCCTTCTGTGACTCACTCTTATGAACAAAATCATCTACAGTCAGCTGGAAAGTATTACAAGTGTTGTCCCGACCATAATAGTGATAAATGATAGGAAAGTTTGTCTTTTTTTTTTTTAATAAGATCTTACGTGAGTAATATATCATACGTACCTGAGACAGCGAGTGCAAAATCTTGGTTATAAAGGAGTGTGGTTATACTGTGCATCGATAGACTCCGTATAAGTGGGACAGGAAGGTTTCTAGCACCTCTTCCTTTGTCATATATTTTGAATATTACACCATGATATAATCTTGTATGTTGTTTTTGTTGTTTTAATGTCGACACAGTTTGCATCAGTAAGATACATGAATATATCGTGGTGCAATGTGCACAATTAATAAATGAGGTGTTACGAAATTGCTAAAGATACTCACAGTGCGGCCCTCAGTCAACTATACGGCGCTTCGGGTATTTGTTCTGCCTGATAATCTTGGGAAAGAGTTATTTGCTGGAAAATCTAAGAACCTGTTAAGAAAGAAATTGAATATTAGTTTCATATTGCTTCAAATAACCGTGGCTTGGGAGGCATTAATGTGATGTTACCGGGCTGAATGAGGTGGGAAATGCTGTGAGTGACTGGTTTCCCGTGAGAGTGGGGCTGCGACAGGGATGTGTGATGTCGCCTTGGTTGTTTAATATTTACATGGATGGTGTTGTAAGGGAGGTGAATGCAAGAGTTTTAGGTGGTCTGAGTCTGGTAAATGTTGATGGTGGAGAGTGGCATCTGAAGCAGCTGCTGTTTGCAGATGATACTGCACTGGTGACTGATTCAGAGGGGAGATTGAGACAGTTGGTAGAGGAGTTTGGAAGGGTGTGTGAAAGGAGGAAATTGAAAGTAAATGAGAATAAGAGTAAAGTGATGAGGTGTACGAGGTTGATAGATGGTAGGGGGATGAATATAATTTTGAATGGTGAGTTGCTTGAGGAGGTAGATTGTTTTAAATATCTAGGGTCACATGAGTATGGAAGTTAAGAAGTCACTGCATGATGGTATTGTGATCCCTACCCTGACGTATGGAAGCGGGGCGTGGACCTTGCATGAGGGGAACAAGTCAAGAGTGAGAGCAGTGGAAATGAGTTACTTGAGAGGAGCATGTGGAGTGACGTGGAGGGACAGGTTGACGAATGAAGAAGTGAAGGAACGTTGTGGGGTAGATGTGGATGTGGTTGAAAAGATTAGGAGAAATACACTTAGGTGGTTTAGACATGTGGAGACAATGGAGAATGAAAGACTGACTAAGCGGGTGTATGTAGGTGAGGTGGAGGGAGGGAGAGGGAGGGGTAGACCGAGGATGAGGTGGAGGGATGGAGTTGAGAGGTATATGAGGGAGGGGGGGTGAGTTGGAGGGAGGGGAGTCAAATGGTGGGTGACAGAGTGACTTGGAGGCGTTTTGTCTGCGGCCACCCTTTGCGGGATTAGGGCGTCGGGCTATAGATAGATATATAGACATGTTGCTGTGGATGGAAGAATAGATGCAGAAATGAAGTTTAGAATAAATGAAGTAGGAAAGGTGCTGGGAGGAATGAAAAAAGTGTTTAAATGTTGTTCGCTTAGAATGGATGTAGAGAGAAGGCTGTATGAAGGTGTTGTGGTACCGACTGCATTACATGGGGCTGAAACATGGAATATGGGTGTAGCAGAGAGGAAAAGTTTGAATGTAATGGAGATGAGGTGTCTGAGGAGTATGTGTGGAGTGACGCGTATGAATCGGGTGCGAAATGATGAAGTGCGAAGGAGAACTGGAGTTGTTCGGGAGATGGCTGGTAGAGTTGAGAAGAGGGTGTTGTGATGGTTTGGGCATATGGAGAGACTGGATAATGAGAGATTGGTGAAAAAGATAACTAGATCTGATGTGAGAGGTGTAAGGCTGAGAGGAAGACCACGAATAGGATGGATGGACAGTGTGAAGAGAGCGCTGGATGCGAGAGGGATGTCTGTTGAGCAAGGAAGAGTGTCTGTGCGTGACAGAAATAAATGGAGAGAAATTGTGAATGAATAAGTGATGACGCAGCCCTGAGGGGATATTCTCCCGCATTTGGTCTGATCAGCTAGTCAGGTCAGGTGCGGGTAAGGGGATGGGTCTGTTATGATGCGGCAGGGGTAAACCAGTTCTGCTGTCGGGCCCTGCTGCGGATGTCACTGATTGCATTGCGCAGTTGACCCTTGTGCGGTGTGGTGCGGTGAGGATCTGTTCGTTCTCCCCTTTGGGGCTAAGATGCGAATGAATGTGTTTGAATGGATGAGTAAATGGAGAGTGTGTCGTCCTGTCTCGGCTACCTCCCTTTCCTTGGGGGAAGCAGCCTAGGTATATAGATAGATAGATAGATGTTAAATTACTCAGTCGGTTCTTGTTTTTGTTTGCCCTATGAGACAAATAAGGCCACTGTTTTTCCACTTTTGTATTTTGTCTTTATTTAGGATTCTGTCTTACTTTGTGCTTGACTGGGAAAAAGATCGGACTGATGATGGTGATGATGATGGTAATTATGATGATGATGAATATTTACTATATAACTACAATTGTTTTCAGCTTATACCATTTCTGTTATGTATCCGGCACCAGACATTCATCAACATCATCATCATCATCATCATCAACATCACCCTGATCGTTATTCACACCTAAGGATGGAGTAAAGGGGGATCCAGAAACGAGGAAAGTACGAAAGTGGGAGAACTGTCATGAACTTGCCCAGTGAAATGGGTCACACAATCATTCACATCATGGAAGCCTTCGGAATCCTGACTCTTCCTTACAGCCATAATTATCTGGATATATACTGTATTTTGTAGATTTTTCCATGGCCAAGCCGATGCGCTTTACGAACACCTGTCAGAATATATCCATCGTGAATGCAACAAAGATGCCTCTAAAGTCTCTGTCACAACTAGTTATCACCCTTCCCTGCCACTCCTGGTAACCCTCCACCGTGTACTTCTTCATTTAAGCCATGCACTGATTCCTTCAGGTAAAACTTCTAGTTCTTTTGCAGCCTATTTCTCGTAGTTCTGTGGCGGAGTCAGACAGGACTCAGGCCCTGCATCCTTTTCATAGCACTATTTCATGACAAGCACCATATTATAGTGATACTTCAATATAGCTGAACATTCAAGATGGAAATATGGCAATTTTATAGTAACATAAAGTGAATAGAGTATAATGTACCGTGAACCCAGTTAGCTTTGTTCGATTCCTAGTACTCTGACCACGAGACCTTCGGGCAGGGCCTCTTTATCAGAATCTCTCTGTAGGTAGAAATGCACTGAGGGCATGCTTTGTAAAGAGACTGTGCGTGTCGTATTCTACTGAATGTTTGTTGGGTGCTTGCCTTGCCAGTTTGGCTGGATGGTTACCACAGGCATATCCATTATGCAGCCACTCAGTGATACCGCCCTGGTAGCAAGTTCCAGTTGTCACAGACGTATATGAGACAGCATTATGACGATGTTTGCAGGTGGACTTGACACTGACTGCACTGAAGTTGTACACAGGAATGTGCTTGTAATTGGATGTCTTTGCTTTGTACGAGTATTTCCTTTGTGTGTGTGTGTGTGTGTGTGTGTGTGTGTGTGTGTGTGTGTGTGTGTGTGTGTGTGTGAACAAACTACATAGAGCTAACTACCCATGGAACTCATAGTACAAATAAAAATACAAATATAATAGAACCGACGAACCCTACAATATTAAATACTAATGTAGCGTGTTGTTTGATGGTGTTCCTTTCACAGCATACAGAGAAGTACTAGGTTTCATTAACACGTTATCTATACCCGGGGATAAACAATAAATAAAATAGCTTATATATTACTTTCGTGTGGTTGAAAAGGGAAAGGAGCTGCAACAGTCGTGCAAGGGGAGTCATATTCTCTACTATACAAAGGCGATATTTGAAGAGGAGAGATTAAGTGAAAAATTTGCGCCATTCATTATATCGGAAAGGAGATCATAGTGCTCTGCTTTAGATCTCCCCCACCTCGTGAATTCATAACAAATAGGAGTAAGAAGATGATTATCATTCCCGTCATTGATGGAAAATTATTAAGTAAGAATGCCGGGGCAAATTACTATTAACTGTCGTTCTAAGCCTTTCTTACTATAACTACTGTAGCAAGCGACGTTTTTAAGAACCATGTTTTCCTTCTTCCAAATGAGTGTCTTCTTCTTTAGGAAGACCCTTTGTAATTAGTGAGAGACAGAAATGATGTAATTAAAACTCCATTATAATGCAGACAAACCAGCAGTATAGACGGTGCGATGCTCTGTCTCGCTTAAACTTGGATCTCCGACATCCCACCTCTCACCGTGCCTGACAAAATACTGCACCTCAGGAGCGGGCATACTTGGGGAATGCATGACTGCGGTGCCATTTGTTGAAGCTGGATGATGGGGCGGGCACCAGACCCACTTATCGGGTGTTAGGTGTTGCCCACCGCTTCCTTAACTGGAATGGGAAGGAGGGCGAGACGCTGCCACGAAAACACTTTTGTGAAGTTGTCGCGGGTGAGGGAGAAGACAGATTTTTTTTTAGTGTTATAATCATACGATTGTGCTGTCAGTTGATGTGAGTGATTGTGGTTGTCGGAGGCAATTGTGGTGATGACTGTGGAACTTACTGATGATGGTGCAGGTTGGCTGTGGTACCGTAGTAATTGGTTGTGAATGTATAGTTGTAACTTAGTATAGTTGCTGTTGTTATAACTGACTCTGGTATTGAGTGACTGTGTGTTGGTGTAGGGTACTTTGGGTGTTATTGTTGTTGTAAGTGGTTGTAGTGGTGGTGGTTGTGAGTCGTAATGAGACTGTTAGCAGGAAGCTGCGAGAAAAGGAAAGACATGGCGGACCCCCTCTTGTCATTGTCGTCGATGGGGATAATGGTACAGGTATGTCTTGAAGGGCTGGTGTTGTTGTTTGATGTGGTTATTACTAAGACTGATTGTGGTAGTAGGTTGTTGTGGGTGCTGTTGCGGTGAGTGATTGTGGTAGCTAATGGTTGTGCATACTGCTGTTGTGAACAATGGAAGTTTTGTTGTAAATGTTGTTGTTGTTGATATTGTTGTCCCAGGTGGTAGTGTTGATGGTTGTTGTGAGTGTTTACCTTTAATGTTGTGCTGATGATGGTTTTTGCTACTTTGATTATGGTTGGTGTTGCTGCTGTAAGCTGTGGTGCCAGTTGTTGTGACAGTAGGCGGTATTAATGTTGCAACAGGAGCAGCGATATCTAAGCAAATTCAGTGAGGTCTCCGGATTTGCTCCCAGATTGTGCTAGAAAGTCACTAAGCATAAAAATCTCCGGATAATAGACCATAATTGATAAAGCACTTCAAAAATCCGATAAACTCTCCAGAAAATTGTTGCCCAGTGTAAATAAATATCTTGAATCTAGTAACAAAATCAATTAACTGGCAACAATTCAAAGCTTCCTTTACCTCTGAATTTATCGCCATAATTTGTATAAAGCAAAAAAAAAAAAAAAAAAAAGGAAAGAAAGAAAGATAGAAAAAGAAAAAAAGGCCGTGTTCAAAGTGAGACAAAAAGAGATGAATTTCCCAACTCATCGCAAAGCTAATTTTTCTTTCAGTGTGTAAGTTTGTCTCATTACTGATCAATGGCTTCATTAACGGTTCCATTATCACTTAGACGGGTGTAAGGATGTGTCTACAAGCTGGGGTCCCCGTGTGATATGGGCGGACCGGCGCCACGATGAGTCGCATAATGACTCCACTAATTTGTTTACCTTCACCGTCTCATGCTGACCAGACGCTGACCTGGTGCCCACAAGGCAGAACTAGGATGCTTGGTCCTCTTACGATATCGGCCACTATCAAGGAGAAGTAATACGTAGAGAAGAAGATAATGTAGGGTACAGTTTACTCCCTTTTGCTCTTCGAGTTTTGTCATTTTGGCTAATGGTGATGGAGAGGGACGTCTTCAGTTAGTGGCATCGACATAACCGCATGGCGGAGTATTCTGATTATACAGATGTCCTTCAACTGTATTACAGGAGAAGAGCAGCCCGCAGTTCACTGGTTTTACGTTCATACGAGCCTGATGCCAGAACAACTCTGTGCTTAATACAAACGAACCGAATTAGCTTAGGAGCACTAGTTATTGTGAACGGGCATGCTTGCTTAAATGGCATACACTAGGTCCTGAGTTGGATGCATTAAGCATCAAATACTGAATTTGCAGGAAGTAGGGAACCCAAATCTTCATAAGCTGGTAGCTTAATTCTGGTAGACGCAACAAGAAAACAAAACTTTTATGAATGATTGATGCATCTTTTTTTTTTTTTTTGCTTTAAGGGGTGCCCACAAACAAACCGCCTTCATGTCGCCCTGTCCTTCGCCACTTCTCTGCCCTCCCCTCGGCTCACATCCCCCTCTCTCATATACCTCTCCACTCCATCCCTCCATCTCATCCTCGGCCTCCCCCTCCCTCTCTCCCCTTCAACCTCACTCACATACACTCTTCTCGTTAGTCTCTCGTTCCCCATCCTCTCCACATGGCCAAACCATCTCAGTATATCTCTCCGAACACTTTCTATCACGTCCACATCTACACCACAACGCTCCTTCAGTTAATCATTTGTCAGTCTGTCTCTCCCTGTAACTCTGCATGCTCCTCTCAGATAACTCATTTCTTCTGCTCTCACTCTTGACTTGTGTCCTTCCAAGAAAGTCCAAGTTTCACTTCCATCCGTTTGAGTTGGTATCACAGTACTATAATGCAGTGATTATTTTACTTCCATGCTCACTTACCTACTTTCTTATCACTGCTTTCGACGAACCAGCAACCTTTTTTCTCTGTTGTACCCTTTCAAGCACTTCATCCTCCAGACTTCCATCCTTACTCATCACACTACGCACATCCTTTGATGCACTCACATTTTCCATTTCCTGATCTCCCAGCCGCACTGTGCATTCAGTGACTTCATAACTATACTCTTCCCTACATTCACCTTTAGATTCTGTTTCTAGCACACGTTTCCAAACTCATTCACCAAGCTTTTGCAGTTCCTCTACGTCTTCACTTAACAATTCGGTGTCGTCTGCAAGCAACAGAACAGGAAGTTTCCAAACGTTGCCCTCTCATTAGCTCCGCGCCAACATCCACTGTCCTATCTTGTATCTCTTTTATAACCCCATCTATTTACAGATTAAACAACTGTGGAGATATGACACATCCTTGTTTCAATCCAACATCCAGATGGAAAAACTCACTCAGTTCTCCATCCATACGTATTGCAGTCTTAGCACCCTCATACATACTCTTTACGGCATTCAACAGCTTCCTCCATGTATTCATAATATTTTTCACATTCTTCGTCTGTCCACTCTGCCTTACGCTTTCTCCAGATCCATGAAGGCTGCATACAACTTCTTTCCCTTCTCTAGAAACTTTGCCACTAAAGACCTAAGAATGAATATTTGATCTACATTCCTAAAACTTTCCTGTTTTTCTCCAGCTAATTCCTATGTTATTTCCCTAACTTTCACCAAGCCTCGCAGTTTCCCTTTGTCTTCACTGCCCTCTATCGCTTCTCTACAAGACCGTATTTTTATTTTACCTTTTTTTTTCTTGCTTGCCCCAGAAAATTTCAAATTCTTCAGTTTAGGAAAGATATTTTGTTTTGAAGAGGTCTGTGAACAGTGTAACAAACCATCAGTTCGGAAAATCTATTCTAAATCAAACAAAATCGTTCGTCGACACAAGTAATTATAACAAAAATTAGGTCATCATACCCAGCCGACATAAATGTACTAATAAATATTGGAAAATTTCAGCACAAAATGAAGGTCACTGTCCTTAACCTCTTTGAAGTAGAGAGCCAATTAAAAGGTTTTCCACGTACTGTGAATCAAGTGTATTCAACAGAGGAAAATGTCTACCTTCAGTCCTTCCACCACGCATTGCTTCTGTTCCTCACTGGTCATCTCCACGCCCATCAATCCATACACACGCCGGCCTATTTTTGTACATTATTTTTTCCGCCTGTCGTTCGTACCTGTCCTACCTCCGGTTATTTCCACCCACCAATGCTCCAAATAATAGGCTTCCCTCCCCACCACCAGCCTGACGCTTGAGCTGCCACTCATCATTGTGACGGAAGTAACTATAGAGACTAGTTACATAGCGCAGATTGTTAATGTGACTGCTTTGCCACTGACAGTGAGTGGAAGCACTGTGTAGGTAGAAGCAGTGTACAATTAAAAATATATCAGGGTGTTAGATTCTACACTGAGTGACAAGCCACACGGTTTCCTTTAAACATTTGAGGGTGTTAGATTCTACAAAGAGTGATAAGCCAAATCATTTCCCTTAAACATTTAATACTTTGGGTGGTAACTATGTAGCCAGCAAATATTTGCTTGGTGGTCTAGTGATTTAAGGTATTCCAGTGGAATGAGGCCAGCAAGGGTATAATTCCGACGGTTGACTGGTTTTGTTGGTCACATAACGGTACTCAGGGAAGGGCACCTGGTAACGCTAGCCTTGAATGTCAGGACTGAGCAGCCAAGTCCCGAGCACCCACGCTCCTGATGGGGCTATAAAGACTGAATGAACAAAGTATAGTACAAATGAGTAATTTAAGTGGTATAGGGTTACTGGCAGTAGGAATAAGAAGTTGAGGATGGGAGTGTTGGTCGTGGGGATGGTAATAGGGTGTTAGTAATGGGATGATGTAGGGTTGTCGGTAGTGGAGATGTATAGAAGTATTGGTAGATGGGATGAATAACTGTCGCTAGACATGACTTTAGTGGAACGATCTGGGCTGGCGTACTAAATCACTGACCATTTCACAGACGAAATATTTGATGCAAACAGTAGCACCAATGTCTTTGTGGAAAACATTATGTGGATTGACTACAGTATTGCACAACCAATTAATGCAATAATTTTGAAATAAAAAAAGAAATAAAGCAAAAAAGGTTTTAAAAATTCTTCTGTGAATAAAGTACATTGCTGCAGAGACGAAGTGATTAATAAAACTGTTTAAGTGAAGGAACTGGATGAAGTCCTTTGTATATCATACAGTACATCCAGATACGCAGAGAGCTGTTAATCTGAAATAAAAAAGACAGTGATATTTTTATTACTGGGTTAAAATGAACAGACATTTTCCATTACTTGCCGGTAGAAGGCTTTCACGTATTGCTCCTATTTTCTAGGAACACGCTGAGAGCCAAGCATGTCACACTTTTCCAATTTGTTCCTTTTTTTTTTTTTTTTTTTTTAAATTCCCTACTGTGCTCCCATCTTACCCCCAGTGACCCGTCCCTACACACAGGGGAACATAGTCGCTGAGGGTTCATTGGAGTGTGGTGAAGTGGCAGAGGGCAGCTAAGTCCGGGATGCAAGAGGGAATACCTGTAAAGTCCATGACCGAAGCGGGCCATCAATAATTAATTAATCGGAGCGTGGCACGTAACAAGCAGCTCAAAAGAGTTAAATGTTCGTAATTATATGTACATTTTGAATTTGCATCCGTGGCTGGATCTATCACCCCGAACAAACTTTTTACACCCGAACGTGCCATAGCAAGGCAGATGTATTTATCTCTGCGTGCGCGTGCATGTGTGTGTCTGAGTGTGTGCTTCTTCCTGTGTCTCTGTGGTGTATGTGTCTCTGCTTGTGTGTGTGTGTGTGTGTGTGTGTGTGTGTGTGTGTGTAACAAAATAGTTCAAATTATATGCAATTTTCATCAACCTTGCGGGAAAGGCTTGAGGACCTGCCAGTGGGTTGACCTACGCTACCTGGGAAAAGATTATGATCATATGGCAAGATTAATTTATGCAGCTTTTTTATCCAACTTAAACCAGACTTGGTGGAAGGGTTACTGGTAAAGCAAGATGATTAACTGAATTAGTTTTGACAACACTTAGTCAACGGTCGAGGTCAAAGTTTCGGCCCTATATCTCAAACAGTTTCGATTCGATTTTGACCAAACCTGGTGGAAGGTTGAGGGTCATACAAGGATGAACAGGTCGAGGGTCAAGGTCAGAAATCAAAGTCAATTTTTTTTTTCTTTTACCGATTTGGACCAAACTTGATGTAAAGGTTGATGGTAAGAAACTAATGAAGTAATTCGATTTTGGAAACTTTCATTTGAAGGAAACGGTCACAAGACAAAGTCAAATATTCGGACCCTCCACCAATTGTTGGGTGCAGGTGGTCCATACTCCGGGTGCTCCTTGTTTTCTTTTCTGTTACGGCTCTCAAAGTTATTTTCGCAGATTTTGGCTGTAATAGGTGAAATACACGGAAAAAATAATCTAGAAAGCGAAAGGAAAGATGACCCCCCAATATTTGGCAATAATTTCTTCAGCACATGACGATGATAGAACAAACCCGGACTCTATACAGCGGACCTGAGTGTACTCTGTAATGTGGAATGCAGGCTATTCAGGTCTGATAATCATAGGTGGCACATTAATGAACTTAAGAATTTCCCGTACTCCACCTCATATTTAGTAACATGGCTCTCTGCCTTTATCATAAACTTTTCAACACATGTGAGGGGAAGCACCACTAAATTTTTGGACCAGTTTTTCCCTCCTACCATTCGTCAGTCTTTAGTAGCCTGCCTCGACTGCTGCCTCGCCAAGTCCTGTAACTCATCCTGTCTTTTCTGGGTGGAGAAGCTCCTGTCTCTGGCCCTCCTCCGTCTCAGGGGAAGAAACGAAGTTTTGTTACCCAGACACAAAAGGTGGAAGTGAATAGAAGGGTAGCGGTATTGGAAAATATGGTTGGGAGGCAGAGGGAGGAGAAGTCTAAAGATTGGGTGAAATACGAAAAGGGGAAATGGATGATGGTTAGAGAAAATAGGAGAGAGAAGGAGGATCAAGAGGCAAATAAGTGTGACTCGAGATAAAGGTAATAAGCAGGACCTACCAAAAGTTAGAACGATGGAAAGATGAAGGAAAGAAGAGAAGAAAGAAAAAAAAAGATAAAAGAAAATGGAAAGTAGATAAGAACAACAGAAAACTGAAAAATATACAAGCGAACATATAAAGAACAACGAGAATTCTGCTTGAAACAAATAAAAATAAGCAGTACTAAAGCTCTGAAGAAAAAAAAAATGTTATGAAGGGAAAAAAACGTAAGAGCATTTGGGTGCATGCAAAACAGTGAAGAGGTGAAGAAAGCTAACAGTTCAAATGTACAGGAACTTTAGTCTTACTGCAGGGAGGAAACACGGTAGAGACGAATAAATATGAAGAAAAAATGGACGGTGGAGAAAAAAACAAACCAATTACGAATACGCAAAGGAATGATTGAATTGAGGAAACTGGTAAAACTTCAGCGAAGATTATGTAATAAAACAGAAACAACACAAGAGAAAAGCGTTTAAGAACATGCAATAGTGTGAGATGGTGAGAAAAAATACCAGGTAAAAAAATCAAGAAAGACAGAGAGGACAGATAAAGAGGACTGAGCTGGTCGATATTCAGGCAGGAAAAGAAGTGGAGGGAAAGAAATTTAAAAAAAAAAAAAGTAGAGAATGAGAGGGAAGAGGAAGAAAGCGAAGGAAGAAAAGTCATAGGAAAGGTGGAAGGGAAGTGAGGAAAAAGTTAAAAGGAATATGACCAGGGAGAAACACCACTGGAAGGAAAGGGGAGGGAAAGCCCGGGGAGAGGGTGACGACAAGAAAAGAAAAGAAAAGAAAAGAAAAGAAAAAAATGCGTGGAAACGAAGAGTTGTGAAGAAGAGGGAGAGATAAAAAGAGAAATAAAGGAAAGAATACGAAAAAAACAGAATGGCCGGGAAGGACATTGTATGAAAGGAAAGGAGAGGAATAGTAGGGAAAGGAATGGAAAAGCGATAGAAGAATCAAGAAAGAAGTTAACAACGTGAGCGGAATGCATAAAATGAAAGGGAGAGAGGAAAAGAACGGGGATGGAAGGAATGGAATATTAATGAAAAGAAGGGAAAGTAATAGATAAAATAGGAAATGAGAGGAGGTAAAGAACTACTAACGAGAGAGAGAGAGAGAGAGAGAGAGAGAGAGAGAGAGAGAGAGAGAGAGCAGAAAAGCCATTGTTTTTCACCATCGACATTTCCTCCTCAGGGCGGAGTGATCCTGACTGTTCCACCACACGAGGCAGAGAGAGATCAGAGGGTATTTGAGAGAGAGAGAGAGAGAGAGAGATTATTTAGAGTCAAACATCTAGGCATGAACCACAACACCACTGTTTTACGATCATCTTTATGGACGAAAAGTAAAGGAAAATCTGCACTGTCGAGAAAAGCAACATTAAGTCAGCAGAGGATTTTCACTTTTTCTCTGATGTTTTTGGTCGGTTTAACTGCTTCTCTCTCTCTCTCTCTCTCTCTCTCTCTCTCTCTCTCTCTCTCAGTATGTACTCCTTACCTTGTCGTTCCACCACACTCTCGGTCTACAGCTCTCTCTTCTTCCATCTACCATATACTCTTTTAACTTTAACTTGGCCAACAGGTAGGATGTAGAGCCGTAGTATACTGTCTTTTTCTACCATTGAGGAACGTGATATAAGCGACAATATGACAATAAACCCTACCAAGTTAAGGTGAAAGGAGTGTACTATCCTTCATCCATTGTTCTTCTTGGCCTGTCTCTTCTTTCTCTCACAGTCACCTGACTCTCATACACCCTCCCAATCACTCAGTTATGTTTCAAGTGGCTTTAGACATTTTGTAACATTTTTTCCTAAGCGATTTCATCTGCATATTACATCTCACTCTCCTCTTGTACGTTGCTGACAAGTAAGTGTCGTTGTTTAATGTGCAAAATAAATCCCAAAGAAAGATGTCCTGGAAAGTAGGTTATGCCCTTTAATATTCGGCCATACGAAATAACAGCAAGTGAGTTAAGAATATTTTGAGGATTTAGTGAGATATAGAAGACAGCAGCACAAGTACTAGTGGTTGGCGCATGGCTGGGAGAAGATAGGAGAGAAGCAAGGAAAAGATAAATAGAAAGGAAGTAGTTGAGACAATGAAGAAACTCAAAATGGGAAAAGAAACTGGAACTGATGGAGAGTGTGTTGAAATGTTGATATGCTGGGGAGAGAGAGTGGCAGAATGAATATGGAAGATCTTCAGATATGCCAGGGAGGAAGGTAGGGTCCTGATAGATTGGAAGTCAGTATAATTGTTTCCATATGCAAAGGAAAAGAGGAAACACAACTGTTTGTGTCAGGCAAAGGGGTATTTGTCCTCACAACATATTTAATAGGAAAAATATGATCGTATGGTGGGATACTCATCCACAGAAATAGGGAAATAACAAAACTGGCTAGAGAAAGAGGAGTGTTTAGGAAGGTATGATACTGCGCAGATCAGGTATTCGTTCTAAAATGTTTAATGGAAAAGTATTTAGAGAAGAGAAAGAAGTTGTATGCTGCCTTCACGCATCTGGAGAAGCATTGGACGGAGCACATAGTCCTGAAATGTCAATGGCATTAAAAATATATGGAGGAGATGAGAAGTTATTGAATGCTATAAATAGGGTGCTAGGTCTGCAATGCATGTGCAACTTGCACAAAAAAAATATATTACCACAAAGAATCAACGTTATAAAAATAAATATGATACTCTTCGCCGAAAAGCAAAAACTAATAATAATAATAATAATAATAATAATAATAATCTATCTATCTATCTATTGCCAGACGCCTCAATCCCGTTTGGGGTGGCCACAAACAAATCGCCTCCACGTCGCCCTGTTCCCTGCCATTTCACTGCCCTGCTCCCAACTCACCCCCCCCCTCTCTCATATACCTCTCCACCTCATCCCTCCATCTCATCCTCGGCCTCCCCCTCCACCTCACTCACATACACTCTCTTTGTCAGTCTTTCACCCTCCATCCTCTCCACATAATAAAAACTTTGAATCTCACATTCCATGGATCAGTTATTTCATCCCAAAAGGATTTTTCAGCTATATCAGAAACAAGAAGGTAATATCACCAACTATTGGCCCACTAGTCACAGATAATGGAGAGTATGTCGAAGATGAAACACAGATGGCTAAAATTCGCAACACTTTCTTTGCATCCGTATTTACAAATGAAAATACAGATTCCACTCCTGCAGCTTCTCCTGTTACTTTAGAAGAGGGCAACATAATTAGCAACATTACTGTTGGTGAGAATGATGTACGACTTGCCATTGGTGAACAAAATCCCAGAGCCAGATAAAATATCACCGCGCATTCTAAAAGAAGCAGTGGATGAAATATCTAAGCCATTAGCTGAGCTATTCAGTAAATCATTAAAAAGCAGCAAGGTGCCTCGTGAATGGAAACTAGCAAATGTAACCCCGACATTTAAAAATGGCAATAAATCGCAACCAGAAAAATATCGACCAATAAATTTAACTTCAGTGGTGTGCAAGTTGTTGGACCCTATTTTCAGAGATAAGTTTGGTAAGCATTTAGAAATAAATAATCTCATCAAAGATTCACAACATGGTTTTCGAAAAAATCGCTATTGTCTTTCGAATCTCTTGGATTTCTTCTGTGATGTATTCAATATATATATTATGATGAGACCAGCTCTAATGACATTGTAAATCTAAATTTTTAAAAAAATATTTGATAAAGTTCCCCATTAAAGTCTACTTCAAAAATTTAATGTGCATGGGTTCAGAGGCAGTGTGCTTGGGTGGGTCGATAATTGGCTTACAGAGCATAAACAGAGGGTCGTAATAAATGGTAGAGAATCTGACTCGAATGTTGTTACTGGTGTGCGCCACAGGGCTCTGTATTTGGCCCTATTCTGTTTTTAATATACATAAATGATATAGTTTAAGGTTTGATTTGTAAAATAACCAAATTTGCCAATAATACTAAAATTGATAACAGAGCAGCCACATCTTTATAGAGACAGGCAATACAGAGTGACCTCGATCGACTATTTAATTGGGCCCAGACCAGGCAGATGGACTTTAATATTAGTAAATGCAAAGTGCTAAACGTTGGAAATAGATGTGGAAAAGCCAGTTACACCATGAACAATATTCAAATAGATAATGTCAGTCACGAAAAAGACTTAAGAATTATAATAACAAATGATCTTAAACCAAGACAGTAGTGTATGGAGGCTGTTAAGAAAGACAACAAATTAATCGGAATCATTAGAAGACTGTTTGAATATAAATAAGAAAATATCATCCTCACCTTATATAATTCTCTAGTTCACCCACACTTAGAATATTGTGTCCAACTGTGGTCGCCTTATTACAAAGAAGATACAGAGAAACTTGAAAGAGTACAGTGAAGGGTGACCAAAATAATACCTAGACTGAGAAACAAACCATACGAGGAGTGTTTAGAATACCTGAATCCCTTTACTCTAACTAAACACAAATACCGAGATTTAATTCAGTTATTTAAAAAATTCAAAGGAAACGATAACATGGCTGTTAATAAATACTTCACAGCTGATGGATCGAATTATATCGGAAGCAATGGACATAAAATAATTGGCAAACGATTCCAGTCGCATGAAGCTAAGCATTTCTTTACTAGAGTTGTAAATATATGGAACAAATTATCATTCAATGTTGTAAACTGTAATATAATACCTTACCCACCTTTATAGGTCGCTTGGATAAGTATTTCTCTGTTATCCCCACCTTAATATGTTTACCCTTGAATAAAACACTTCTGTAAATATATATTTTTTCTTTTCAGAGCTCGGATGATGTAACACGGAGAACAACACTGATTAATATTGTTTAATTTAATTTCATGTAGAGAGTTTAGATTTAAATTTCCTTTCCCTCTTTCCTATGAAATTTCCCTGGCAGTTTTTCTACGCTGCATGATGGTCCTTCCCACTATTTCCTGCCGGCTTCGGCTGGAGGGTTTGGTGAGTTGGGGGGAGCCTTCCTGCTTTTCTATCTTTATCCTTAACTGGTAGAATAGATTTGTTAGTTGCAACCTTCCCTATACCAAACAGCCACGAAAGGACCAACAGGCCTGCTGCTATTTGCTTTTCTTTGTACTCCTTTGTATACTCCCCTCCTGTTTCTATTACCTCCGTATTCATCCTCTCCACTTCCATTTCTGTGCTTCTTCCTTACGTTCCCCTCGCCTCCCTCCTGCTTCACAGTACGGTACCCTTTTTAAATTTTCTCCTACCCTTCCTCAATCCCTTTATCCTACTTTTTTTTTAATTCCATGCTTTTTCCCTTCCTCCATCCATTTACCTTACCCCCTCTTTTTTCTTCCATTCCTTGTGCTCTCCTAATTTTCACACTTTATTATGTCTTCTTGTCTATTTTTGCCTCCTTCTAATTTCATGCCCAACACACTTTCCTTCATGTCACATGACTTTTTCCCTCCTCCGTTCTCCCTTGTACCCTTATTCCCCTTCTACATACACCATTTCCTCCCCCCTTACCTCTTCTTTCCTTCTCCTTTCACCATACCTTCCTTCCACTCTCTCCTCGCTGTCCCGCCCTCTGTGTTCGGGTCATGTCAGAGGGTCACCATGCACAAAGGGCGTCACACTGGCCTCCAGCTGTGCTATTGATACCACGGGCCACGCCAGGTCACACACACTCCCTCACCCACCACACTCCACCACCCACTCTATTTACCTAACTTTCCAGGTTTATGTCTCAGGCTCGTCGTAAAGGACGGAGCCTATCGGTCAAAATAAATATTGAGTGATAATATCCATTTGAGTTCGGTTAGAGGAAGGGACCAGTTAGCATAAAATCTAAGAATATAAAGTATTAAATGAAAACATACGTATGTTTATTAAGCCATGAAAATACCTGCAATTATCATCCACAGAAAACATCTTTACATAATGCTTAAAATCATCCTCTGCGCATCACTAATCCATTCAGTTAGAGGACACTGTAATTTATTCTGAACAGATTAATAAGGCGATTTCGTTCACCTTAGGAGAGATCTTTGGTGTTTAAGGGGTTAACTGGAACAACTCAGTTCATAATGGAATCACAAAGACAGTCGACCCTTCTTTGACACAGCACCTATTCCATACTAAAACTAAAATGTTCCTTTTTGTCTCCCAGGAAAACATCTTTTCCCTTTCGCTAGAAACAAGAACTGCTCTTTTTCACTGCCACGACAAGACAGACTGACAAATGAAAAAGTGAAGGAGCGCTGTAGTGTGGATGTGGATGTGACAGAAATCGCCAGGAGAAATGCATTGAGGTGGTTTGGTCATGTGGAGAGGATGTATAGCGAGAGACTAACGAGGAGAGTGTATGCTAGTGAGGTGGAGGAAGATAGAGGGAGAGGGAAGCCGAGCATGAGATGGAGGGATGGAGTGGAGATGTACTGTATATGAGAGATTGGGGTGTGAGCTGGGAGCAAGGCAGTGAAGTGGCATTGGACAGGGCGACGTGGAGGCGATTTACTTGTGGCCACCCCTTACGGGATTGAGGCGTCTGGCAATGGATGGATAGACAGATAGATTACACAGTTTTTCTGGCCACAGCGGCGAGGCCCACACAGCCCCATCATGCACTGCCATCAAACTGCTCTGGGCCATTCCTGGTGTGTTGTCCATACGCCGAGTGTATGAACATGTACAGTACGAGTATATGTATGACGAGATCGGGGCCAAGACAACGCCGAAGTTGAGGGTACTTTCCCAGATTTAAAAAAAATAATAATAATCTATCTGCGTTTCTGTCTATCTATTTATCTCTCTATCTATCAATCTATACCTACCTACCTACCTATCTACCTACATAACTGTTATTCTGTCCACCTATCTATCTATCTGTCATTGTCCCTACTTCCCAATCAAGAGCGTAGCGGCCCGGGGCTAGGCTACTTTGTCCCAACAATAAAGGCGATATTGACAAGGTTCACCCGCCTCTGAATGACAGTGGGTGAGCTGTAAACCCATACCATCCCTAGGATGCAAATCCTTACATGCTCCAGCCTGTGTACATGAATTAAAACGAAAGTGGTCCATTGAGGTCAAGCATACATATTGTTATGGATGTGTGCATGATTTTGGTTGTTATACTATTATACTGTTATAACTTTAGATTTCAAACTCTTATTCTTAACTATCTCATTCAGTTCCGTCAATGTTACCTAACCTTTACACCTCAATAAGCCTCCCATTGCAAAGAGAAAATGTCTGGCTTCAACATAGGAAAAATATAGAAGTCGTTTCCAGAGGCTCCATGCATTTAGTCCGGGTTCTGAGGGTGGGAGTGTTGTGTAAGTTTTACTTCTGCCATCTACTGACAATTATTAACTTAGGATACTCCACAGGCACTGGATACTGCCATCATTAAATACTATCACAGCCAGACACCTCTCCTAATCTGAGTTGTTGTTCCTGCTTTTGTTGTTGTTGTTGCATTTGTTGTTGTTGTTGTTGCATTTGTTGTTGTTGTTGTTGTTGTTGCATTTGTTGTTGTTGTTGCATTTGTTGTTGTTGTTGTTGTTGCCCCAGACTCATATGGAACGTGAAACCAGTGGACTGCAGGCTATGTTGCCCCACTCCAGTAGCCCACAATCCTCCTTTCGAGGGATGAGTAGGTGAAAGAAGTTTGCATAACCAGTCAGTGGAGCCGCCTGGTTGCATCGGTGACACCACATGAAGGGGTCCCTCTCCAGTATCTCCTAATCTGAATAAAACTTTCTGATGTTAGCAGGAATGAACTACAAATTACGTTCGTGGATTCAAAGAGTTAGAGGTTATGCAATTCGTTCATTTTGCTGGGTATTACCTTCCCGTCAAATTACTTGTTTCTTTGGTATAACTTTTGCATTCACGCTTTTCGTTTTCGAGAACAAAATTTGCAAAAATAATCTTGCTCCTAAACATAATTATTGCAGTCAGTTCTAGCACGGGATGGTAACTACTGCACCAACTTATGCTTGGGTGTATGGTGCAGGAGAAGGATGCCATTATGTGGAAGTTCTGGTATAACTTGGCGGCTCCTTTGTCTGGCTGTACCTACGTTACTCAACTATCCTATCGCACGAAAGGAAGATGGTGGGCCGCAGGAGGAGGGAAACTTAACATTGGAGTTAACTGGGTTCACATTTCAGATGACCCTGATGCCACAAAGAAGTAAAGAGATAAAAGTACAAGTGTAGGTGAGGGAGGTGGTGTGGTGTGGGATGAGGGACCGTTACTTAACAGGTAGAGAAAACCATCTGAGGGATATTGCCGGAGCCGCCCCTCACAGGGTGCGACGTCAGGCATTATGTAGATCGGCACACAAACAGATAGATAGATAGGCAGATAGAGATAGATAAGCTAAAGAAAAAGTGGTGTCGACTGTACTTGCAGCTTCATCCACCTCAGCCCCTCGTCTTCCTTCATATCTCTCTCTCTCTCTCTCTCTCTCTCTCTCTCTCTCTCTCTCTCTCAATCTAAAGACCAGATCATTTCCCACAGGCCTCTTCGTGTCCCAGTTTTATGGTTCGTGAAGGAAAATACGATTATGAGCAGGAAGGAAGTTCAGGCTATTACTGTGACTTAAGTAGGAGGTCATGAGAGCAACCAAGCGGAAACTATATTGCTGCGGACGAACGATATACAGGTGAAGGAAGGCGAAGGAGGCGGCAATATTAAAAGCCCTAATATGTTGGGCAGCCTTCTGACTGGGATCACTATTTTCACTATTACACTTTATATTATTGTGGCATATCATACTGTGTGTGGTAAATAATGGGGGAATTAAAGGCAAAGATTCTGACTTTTGAAAATACTTAATGTAAAGTGTCTTAACAACATTTCTTCTTCCCTGTCTAATTTAACCTGTAATCACACAAAAGTATAACACATAAGGAAACAGCACACCCAGAGTTTAGTGAAAATCGCACACACACACAGACACACACACACACACACACACACACGCACACACACACACAAATATATATATATATATATATATATATATATATATATATATTGTCACGAATCAATTCGCGACATTTCCTTTTTGTGAGAAGCCACGAACTAATAGTGGAAAACTCACTGTGTATCGCTCAGTTAACCGTTTCTCTCTCCATTTCGGGGTATACTTTTCAAATAATTCGTCACCGTTTTCAAAAAGTGACCGATTTAATGCACGTCACTAAGTGCGCTACTGAGCGATACAATTATTTCTTTATCGTTTGCCTCTGCTTCCCTCAACCGTTAGCCACGCCTTGCGTCCTGCCCATTCAATGTATTTGAATTCAGTTTAGTGTTTGCTGTGACGGAGACAGGACCTGTGCAGCAGTGCGAGAGGTCAGCTAGTACCCAAACTCCACTTACAGTTTCTCCAAGCTCCCACCTTTAGTTCTCCAGCTTTGGGTGATACACCGCATTCATTGACTAGTATTTCCTTTGTGTATTTTGTAGTCTTAAGAGTTTAGTTAAGGTGTTTTTCCTAGGCGTAAGTATTTAGCTTCTGTGTGAGTGAGCGAGTGCGTCTCATTTAATTTGATTTGAAATGTAATGTTAAATTTGTTTTTGTAATTAATAAATTTAACAGTTCTATTTCTTGAGCTTAATGTAGAGTAAAAATCTTGTTTCATTTCTCCATAATTAAGCTTATTTTCCATATAGCTCCTAGCTTGCATAAACGTTTGCTTTCATAACTGGTACTTAGACCAGTCTTGTTGTATTAACTTAAAATCCGTTGTGCCAGGAGTTAATGCATCAGCAAGAACCTGATGTTATTATTATTAGTATTAGTTATTTATTGTCAGGGGTGATGTAACTTTCTCCAGAGGCTAACAGTACAGTAATTCAGCAATTGTGAGTAATTAATCTCTGCTGTGTACTGTTGAGAAAGTTTATAAATTCTCGTTCTTAGAGAATCTTAGCAAATCAGCGTAAAGTAATCGTTGCTTGATGTAGCAAGACAATCATTGTCTCTGCTCTTCAATATTATTGAATATTATTATCAATTTGAATAACATTTAAAGCATTTATATCAAAATTACCGTGATATTATAAAAACCCCGTGACAATTGGCGACCTCATTCCAGGATATTAACTCCTAGCTCTAAAGCTATTCACGAGATAGTGCTCACTCATTCATATTTAGGTATTTATCATTAAAGTTTATAGGCACAAGCTTACTGGTGTTTACCCTTAATTTAGCAAGTGAATTTTGCTTTATTAATCAATAGAATACTTAACTCTAGTTTATTTTTGGTAACGCCAGACAATTTTATTCGCTTCTGGGAAGTCGCCGTACCCATTGTGTTTATTATTGAGTCTTCCCAGTCATTTACATTTTTTATTTATTCTTTGCCAGTTAACTGGATAAGACTGGTCACCACTAGCTTGTGTCTGTACTCTTTACTTGTGTTTATTAGTATTCGTCGCTAAGCAGTCAGTACTCAATTTCGGTTTTGCTTAATAAATTAGCGCCATGGCTACCGCTGTATTTGTACAGGAAGCCAAAGATATGGGTCTCACAGACCCAGAGAAAATACAGAGTTACGTTCTCTCACGGTTCAATTACGAGCAAGAACGTGAGAAAGATGCTCGTGAAGAGCGTAGGATTCAGCGCGAATACGAGCGAGAACAGCGTGAGGAAAGATGAAAGGAGCGCGAACACGAGCAGAAACAACGCGAGCTCGAGTTAGAAAAAGAGCGAGAACAGCGCGAACACGAGCGAGAACAGCGCGAATACGAGCGTGAACAACGAGACAAAGAACGAGAACATGAACTTGAAGTGCTGAAGCTCAAGCGAGATTCCTTGGCTTCAGACACGTCTGGTGCAGTTGGTCAAAGCTCCACGAGCGTTCTCCCTGCACATGTCCTGGCGACCCCACGCATCAAGCTTCCTTCATACAAGGAAAGCGAGCGAATCGAGCCGTACATAGCTCGTTTTGAGGACATGGCAGACTTATATCAACTGGATGAGGCAGCTAAGCGGCTCCAATTTCTTAGTTTATTTGAGGGCCCTGCCCTCGATATTCTCCACAGAATTCGTGGAGACAATCTCACATATGAGATGATGAAAGCTGCACTCATTAAGGCGTATGGTCTCACAGTAGACGACGCCAAAGTTCAGTTCATGCGAGCTCGTCTCCAAGACAAGGAGACAGCTGTTCAGTTCCTTGATCGTCTCACAGCTTACTTAAATGAGTGGATGGAGAAAGATGAAACTCCTTCCACGCGTGAGGGGATAATTGACCTTATGCTGCGTACACAGCTAGAGAGGTCGTGGCCTGCTGAGCTCATAGCACAGCTTAAGATCTGCCAGGTGAAAGATGCCAGCCAAATGGCAGAGAAGGCTGACGCATTCTTTACTGCATACGGGTATCAAGCTCGTAAGCAAAACACCTGGAGCAGAAAAGATACTGCTAAGTCTGGGAAGCCGTCTCAGACTGAATCCCAGCACCAAGGCCGTTCTCAGAGTAATGGGCAAGGTCCAAAACCGCAGTGGAAGGACCAGGGGCAAAACACTCAGAAACCTGAGTGGAAGAGGTACAACAAGTACCCTAACCAGCAGCAGTATCAGCCACGCAACCGACCGTCGGGACAAACTTTTTCACCTCCAGCTCAAAAGAGGCAGGAAGCGAATGCAGCCTTCATTCCTCAGCAGCAGCCTGGTGGTCACGTCCCTACCAGTGTGGGTACTTCCCCACAGTTCACTAGTCCTACAGTGACAGTGAACCCCCCTCCACAGATGGCCAATGTTCCATCTCCATATAATTCACAAGGCACAATGTTTGCCACATCAGTTCAGCAGCCTCATGAGTGGCTAGCTGCTTCCTCCACAGGCCCTCCCACAGGTGACAGTACCTTCCTTGTTCAGCCAGGGTTTGTGGGAGGCATTCCTGTGAAGGTCCTGAGAGACAATGGTTCCTCAGGTTGCTCTGTTAAGCAGAGTTTAGTTCGGCCTGAGCAGTATACAGGTCGACAGATCCATGCAAAGCTTATTGATGGATCAGTGAGATTGTTCCCTGAGGCATGTATCCAGGTGGCATCTCCATTTTATACTGGTATGACACTTGCAGTTGTCATGCCAGAGCCTCTATTTGACTTAATAGTAGGCAATATTAATGGAGTCAAGGATAGTTGCTCCGATGATGACGCTACTCAGACTTCGGCTGCTGCGGTGACACGAGCCATGACTGAGGCTCCAGACTGTGTCACCCCAGTGATCATTGAATCGCCGCAAGATCTGATGTGCAGTCAACTTGTTGTACAAGAACAACATTCTGACCCGACACTTGCTGCCGTGCAGAATAAACAAAAGGGTCGAGTGATTAAGTATTCACGGGGAGGTCGAGCCAAGTTCCTTCGCAAACAAGGACGGCTCTACCGTGAGTCACGAACACCCGAGGGCGAGGTTCGACTGCAGTTTGTCGTTCCCGCCAAGTACCGCCTAGCAGTGTTACAATGGGGTCATTGTTCAGCCTCAGGAGGTCACATGGGGAAAAGGAAGACCCAGGGCCGTATCCGAGCTGACTTTTTCTGGCCAGGGATGGGACGGGACATAGATAGTTTTGTCCGTTCCTGCAGTGTGTGCCAAAGTATCGCCACTACTCAGGGACATGCCCTTCCTGTGCCATTTATAACCACACCTGTAATCTCTGAGTCAGTTGAGAGACAGGGTAGTGGTGAAGTGGGTGCAGACCTGACGTCTCGCCCATTGGCCCCACAGGACACATTATGTCCAGGGCCTGTACATACATATTATGTACTGTAAGTTAAGGGGGAAGTTGAGAGGCGACTTGAGGCTATGGAAGACCCAAGTTTGCATAAGGATTCTCAGCTTCCCGGTACTAATAGAAGTACTGTAGGTTAAGGGGAAGTTCGAGAGAGAACTCCGCAGAGGCGACTTGAGGCTATGGAAGACCCAAGTTTGCACAAGGATTCTCAGCTTTCCGGTACTAATATAAGTATTGTATTGTAGGTTAAGGGGGAAGTGAGAACTCTGCAGAGGCGACTTGAGGCTATGGAAGACCCAAGTTTGCACAAGGTTTCTCAGCTCTCCGATATTAATATAAGTACTGTAGGTTGAGGCACAGGTTGAGGACCCGTGTGCGGTTCGAGGCTATGGAAGACCCGAGTTTGCACAGGGATTCTCAACTTGCCGATCATAATCGTGTGCTAAAATTAATGGCGACCTCGAGTGTACTTTTCATAGCATGTACTGACTGCTAGCCAGAGAGAGTAATTGTAACATAATAAGAATTTTGTCTCATTGACACTTTTGATGCTCCACCTTAATTGGTTTTGCAGGTTCAGCAATGGGTGTAGCAGTTTTGCTGTGCGGACCAGCTGATCATCTGCCGCACGCTGCTGCCTCTTCTCCTCTGCCTTCGTCGTCGCCATATTATTTACTGTGTCATTTTACACGTAGGTACAGTTACACTACAACTGTCACACCTACACCGTGTATTACATACACCATGCTACACAACAATTAGTTGTCAGTGTAAATGTAGCGAATTTTCGCTCAGTTTGACCTGAGTACAGGATTTTCACCGTCGTCACGGAGTTTTTCCCTCAAGCTTGCTTCTATTAACGTAAATACGAGGTTTTTTCACTCACTGGCGACTGCGATTTTCTCCTGTAGCAGGATAGCACACACACCACAGTGTGAATCTTGTGTGACTGAGTTAGGATTTATATGTATGTATATTGAAATCTTTCTTCTGAAGGAAGAAAGATTTAATTTTCATGGGGCGTAATGTCACGAATCAATTCGCGACATTTCCTTTTTGTGAGAAGCCACGAACTAATAGTGGAAAACTCACTGTGTATCGCTCAGTTAACCGTTTCTCTCTCCATTTCGGGGTATACTTTTCAAATAATTCGTCACCGTTTTCAAAAAGTGACCGATTTAATGCACGTCACTAAGTGCGCTACTGAGCGATACAATTATTTCTTTATCGTTTGCCTCTGCTTCCCTCAACCGTTAGCCACGCCTTGCGTCCTGCCCATTCAATGTATTTGAATTCAGTTTAGTGTTTGCTGTGACGGAGACAGGACCTGTGCAGCAGTGCGAGAGGTCAGCTAGTACCCAAACTCCACTTACAGTTTCTCCAAGCTCCCACCTTTAGTTCTCCAGCTTTGGGTGATACACCGCATTCATTGACTAGTATTTCCTTTGTGTATTTTGTAGTCTTAAGAGTTTAGTTAAGGTGTTTTTCCTAGGCGTAAGTATTTAGCTTCTGTGTGAGTGAGCGAGTGCGTCTCATTTAATTTGATTTGAAATGTAATGTTAAATTTGTTTTTGTAATTAATAAATTTAACAGTTCTATTTCTTGAGCTTAATGTAGAGTAAAAATCTTGTTTCATTTCTCCATAATTAAGCTTATTTTCCATATAGCTCCTAGCTTGCATAAACGTTTGCTTTCATAACTGGTACTTAGACCAGTCTTGTTGTATTAACTTAAAATCCGTTGTGCCAGGAGTTAATGCATCAGCAAGAACCTGATGTTATTATTATTAGTATTAGTTATTTATTGTCAGGGGTGATGTAACTTTCTCCAGAGGCTAACAGTACAGTAATTCAGCAATTGTGAGTAATTAGTCTCTGCTGTGTACTGTTGAGAAAGTTTATAAATTCTCGTTCTTAGAGAATCTTAGCAAATCAGCGTAAAGTAATCGTTGCTTGATGTAGCAAGACAATCATTGTCTCTGCTCTTCAATATTATTGAATATTATTATCAATTTAAATAACATTTAAAGCATTTATATCAAAATTACCGTGATATTATAAAAACCCCGTGACATATATATATATATATATATATATATATATATATATATATATATATATATATCCATCCATCCATCATCCAATCCTACGTTGCCCCATGAGGAGCGTTGGAGCCCGGGGCTAGGCAGTTGGTCCTAACATTTAAGTGAGAGTGACCAACCTCACTCATCCCTGAGTGGCATTACGTGAGCAATAAACCCCAATCACCCCTTGGATATAAACCTTCACCGGCTCAATCCTACTGGAGCACAGTAATTACCCACTAAACCACCAGGCGCCAAAATTTGGTTATATGGTTACCACCCAGCGTAGTAAATAGTTTCCTGGTGTCCAGGAAACCATTTGGCTTGTCACTCAGCGTAGAGTCACCCATAGGCAGAAGGAAGAGGAAAGAATGAAGGAAAGAAAGATAGAAGATGGAAGGAAAGAAGGATGGAGGAGAGGACAGGGCAGACACCCGAGAGCAGCACTACATTGAATGAGTGGATGGTGAGCGCTCCCACCTACCACATATATATATATATATATATATATATATATATATATATATATGAGTGGGACGGTGTGAAATGTGTAAGATCGGGAATGAATGGGCGAGGAAGATGCAAGGAACGAATTGCTTTGTTGATGAATGAGGTGTGGCAGAATGGAATGAGAGACTACAAATGTGTCAGCTCGAGGTGTATGTATGTCAAGTTAAAGTTTGAGAAGGTGAAAGTGCCAGTGATTGTAGCGTACGCACCATGTGAGGACAGGAGTGAGAGAGAGAAAGACAGGTTTTGGGATGTGCTGGGTGAAGTAGTGGGAGACATGCCCAGGAGCTATAAAGTGATTGTGATGGGGGATATGAATGGAACGGTAGGCACTGGTCCTGAGGATGACATAATGGGTTGTTATGGAGTACCAGGAGAAAATGATAATGGAAAGAGACTAAAGGATATGTGTCAGGAGAGGAGGTTGTGCATTTGTAACTCGTATTTCAAACACGGAGATGCACATAAATATACATGGTATAGAGGGAGCAGGGATCGGGTTGAAAGAAGCCTGATTGATTACGTGCTCGTAGAGAGGTCGATGATGGGAATGGTTGCTGATACGAGGGCTGTGAGAGGACGATGTGGAGGTCTGTCAGATCATATGATTGTGGTATGCAAGATCAAGCTGAGAGGAGTGAGGTGGATCAGGAGAGAGAAGAGCAGTCAGGGAGAAAGACTGAAAGTTGAGAAGCTGAAGCTCAAAGAAATGGCAGATGAATACAGGACCAAAGTAGAGGACGAGTTAGAATTACTGAATTGGAATGAAATGGATCTGGACAGACTGTGGAATGCATATAGAGATTGCTTAGTTAGGAATGCTAAAGCGGTGTGTGGTGTGGCAAGAGTAACAACAAAGAAGAAAGGTACGGCATGTTGGGATGAGGAGGTAAAAAGAGCGGTGGAGGAAAAGAGGAAGAAGTGGCTGAAGCGGTTACAGGACAGGGGTTCAGTTGAAATAAGAAATGAATATGCTGAGAGCAAGAAGCACGTAAAGAGACTAGTGAAGAGGAAAAAGAAGGAGGTAAAGGAAGATCTAGGAAGAAAAATGATTGCGAACTACTCTGAAAATAGAAAGTTATTCTGGAAAGAGGTGCGGAAATGTAGAAGTGAAAGCTGAAAGAAATGGGATGGTGTGAAGGATGCAGGTGGTAGATTATTAACCCATGAAGATGAAGTAAGGATCAGATGGAAAGAATATTTTGAGAGCCTGATGAATGGGGATAGAGAGAGCAGAGCAGCTGTAAACATGATTGGTTTTGGGGGTGTGCAGAGAAGGAATGCAGTGCCAGGAGACGTGACACTCGCACAGGTGAAGAGTGCTGTGAAGCGGCTGAGAAATGGGAAAGCAGCTGGGGTTGATGAGGTGTATGCAGAGATGCTTAAATGTAGTGGAGAGAATGAAATGAAGTGCTTGTTGGAGATATGTATGAAGGCATGGATGAGTGAAACTGTGCCTGCAGAGTGGAAAAAGGCTGTGATTGTACCCCTGTACAAAAATAAAGGTTAGCGAAGTGAGTGCAAGAATTATCGTGGCATAAGCTTACTGAGTGTGGTAGGGAAGGTATATGGAAGAATTGTAATAGAGAAAGTAAGAGAGATATCAGAAGTCCTAGTGAGTGATGAACAGGGTGGCTTTAGGAGTGGCAGAGGATGTGTGGACCAAATATTTGCAGTGAGACAGATAGTAGAGAAGGCTTGTGAGAAGGACCATAAGGTGTTTATGGCAATCATGGATCTGGAAAAAGAATATGACAAAGTGGACAGAGAAGGATTGTGGAAAGTTTTGCGCATGTACGGTGTACAGTGTAAGTTCCTACGTGCTGTCAATAGTTTTTATGATGGTAGTGAAGCATGTGTCAGGGTTACTGGGCATCTAAGTGAATGGTTCACGATCAGTGTGGGCGTGCGACAGGGTTGTGTGATGTCCCCATGGTTGATCAATGTATATATGGATGGGGTGATGAGAGAAGTGAAAACACGAGTAATGGAGAGAGGGATGGCATTGGTAATGAATGGTGATGGATGGAACATCTGAAATTTGTTGTATGCTGATGATGCAGTACTGCTTGCAAGCACCGGACAAGAACTTGGTAGGCTAGTGCAGAGTTTTGCTGATGTCTGTAAGCGTCGTTCCTTGAGAGTAAATGTTGAAAAGGGTAAAGTGATGGCTATTGAGAGAGAAAGTGACTCCCAGTGCAATGTAACAGTGAATGGAGAGAGACTGGAATTGGTGAAAGAGTTCAAATACATGGGTACAGTGATAGAAAAGAGAGAAAAATGTGCAAAAGAAGTTGAAAGCAGAGTGACACAAGGAAGAAAAGTAACTGGTGCAATCAAGGCCTTGATAAGAAACAGAGGCTTGAGTGTTGCAGCTGCACGAGGCTTACATGAAGGAGTGTTAGTGCCAACTTTAACATATGGATGTGAGACGATGGTGTGGCATGAAAATGAAAAGTCAAGAGTAAGAGCAGTGGAGATGGGGCTGCTGAGGAATGTATATGGAGTACAGAGGGTGGATAGGATACGAAATAATGTGATTCGTGAAAGATGCGGAGTGAGGAAGTCGGTGGACACCAGAACTGAAGAGAGTGTACTGAGATGGTATGGTCGTGTGGAGAGAGTGGATAACAATAGAGTAGTGAAGAAGGTATATCTGAGCGAATTCGAAGAAGGAAAGAGGCGAGGTAGGCCAAGAAGAAGATGGAGAGATATGGTGGATGAATGTGTGAGGAAGAGAGGTTTGGAAGTCGGTGAGGCTAGGGAACTGACAGGAGATCGAGCTGGCTAGATGAATTTTGAGAGAAGCACATGATCAGGGATTTTCGGCACCCCTTTTTAACGTGGCAGCGTCTGGATTGACTCTGTCGGATACGATTGTGTGAAGCTACAGATCGTGTTGAATGTTTTTGGAGTATCCGATAGAGCCAGGATTCCGGGGGCTTGAATGATGAGTGAATGGAAACGTGGCCCATTGGATTGCGCCCTTGGGTGGGAAAGGAGGTCCGGATGATGATGATGATGATGATATATATATATATATATATATATATATATATATATATATATATATTCTCGACCTCTGCCGTCTCTCTCTCTCTCTCTCTCTCTCTCTCAAACGAGGAAGAGAAGACGAAAGAGGGTATGACTCATGACTCACTGAGGGGCACCGGTTCTGCACGGACTTGTACTGACGTCATCACACAATGAGAACTCACTTTCGCTGAGACTGGCTCACGGGAGGGCGGATTGAGAAAGGCGACTGGGGGGAAGAGACAAAAATGGAGGAAAATAGATCAGGATGAGAAGGAAGAGAAGAAGGAACTGGAAAGTGCTGGAGGAAAAAAAAAAAAAAAAAAATAATGGATCAGCGTGGTATCTGGTCAGTATTATTGGAAGCAACGTGACAAAGGTAGAAAAGCACTGGGAATCAGGCTAGAATGAGATCTGTGACTGAGAAGGAACAGGAAAGGAAGGAAGAAGTACAGGCAGGTAATTTAGCATGGAACTGACAGATAACAAAACACTGATCACAGAAAGTGGCAAGTGCTGACTGAAAATGAGTGTAAAGAACTATAAAGGAGTATATATGAAAACAAACAGCAATAAACGAAATGGTGAAAGAGTGAGAGACGAGGTCATGACGCGATCTGTGTGGGAAAAGGAACAGAAAAGGTAGGAAGGGAAAACAGAGTGATTCAAGACAAATGACAAAGCTCAGATCACAGAATGAGAATGTCGCTTACAAAAACAGGAAGACAAAGGCGACACCGTGAAGGAACTTCTGAAATGAGCTGAGGCGGTGGTTACTGAAGGAAAAAGAGAAAGGAACAGCTAAAGAAAGAAAATGTAATTCAGTGAGGTGTAGGCAAATTGTAAAACGCTGAACCCTCAATATTACTGATATAAATTCATATCATACAGGTAATGGGAAGCAATAAAGGCATATGATCATTGGTGATTAAGTAGAGCAGATAACAAATGGACGAATCAGAAATCGGAGAGGCAACCCTGATCTGGTGTGAGAGGAGGAGGCAGACAGGGAATAAGACGGAGAGATGAAATTGGCAAGTTTGATGAGACAGGATGGGGTAGAACAACAGCCAAATGGGATGTGTACCATAAGAGAGAGAGAGAGAGAGAGAGAGAGAGAGAGAGAGAGAGAGAAACAGATAGACAGACAGACAGACAGACAGAAAGAGAGACGGGCAGAGAGACAGACAGCGGGGAGGGGAGATAACGAAAGAAGCTGCCTTCACTCCACTGACACACAGTTGAGATAAGGAAGAAAAGTAGACCAACAATGAAGGCGGACAGGGGAGAAGGATGAGGAAGGGTGCACAAGAAGGGTAGTTTCTTGGAAAGAGAAGGAGAAGGAGGAGGAGGAGGAGAAGGAGGAGGAGGAGAAGGAGGAGGAGATAGTTGTTGGAAGGAGGAAAAAGAGTGGGAGATACTTGTTGGAGGAAAAGGAACAGAACAAGACGGTTGCTGAAAGAAGGAGTGGAGGAGGAGAAGGAAGAGGAGGAGGACAGGATCGCAACTGAAAGGAAGAGAAAGAGGAGAAGGAAAAAACAATATGGCTGTTGGAAGAAAGAGAGGAGAAGGATGAGGAGGACAGGATGACTAATGTGAAGAGCGTGATGAGTAAAAAGAAATATTGGCCACAAATAATACATAAAACTGTGGTTGAGGGGCAACATAAATGGGAGGATGGAACGTTATGGAGATGGATGAAAAAGAATAGTGTTTTAGACGGGAATAAATCTTACGGATAAAAGGTGTCCGGAATAAGTGAGATAAAGCAAGATAAATTATACATAAACCTGTAAAAGTAATAGTTTCATATGGCATTAATCAGCGACCCATGGACCCAATTAGATGGTTCAACAGTTTTTTGCCCTGGAAGGGCTGGTGATTTTCTTTCATCGACATGATTCTATAGCATTTTTTTTTTTTTATAACGCTAATTTTCGGTGCTTTATTCAGTTTTAGTCTTTACCTTTGCTCAATAATACTAGCCTGCACTGTAATTTTTGGTCATTTGTTTAATATGCTTCAGTAAGTTATGAAACCTCTTATCTTAAAATAATGGCGTTGCAGAAGTATTTAAAGGTGATGTACTGCTTAACTATATTTCGGTCTATCCTTCAAGTGTCTAGGTCAAGTCTAAAGTATAATACACAAAAGGTATGTTATGATTATGATGGAAGGCCGAAACTACTTAAAATCTTCATTCTTCAGCTAAAACCCTAAAAATGTCGTCAACTTCATACACGCACTGCTTACTTTGCATCATTAAAACAGATAAAGTATTGGTCGCTATAGCTGTGATCTTTCATATTAACCCTCTGAATCTGATTACATTTTCTTCCAGGTTAATCTTACCTTCTCAACACTATTTTATTCAGGTTAGGGAAACATACTGGTAGCCAAGAGGCTATTCAAGGCTACATTTAATGCTCCCAGTTCGAAAAACTCTCACAGCCTGAATAAAATCATCAGGACAAAACAAAACGTCAGCTAATTCAAAGGGTTAACACTACACCTTACACAAGCATCTGCATTGTCAACACTGCTGTGCATAGTCTTGCAGTACAGGAAGGCCACATTATCTTTACATTCCAACACACTCCTCCTGTATGGCACATTAACTTTCAGTGTTTTGGAGGGACTGGGATGAGATATAGCCATGAAAAACATAACTATCCATATTTTACTCTCGTAGTCCAGTTATACTCCTATAGGAACTGCCTAGCATGGGGAAACTGAACTACTGCGTGTATCTTCTTTTCTCATGCTCTTTTGTCTTCATTTTCAGCACTAAAGATTATCACGAATGACAGCACGATTTTGAAAGCTGTTTCCCCGCTACATCATAAAAATAAAGCAGCAAATGCGATATCCAAGAAAAGGGCTAAGATTCAAAAAGTTTGACTTCGAAAAATCACGAAGTATTTGATACACGTTGGCGCTGGCTACCCCTGAAGAAGTAAAAAGGAAAGACAGTAATATAAAATGGAGGAATATGAGAGCAAATTTCGTGAGAGAGAGAGAGAGAGAGAGAGAGAGAGAGAGAGAGAGAGAGAGAGACAGACAGACAGACAGACAGACAGAGAAACAGAATAGTTTCACATAGTAATGAAGCAAAAAACATATCTGAGAGGGAAAGGAGTATTAGACTTGTAATGATGTAATGGGTGTTCCTTGCCTCTCGGTGCTCAGGTGTGGTGTAATTACCACCCATCATGACAAACTTGTGTGCCATTCCTGCCCCGAGGCTCGCTACATCGTTGAGTGGGGTGGTGGCAGGCCAAGAGGGGAATACTAATCAAATGGTCACCTGTATTCTGGTTGACGTAAGGGGCTTCATAGTATTTCTGCTTCAGTAACTTTTTTGTATTGTTCTTCTGTTCTAATAATTGTTGAAACTTTTTTTTATAACGATATATTATTTGCATCAATAATATGCAGTACAAGAATTTTTTAAAAATATGCATTACAAAAATAAGGAGGAAGTATTACAATCTCTATAGCAAACCAACAGGAATACGGCCCTTCCAGGTAAAAAGAATAATAATGCAGGAATAATATGTGGGTGGCTTCAGAAGAGCATGGCAGTTTAAGGATGGTTGAGGTGACGCTCTACGGCCGGTGTTTGGAATCACTGGATATATTTACGTTTGTACAGTATATACGAGAGTAATGCATGAAAATGACTATTGTCTTCCCTGGATGAACTTCATGCCCTTTCTTAAACAGATGCTTCTCATTGGTGGCATATACATGTGTAGGGTTTGCAAGTAATTCGTTGTGCAACCTGAGTATGTGTTATACTTCTTTATATGAATTCAGGTCGAACTAGATAGCGAGAGAAAAAAATCGAGACAGCACATTTTCTTAAGTTCACAAATAATATTTAAAAAAACCTAAAGCTTCTCTTTATCTAACAGTAAGTGTGACGCGTATAAACTAGCGTAACAAAAAATTATTTGAATGTGCCAAGATATTGTTTACCCTGTCACAAGTCTCCACATCGTAACAGAACTTTTAATACTGGCGCCCTATTGACCTTCCTTCACTTCTGTATGATTTGTCTGTTGCAGTAAAGTTTCCGCTTGGCTTGCTCCAATTTCATTCTCCTCTCTCTCTCTCTCTCTCTCTCTCTCTCTCTCTCTCTCTCTCTCTCTCTCTCTCTCACACACACCGCTCGCTGGTGCAGTGGTAACGTTCTCGCTTGCCATCTGGTGGACGGGAGTTCGCGCCTCGCTCAGGTTGCGAAAAGTTTCACTGATGAAGTGGGTGGTTACTGTCCCCCTTGAGCAAGGGGATGGGTGTGTGTGTGTGTGTGAAGGTTACAGCCTTGCCTTTAGATCGGACTATATGAGCTCTCAGCTCCCTTCCGGGAGGGTAAAAAGCTGACGATCACGACCATCAAGTGATAATGACCGACCCGGTGAATTACACACACACACACACACACACGCAATCTTGTATTTCTTCACGAACCATAAAGCTAGGTCAAGGAGGGGCCTGCGAAAAATTATCAGGTCTATTAAGAGAGAGAGAGAGAGTTACATAGATGCATAGACCACACAGATCGTACTGTCCCTACGAGGCAGTCTGGCCCTAACACCATAAGAGTGTGTGTGTGTGTGTGTGTGTGTTTGTGTGTGTGTGTGTGTGTGTGTGTGTGTGTGTGTTTGTGTGTGTGTGTGTGTGTGTGTGTGTGTGTGTGTGTGTGTGTGTGAGGGGAGGAGGGGAAAGAAGAGAAAATGAATGGATGGCTTCAGAGAGAGAGAGAGAGAGAGACTAAATACAATGGGGTGAAGATATATGGCATGTACAGTATGGTACTGTACTTGGGAAGAAGAAGTGATGGAGATTGACTGATTGTGTGTGTGTGTGTGTGTGTTATACTAGTATTCCCAAATCACACTCCTTTTGCGGTCTGCTGTCGGTGGTCTGGCAATAATATTAATAGAGATATCTACTCTCTCTTCACAGAATACTTAGAATAGGCGAGAGTATATACTAGAAAATACCATTACGACTTTTCTTTCTCATTTATCTCGCTCCCTTTCTTCTCATGCGTTTCCCTTCCCACCTCCTCCTTCTCTCCCTGCTTCTCTCTTTTCCTCTCTGCTAGTCGGTCATCCTTTCTAACTTCTTCCCCCTCCCCCCCTCCCTACCTACTTTTCTCCCTCCCTTCCTTTATAATTCAGTCTCTTTTCTGTACATTAATAATTTTCCAACCCTTCCCCCTTCTCTCCCTTTATGTTTCTCGTGTTTTTTCTCCTTCCTATCTGTCAATTAGCCATCCTTCTTCTCTCCCTCCCTCCATGTCTCTCCCTCAGCAACAGGAGACTGTCACATCCCACCCCTCCTACATACCTATCCACCACACGCCCCGATCTCACCTGCCCTTCGCTGGCTGTGCCCTTATTTTAGCTGGTATAGGAGACTTCGCTGCCAACTACTGTTAATATTGTTTCACTTGTTATTTATGTCATTTTCATATCGACTTAGTTTGCTTCAGTGATCTCGAAAAGTAAATTACGAGGCAGCAGGCAAAATAAATAGCCAAGGAAGAGGTGTTAGGGAATCTCAAAAGTGACCTAACATTTTGTAGACAAGAACGTACAGTCGCCAAACTTTCCACCTGGGCCACCCCGCCACGAGAGGTGGGTAAGGGGTGCTGGCAACAGTGTAGGCTATCTGTTTGTTCGTGTGTACATGCTTGATGAAAGTTCGGATCATCACCTCTCGTTTTCCTTAGTGAACCTCAGTCAAAGTTCATCCCAGTAATCAGTCGACAATTTTTAGGCGATAGAATTTCAAAGGAGCTTCTTGAAAGTGTTGGATAATGCAAGTATTGAAAACAATAAGTAAACTAATTCAAAAGACCGCACCTTTACATATATTATATATTTAAAAACGTATTCTTTTTCATTATTACATAATAAACCCATGGCTAAAAAATGTCTACTGCATATTGGGGGGGAAGAACCGTCGTGTGACCGGCCTTTATGGTTGAAAAGTAGATACCTGTGTCTGACTGTTCGATTTGCATTTAGCCAGTCCTGGGCCGGTCTCGATTAAACCTGTTGAAATACCATTCTTGATCCGAGACATGATTAGACAAGTTAGGTCATTAATCGTTACAGGATTACTCATTGGGAGGATATTAATTTAAACTAAGTAGGAGAGTTAGGAGCTGTAGATGTCGGAGGTTGAAACTCGTTCGTTGAGGCAGAATACTGCCTTGAGTCAGCTAGTCATGAGTCAACCTTTCGTTAACAATAGAAAACCTAAGCATCTCATCACTTAATCATTACGTGGATCTCTGTGCTTGCAGTGCAAACACGGCAATTGTTTTAATAGTTGATATATATTAAATATTTGAAACAGTACTGTGGGTGACGTGGTAGTTAACGCTTCCGCCAGGCGATCCGTGTGACGTGGTTCCACCCCCGTCAGGAGAGATGGGTTTCTCCTATTAAACACCTAGCCCTTGTCTTATGACCTAGGTCTTGGTGGCAGCCAGTCAACAACCAACATCACATATCCTCGCACTCAGGACCTCGGTGACGGGGGTTAAAGCGAGGTTCGCGGAAAAAAAAAAAAAAAAGTGTTCCAGCCTGTAATGATAATTTCATGTTCGTTATGTTGCATTTACCAATCACATAAGTAATATCACAGGCAATGGTGATATAAATGTCCAAACAATTCATGAATCAATAAAATTGAGCTTAAAATGACTGGAAGCTTTTGCATACTGTGGTGAAGAGATGGTGTCTTCATCTTGCTATAATGTGAGATAATGTTGTTCGGTGAATAATCGATGAGCATGTAAATGTGTGACCGCACACATAAGCGGCACCGCTCACAATCAGTTTTCCTTGCAATGTGTAATTCAGTCATACGTTAGACGAATGGACTATAAAGATGTGCTGTAATGATCATAATCATATGAAAAATGGTAAGGTAAATCATTATCATAGCTGATATAATAACCACATTCAGCAAAAGTATGCATAAATTCTCTGCCTGCTGAGGTGACAGTATTTTAATCTCCTACCTCTTCGTGGTGCACCACAGAACACATGAAAACATCTGCCTGAAGTACTACCAACGAGGAAATAAGCAACCGTTAACAGTGTCTGAACATCATCCTAATGTTTATTGGTCAGTGTCATTCATGATGTGAATATGGCAGGCAATCTTACTTGTAACTGGACGTAGATGTTAGGTAAATGCATTCATCTTCAACCTATACTGATAATGGTATCAAGTGATAACCCTATGAAATGGAATTACTGATATAATGAGAGAGTGTGAGAGAAAGGCTTGGAGTGATTCCAGTATTTAGTGCATTAACATGTTATTGTAACAATGTAAAAACAACATAGAAAATAACATGTTTAGTATTGTTAAAAATGTAAATATTTGGTAGATTGCCAATGGATCTCAAAAACTAGTTCGGCAGTTATTGTCACTGGCGGTATGAATAACGTAACCCCCTCCCCTCAACGTCCTGCACCTGCCCTGGACTTCACTATGCCAAGCTCCCCCCTTAAGCAGCTCTCCCACCGGCTCGACCAGTTGCAGGAAACCGGTCGCATGGAATTGTTGCATGTCACAGGTTGCACGGACCAAGGCCAAATATGTATCGTATAATATATATTATTGTATTATAAATAAAAGTTTATATTTATATAAGAATATTATTTATATTACTTTATTATAAAATTTATATAGTCATATATCTTTGGCCTTGGTCAGCACGACCTGTGGCACACAACAATTTTCCATGCGACCAGTTTCATGCAACTGGCTGAGCCGATGGGAGAGGCGCCTTACTCCTGAGACATTTTTCTCACCACCTAACTCCGTACCCAGCCATCTAAGGGATGAACTCTGACTCTGACAGAGGTTCACTATGGACGAAGAGAGTTGATGATCCGAACTTTCGTCGAGCATGTACACACGAACAAACATATACACTGTTGCCAGCACCCGTTACCCACCTCTCGCGGCTAGGTGGCCCAGGTGGAAAGTTTGGCGACTGTACCTGTGGTCTGGTTTACGAGCGAGCGAGCGAAGCCAGCTAGCGATGTTTATTCTCTGCTAGCTTTGGAAATGAGCGGCCCGGCCCGACCTGACTGTCTCGCTAAGGAAAGCTAATAACTTTATTTCAGTGTGAAGTAGAATTCAGATTGTTTCTACATGTGATACATTCATTCAGTAAATTTTGTTATCAACTAAAAATTCACCCATAAAGGCGTAGGAACCTCTTGGAATGTCGAGAGTTCCAAGGGAGAGTTCGGATCTAATCGGTGAACACCTCAGTTATGAAATCAAATTTTAAAAAGTTTTTCGGTCGTAACACTGTGATTTTGGCATCAGCTCTAGCAATGCAATATCGGATATTCCGCCTATAACTTTATATCAGGGGGAAATTATGATAATATGGCGCTCGCTTGCTCGTCACGCGCTCACTAAATTCCCTTCACTGTTCTTGTTGAGGTTTAAGGCATAAGTTGGTGTAAGGTTGTGTTAGGTGTATGAATTAGTTCAAAGCTACAAGAGGATGACGGCTTCCTGCTTTATTACTCTTGAGACTTACTGCCATATACTAGGTGGCAGTGTAGCAACTCCTCATCAGCTCCCTATTACATCCGTCAACGATGTTCTACGCAGGATATGTATTCACCAGTGTCTGTTTGTCTGTTTGTGTACAAGATGTCTCAAAAAGTTGTTACCGGATTTCAATGAAAGGTGGGCAGTGGGTCAAAAAAGAGTTAATTAGATAATGAAGTGGATCCACGTTCGGATCCGGATGCAGGAGTAATTCATAAATATCACTGGTGTTGGTGGAGGTATACACTCTGTGAGACTATGTAACAAGGCAGACTAAGCCAATAAATTAATAATATTTGCTATGTGAGGACGTAAAAATATTTGTCAGGTAGGAAAAAGGAAATACAACCATAAATCAACTCTACTGACGTTCGCGGAGGTCTTGGTTTCCGGAATGCTTTTTAGTATTGCATGTTATTCATTTTTCTCCTCTTTTACGTTATTGAGGCGAACTGCATCAGTCCTGGTTATATATACATGACATGAAAAATAACTTCACGAAGTAAGAGTTATAATATACCGCAAAGAAAAAGATATTACGAAGGTTGTCACGCCACTTAAATTACCGTCCTTTAACGGATGTACTTTGACTTCACAGGCCACCACTCGTTCACATGGAAGGATGTTTTCCACGTACACAAACTGTGTTCATTATGAAGAAACAACAGTTTTGCCCCGACTTGACACTTTTCATATACCCTGTATTATCATAATAAACATATTTGCAATACTCAGGTATGATGTTTTGCTATCCATCATTATCCTGCTGTTGCTGTTGTGGCCCCAGACTCACTAGAACTGAACCTGTTGGACTGCAAGCTGAGGTTGCCCTCCTTTAGCTGTCCACCATCCACCATTTGGTGGATAGGGGGGCAGATGAGGGATGTTTATATACCCCAGCAGTGGAGATGTCCGGTTATAACGGCGCCACTACGTGAAGGCGACCTTCTTCAGCACCAATATCATACCATATTATAATATAAGAATGGCATTAAAAATCAGTAGATCTATTGTTGTTTGCAGTCCATTATATGTTTCTGATTCTCTTGCAATGTGTTCCATCATGTAATGCAATCAAGATGCTGGTCTCTCACAGGCCCATTTATGTTCTGAAATACAGTGGACCAGCCTCTGGCCTTTACACCTTGCAAGTGGTAATATTAGACTGGTAGTCTACACACACACACACACACACACACACACACACACCGGCATCTTAAATATTTCTCTGCACAAGAGAGGCTGTAGAAAAAGAGCACACGCACAACGTAAAAAAAAAAAAAAAAAAAAAAAATATGTAGCACAGCGGAAAATGGAAAAAGATCGAGATTGATCTTGGCACGAGGGCTGCAGTTCGATCACATATGGGGCCATTTTATTTCATGTCAACTGAAGTTTTCTAAAGGGGTGTATTGGCCCCTAATAACTGTCTCCATTGGATTT
>NC_136966.1:3388691-3423691 GCF_032717465.1 Coenobita brevimanus | reverse complement strand
TTTCTCTTCACCGTCTTTATTCCCTCCCCCTTCCCTATTTCCTCTTCCTCTGGCTACCCCTTTCTTCCCTTTCATTTACCCCCCTCCTTTTCCCCCTCTTCGCTCTTCCTTTTCCCAGTTCCACTTCCTGGCACTTCTTTTATTCTTCAATTTTCCTCCACTTATGTCCTCTTGCACCCCTTTCCTTCTCTTCACTCCCTCTTATTCCTCGTAAGCAAAACCTTCTTTATCTTTCTTCTCCTCCATTTCCTCACCCTCCTACTTACTTTCCCCCTGCTTTAACCATCTTTTCTCCTTTTTCTCATGCAATTTTCTTCCTGTTTCTTCTTTTAATTCCAATTTCCTCTCTACCACCTACGCCTGTGCTTTCATTCAGTCTCCTAGCCATCTCTTCCACAGTCCCTCATATATACCCAGCAATCCTTCTACCTTTCTTTTCCCACCAAGTCCCCCCCCCCCTCTCTGCCTACCGCCTTCCCTCCTCCATTCATCCATCTCCATCGAAATAAAAGGGATTATGTCAAAAGGCGAATAAGAGAAGGGAAGGATAAATGCATGGAACATATGATGAAACAGAAGGTGCTGTTAGTAGACGGTTTCATGGTGTAAGTTCAGTTATTTTGTCGTTCTCTCCTCACTAACCCCTCTCTATATCTTCTTTCAGCTTCTTCCGCTCTTGCATCTTTCTCCCCTCCTCACCCCAATTTCTGTCCCTACCCTTCTTCCTTCTCCCGTCAGCTCCTACACTTGTTATCTAAGACATCCACGACCTTCCACCACCAAAAAAACAACGGGGGACGGTAAATAGGGAAGTATGTAAAAAACAAGTTCCGTGGCCTCCTGGGGGAACCATGCTATTCTGGCCACAACGCACGACCTGGTCATTAGTTATTGATAGTGTTTTTGTACGTCCTTCCTTGATTAAAACATATATATTTACAAAGCTGGTATTCCTGTTGGGTTTATAAAATAATATCTTGATAAACTTGGACATTATAAGCTGTGATACATATTTATAAATCCTTTCTCGCAAAGCCTGTTAATTAACAATGGTAAACAAAAGGAAGTTTAAAGAACAGCACATAAATTTACAAAACTAGACTTTGTGTTTTTCAAACGCATTTCCTTGTTAAGAATACGGATTTAAGAAATTGGATTTCCTTCGGTCTTTGTGAATTTTTCCCTGAATATTCTCACTTCCTATTTCTCTTCTCCTCCTCTTGTCTGTTTTCCTTCTGCACTTGCACCTCCCCGCATCATCATCATCATTATCATCATCGTAACCTTGTTTACACTTCACAAATAGAGTGGGTATAATCGAGAAACACGACCATGAATCCAAAACAATACGACAATTACCAGCACTGAGCAAAGAAATGTATGATGCAGCCGCTCATTCAACATTCACGTCTTTGTAATTCGTGGCTCTGCTCCTCAGCAGACGGTTTCCACAGAATGTGCTTTTTAAACTTTAAGTATCTTCAGTCCGATGACCTTTCTTGTTTATTCATTTTAACCCCCGACTATTTTATTCAGAGTACAATGGATTCAGAATATATGGGTTTGCCACAGCCTTCATTAACCCATGGTATATTAGGAGGGTAATATAGATTAAAGAACTTAATTGGTAGATAGGAAAAACAAGGGGGAACACATACTGCCTGTCACCAGATTAATATGAATCCATCCATCCACTGGCCATCATCCCAGTCCTGTCGCCAATTAACCCTCTCAGTCTGATGAAGCATCATTTTTTTTCTAACTCATGGCAGTTTTGTTAAGCTATGTGAGAGGAGTTAAAGTGAAGGTGCTACCAACAGTTTCCATTAATTTAGAGAGATAGACAGACAGAGAAACAAGAGCGGCACTATTCCCTTTATCTTAACACGTGACACTCCGGCACAGGTAAACCGACCCTCCCCCCATGGTGCCACCTCTCTCTCTCTCTCTCTCTCTCGCCTGCTTCTTGCAAAATTTCTCTTCTTTTTGTTTTCCCTAACTTAATTATCGCTTCCTCTCTTTCTCTGCAATCTTATAATTATATTTTCTACATTTTACCTTTCTTGAATATACTACCCACTCCCTCCTCTCCCTTTACCCCCCAAATCCTCGTCTCTACACTCCCTCTGACTATTTAATATGTTTCTTATCACTGTATCCTCCTCCTCCTCCTTCTCTTCCTCCTCCTACACACACACACACACACACACACACACACACACACACACACACACACACCACAGGAAACTAAGATAAAATGGGAGTTCGTCAGACAGGCAGCGGTCAGTCAGTTTTTCTTACCCTGCCTCCCTGCCGTCTGCCATTTCCTTCTCTGTCAACCTTTCTCTTTCCTCGAATCTTCCACCTTTCTTGCTTTGTCTCTTACCTGTACAGCATTTTGTTTAAAACCCATGTTGCTGTCTTCTTCATTTGTTCTTTCCTCTCGTTAGATGTACCATTTTGCTATACTCCCGCCACCCTCTCTGTTCCTTCTCTTAACCTTCACTCTGCCACTCTCATCCTCTCCCACCTTCTCCCATTCCTTTTGTACGATTAACTCATACCTCTTCTTGTCCCCCTTTCCCTCACCCTGCCTTTCTCCCTCAGCTATCCTCTCCCTCCCGTCTTACCCACACCCCTACCCTTCTTTCTGTTATTGCCTAACCTTCTCGTTGCCTATCTCTCTCTCTTCCTACCCTCTCTCCCTCTTCATGCCTTCTCTCCCTCATTCTACCATCTCTCTTTCTTCCTATCTTCTCTCCCTCTTCCTACTGCCTCTCCTTCTTCCTACCTTCTCTCCCTCTTCCTGCCATCTCTTCCTCTTCCTACCTTCTGCTTCCCCTTCCTACCTTTGCTCTCTCTCCTCCAACCATCTCACTTTCTTATCCTCCTTCCCTCTACCTACCCTCTCTCCTTCCTTCCGTCTTCTTTCCTTCTTCCTACCCTCTCTCCCTCTTCCTACCTTCTCTCCCTCTTCCTACCCTGTCCCCCACATCCTATCCCTTCTCCCATTACTTTCCCTTTCCGTCCTTTCCCAACCTTCTCCTTTCCCCTCCTACCCTCTCCACGCCTGACAATAACCCTGATGGATGTCACCGCCTCTCTTCCTCTCCCTCCTCAAAAGCATCTTCCTGTTCTTTCTTCATTTCATTCCACCTGCAAAAACATTCTATTTCTCTTCTCGGGTTTTACCTTCTTAGCTAACCCCCTTGCCTCTTTTCTCTCACCTCCTCCTCTTCCATCTTTATCTCTCTCGTTATTTCTTGCTCTTTGTCGTTTTCTTCCTGTAGTGCATTATTTACATATGATAAAGGTCCAAGACATTAATAACTGATTTTTCCACCCCAAATAACTTTCTGAAACTGAAGAAGGATGATGATAATATTGTTGCTTTGTTGCTGTTGTTTTTTCTGATGTTGTTGATGTTGATGATAACATTGTTGTTGTCGTTGTTGTTGATAATTTTGTTGTTGTTGTTGAGTTTAATGTTATTGTTGTCGTTGATGATGATGATGATGATGGTACTGATGATGATGATGATGGTATTGATGATGATGATGGTAAAGATGATGATGATGATGATGTTGATGATGGTATTGATGATAATGATGATGATAATGATGGTGATAATAATGATGATGTTGATGATGACGAATGATGATGATGAATACTCTCTCTTCAAGTAAATTCTTTTGTCAGGGTTGTCTAGCACAAATACTGATCCACTCCATGACGATAAATAACGAGGCAGTGAACAACGATACTAAAAACCGAGGGATGAGATATTCGGAATACAATGTACTGTTTCAGATTATTATGAACGGATTTCATGAATGTTTGATAGAAAGTGTGATGATATTATTAAACGTATTACAGTATACAGTGGTTAGGGATATTAATTGTGTAGGGACGAGAGAGAGAGAGAGAGAGAGAGAGAGAGAGAGAGCTAAGTTTGCACTGTTTTTATCAATATCGTTGCTACTTGTATGTCTTTTTTTTTTTTATGTGTATAACTGTTCATGATTTGTCACCTTCCTCTTTCCGTCATTCTGTATATACTCTCCCTGATCTGTGATGGTAAATACTTCCCAATCGGAATAAAATCGTCTGATGGTTGTAGCAAAAAAACTTAAAAGACGTAATCGCATTGAAGAGGTTAAAGAAAATAGGAATATTACCTCTATTACACGGTGGCTTTTCCTCCTACTTCTCCCTGACATCTCACTCACTCAACACTATTATTTCTTTTTCTTGCAAAAAACATAATAATGCTCTAAGAGTCAATCTTTCTACTCCAGTGGTGTATTTTTTCACACTGTTGATGCTACCACCAGATATTATTAACCTCAGGACAGAGTTTACGGACTGGCCGGTCACATGATGTCTTCAGTAACCATACCAGTACAAGACGTCTCCCCTATGCTGAATAAAATAATTTGGTAGTAATAAGATTTAACTGGAAAATAAGTCACTGGATGCAGGAGGTTAAGTAACACATATTACTTTGTCCACTACGGATCATATTCCATCATTACTCCTTACCATATCTTGCAACAATATTACTCCTCTCTGTTGCAAAACTCATAATCTTATTACCACATTCTAGTTGATATCGCATTTTTCCCTCATATCTGTAATCCTGTAATCCATATATTACAACGCTCTTACTCTTTTCCGTTGTCTGTTGTTGTCTCCTTGCAACAACGACTCGCCATCACTCCCACACACTCAGCACCAACATGGTAGCACCAACATGGTATCAATCAGCAACACATGACAAAGTTGCATCTCAGGACTGCATGCACGGCGTGACACAGCATTTGGATTAAGGGCACATGTGTTTTTTGTCTGCCTGGCAGTATATTTCTTGATCCATCCATGCTGTGGCCTAACTTTCTATTTACACGTCTATACGTTTGTTTATTTGGCTACTGGTCTACTTTCCTCTCTCTTGGGGTCAGTCAGTCTATATATATCTTATGTGTAAATCTTTCTGTTTATCTATTGTTACGGAACAGAGAAAGATAATGTACACTTTAAGTGAGAATACTAAAAATCACTACTGTCCCGTAAAGTTCCAGGTTCAAAACAAAAGAGTTAGGTAAAATTACAAGGTAAAGTTTAATGCTCAAACTAACAACAAAACATTCAGGACTCATGAGGATAATGGCAAAAAACAGGTAAAATATATGGTTAACTGCAATAGCCTCTATTAACACGAAATTAGCAAGAGTAAATTTATCTAAGTCAGCCCTGATAAAATGAGATACCAGATAATACTCAGTGAATGCCAGATAAATTATTACAGATACAAACTATTATCAAAAATGACTGACATAACCCAACATTAATCAAAAACCTTACTAGGCCTAAGAATTAACCTTATGCTACACAGTACAAGAAAAAATGCAATAACAGTTATACTCAAATTACACACAGCTGCTAGATGTTTGGAGATTTATTGAGCACTCACAATAATAATATCTGTACAGGGGAGGACAGAGATGTGAACAAAATGAGGAGCAGATCTAAGTGGCAATGATGCAGAGACTGAGCTCATTATATAGGGGCTGGCAGAGCTTGATACAACTTGTAAGGACGCGCAAATGAAGCCATGGGGACAAAGAGCTGAAAATCCCGCTCGGAATAACAGAGAGAACGACTTACTCTACTATAACGGTAGAAGGGGGGGACTGAGGCAGAACACGCTCGTGATCAAACATGCAGCATACTGTGCGTTAAAATTACACAAAGGATGATGAAATCATAGACTATGTAACACTATCTATCTATCTGCTTTTGTAGTTGATGACTTATTCTGTTGGCTTCGTGTGTGCCAACAAATGCATTATGTATATATTTACGAGCGGTAGCCTGATGCCAGAATTCGCTTATATAGCCACCGGCTTGCACACGCCTGACATGGGCGGGGTAGCTCTCCTACCAACGTCCAAGTCGCGATTTTAGAATAACTGACATTAGCAGAAATATAATGCAGAGCAGTTTTCAGTCAATGGTTACCTCATCTTGCCAGTTTTGCCAGAACAGTGGTGCAGATTAAATAACAAAGTTCCTGTGCAGTGTAAACCCTGCCTTATCACGAGCCTGAACAAAGAATTGGCCCGGAAAGGCGAGCATTCATGTTTGTTTAGTAAAAAGGGAAAAGAAAAAAATGTTTGTTCACCTTCATCATATTTGGAGAGGGACTCCTTCACGAGGTGGCACTAGTATAACCAGATGATCCCACTGCCCAGATGTAACCTACAAGTGTTCTTCAACTCCCTCCCTTCCCCAAAAAAAAGGAGGAAGGTAGAATGCAGAAGGACAATTTCATCCTGCAGTCCAAAAGTTTATACCCAGATGAATGTGGGTCATAAACAGTAATAATGACGAAGTTCAAAACCATCTCTCTCTCTCTCTCTCTCTATCTACTATATATATATATATATATATATATATATATATATATATATATATATATATATATTGTTACGGTAGGGCCAGCCCGGGGCTATTACAAAAAAAGACAAGTCAGCCTTAGATGATCGGCCTCCACTGCGTTGCAAAAATAACGCAGACCCCGGCACTGACACTCCGCAAACTAGAGAAAAACTGCGCAACGGAAAAGTACTTACTTAAGAACGCAACACTCTATACTTTGATAATAAAACGGAACAGCCTACCTATAGATCTAGCCTACTATCGTCACTACCGGAAGTAATACCGCCCGAGACAGTATACAGGAACACCTTCCACTTACTTCCAGTGGTGACGACTTCTACTTAACCCGTGTCCAAGGGGGAACGCAGTTAATAGCTCACGATGGTTCTCACTAGCCTTGAGCAAAGAGATGGGATTAACTGTGTAGGGGTTAGGGGTGTGTGTGTGTGTATGTACGTGTGTTGGGGAACGTTAACAAAGGCAGCGAGAGACTACGGTGAGCTAGACTGGCCCTCCAAAGACAACAAGGTCACAAAAACAAATAAAATATCTACTTCCCTCAGTCAGCAACAAAAAGAATAAAAATAAACTTAAATGAAAACGCCAGCTCGGCATAAAAATGACTGAGGAGAGAGAGAGTGTGCACACACGCACGATACGGAAGCTAGCTGGGAAGAGACTGCCCCTGATCAAGGCTCGTGCACGGCCAAGCGCGAACGCATGAATCAAATTAATAAGAACTTATATTCGTGCCCCTCTCTCTCTACAATAAACTGGTACTTCTAATGCAAGCAAAACATTATTAAATATACTTGTAGCTCACACAAGACAATCAAAATAATCAAATGCATACTCAGCATGGTATGAAATAAAATTGCCCTCAGTGGCAGGAACGAAAGAAACAAAAGAACTTGTAACACTCGCTAATTTAAACTCCGCGAATGACACGGATACATACTGCATAATCCCCCTAGCCCAGCTGTAATGGCTGCATCCGTGGGAACGGAAAGGCGAACAGCGTAACACGCCCTTCCCCAAGGGAAAATTTTGAGCCCTGGATCAAAATTTTCGAATCAAGACCCTGACCCCTCCCTGGATAAACAATCAGCAATTACGTTATCAGTCCCTTTAATATGCCTAACTTCTAAATTGTACTCTTGCAAAAGCAAACTCCAGCGGGTCAAACGCTGGTTCTTAAATTTAAACTTGTTCAAAAACTGCAGGGGATGATGGTCTGAATAAATCTTGATCACAGGGCCAAAAGGGGGCAGGTAGACAGCAAAGTGTTGCAGGGCCAGGATAATCGCTAATAACTCCTGCTCTATGACGGAATAATTCTTCTGGGCTCTATTAAACTTCTTTGAGAAGTATGATATGGGATGTTCAACCTGGCCCTCATCCGGCTGCATCAACACTGCTCCTACCCCTACTCGGCTAGCATCAACTGCCAGCACAAAAGATTTGTCAAAATCTGGTGCACGCAATATAGGGTGGTGGCACAGCAGAGACTTAACAGTAGTAAAAGCTTGCTCACACTCGGCTGTCCACTGCCACTTCTTATCCTTGCGCAATAAGTCAGTAAGAGGGGCAAGCACTGTGGAGTAATTCCCAATAAATCTTCGGTAATAGCCGATCATGCCCAAAAATCGCTGGAGGGCACGGCAACACTGGGGTGCTGCAAAGTTGGAAATGGCATCCACCTTAGCCCGAGGTGGAGCCACTTGCCCATGTCCCACAACAAATCCAAGGTACTGGACCTTAGCACGTACGAACTCGCACTTGTCCAAGTTGACTACTAAGCCAGCTTCCTCCAACCGCTTAATGAGCATTTCCACATGATCAAGGTGCTCCTCCCACTTGGTGTCATACACAATGACATCATCGATGTAAACGACACAATTAGGTATGCCATCCACCACTTTATCCATAAGCCTCTGGAAAGTGGCTGGAGCATTCTTCAATCCATAAGGCATCACCTGGCACTGATATACTGCACCACTGACAACAAAGCTAGCCACTTGTTTAGCCCGTTCCGTCAGCGGGACCTGCCAGTATCCCTTTACTAAGTCAAGTTTGGTGATATAAGTGGCATTTCCCACCTTGTCCACGGAGTCATCGACCCGAGGCAAGGGATAAGCATCGGTCTTAGACAGTGAGTTAACTTTCCGGAAGTCCACACACAACCTAACCTTCCCATCTGGCTTCGGCTGCAAGGTAACTGGTGAACTCCACTCACTGAAACTCCTCTTGATCAATCCATGGTCCAACATATACTTGATCTCATTATCGAGAGCTTTCTGTCTGATAGGGTTGATGCGGTAGGGAGCTAATTTTACAGGCTTACTATCCCCAACGTCAATGTCATGAGTAGCCCAAGTTGTCAATCCCGGTGAATCTCCAAAAACTTTTGGATGTTTCCATAATCTGTTGCACAGCTCTCCTCGCTTTACTGGCTCAAGGTGTCGCAATTTCTCCACCAGAGCTGCATAACCATTGCCCTCCCATAGGTCAGCTGGTAACATCTCACCACGACTAAGCACTTCCTCCTGCTCCTCCAACTCACTACCAACCGCCAAAACTACAGGAGCGCTCTTATCCCTGGTTCCCTCAACGTCCACTCCAAAGTCACCTTCCAGGGACTGTGGCTGTAACCCTGGTCCACTACTCACATTACCGGCACCAACAGCTCCCTCCACAGCACGTTCCCTTGATGCCACGTCCTCCTTTCCCCGTCCTTCACATCCCAGGTGAGAAACATCAGCAGTCATCCCACAGTGAGAATCAATTGGGCGGTAGTATGGCTTCAACATATTAATGTGGCACAACTGAGTACTCTTCCGCCTATCTGGGGTAACAATTAGATAGTCAAGTTCCCCAACTCTCTTCTTCACAATATAAGGACCACTGAATCTAGCTGCCAGAGGTTTTCCTTGCATGGGCAGCAGTGCCAAAACTTCATCTCCTTGCTTAAACTCACGACTTCCGACCTTCTTATCGTAATGAGCCTTCATTTTCGCTTGAGCCCCGATTAGATTGTCACGGGCAAGCTCTAAAGCGCAATGCAGTCTCTCCCGAGTGCTGCAGACATAGTCAAGCAGGGATTCCTGGTTGCCAGATTTGTTGTTACTCCAGGCCTCTCGCACCACATCCAAGGGACCACGAACTCTGTGCCCAAACACTAACTCATTGGGTGAAAACCCTAACGACTCAGTTGGTACCTCTCTCACTGCAAACATAACAAAGGGTACCGCTAAGTCCCAATCCTTTCCACTATCATAGCAGAAGGTGCGCAGCATTGTCTTTAAGGTCTGATGATGCCTCTCCAGGGCACCTTGTGACTGCGGATGGTAGGCACTGGACAAAATGTGTTTGATGCCCAACTCTGTCATTGTCTGCTTAAACAAATTAGATGTAAAATTCACTCCACGGTCTGACTGCAACTCCTTAGGCAGGCCAAAATGAGTAAAGAACAGGATAAGTTGCTTGACTACTGACTTCGCCTGCATGCTTCTGATTGGTATAGCCTCTGGGTATCGCGTGGTAACATCCATTATGGTTAACAAATACTTGTTTCCAGCAGAAGTAGAAGGTAAAGGGCCCACGATATCAATGATTACCAGGGTAAACGGAGGTTCAACTGCAGGAATGGGAATCAAAGGGGCCACAGGAAGAACTTGATTAGGCTTGCCCACTATCTGACACGTGTTACAGCTCTTGATGTACGCAGCAACTTGTCCCGGCATACTTGGCCACCAAAAATTATATCTTAAGCGCTGCACTGTCTTTCTGTTTCCCAAGTGACCCGCTAAAGGTCCCTCATGTGCTAACTGTATTAACGGCACCCTATACTGCACAGGAACCACCACCTGCACTAACTCACCCACTCCTCCATCCACCGTGGCGCCAGTGGGCGTCCATCGGCGATGTAAAACATTGTCTTTAATCAGGAACTCCTCCTTACCACACTCCATACTTCTTTCTTCCCCTACTCGAGCAAACAAGGGCTTTAATGTTACATCCTCCTGTTGCTTCACCCTCAATTCTGCTGGCCCAACACCCGCCAGCTCTACTGAGGACTGAGATAAGGGACTGGTCGGGACACTGGATTGCGAAGGGCGATCAATCTCAGCGTCACCTCTAGTACACTCGACAGGGGAGGAATGTCAGACTCCACACTGACATCATCATCACCTCTACCCTCAACAGTGACACTCTGTTCCTCAGGCGCGTTTGACGGTGGTCCTGCATCCCCGCAGTCGACCCCAGCGTCCTGAAATTCTTCTAATTCAGTCGGTGGGCTGGGTTCAGTCTCCACACAGACACACTCAGCACCACCTCTAGTGTCCTGAGTGGGAAGTGGGGCGGCACCCATGCACGCATTCCCACTCTCCTCACCCACCACAGCAACACTCTGCTCACTAGGTTCCTCCATTGGTGGCCCTGCCTCACCACAGTCGACCCCAAGAACCTGTGACTTCACCAGTTCTTCCTCCCGGGCTGCAACCTGTGCCATAGATCGTGTAATTGCACAGACCGGGAACATGGCTTCCACTTCTGCATCAACTTCAATACCAATTTCTGGGGTGTCAAAACACTTCTCTGCCACAACAACTGGTGGGGGAAGAGATGGAAATACTTTCTCCCCAGCCAGGTCGTTCCCCAGCAGAAAGTCAATCCCCTCTACTGGCATTATATCAGAAACAGCTACTTGAGCTGCAGCCTGAACAATGGGGCAATCGAGTTCCACATGAACATAATCATAGTATTCATCTGCGTTTATGCCTCTGCACAACACATACTTCCCTGAGTTTACAGGCCCTCCAGTCACGTTTCTGCACACAGACTGTTGTGCACAGGTATCACGAACCACAGTAACTGAATAACTGATCCCATGAATTTTCACTGTGCCGTGACATATAAAAGGTTTACACCAGTCTAGGGACGATTTCTGAGGCAGTTCATCCGGAGGTGGCGTAGCATGTTGGGTAACCTTTTCAGCCTGAGCTGGCAGCGAGCACAGCCGACTGCACTCCAGCTTTCCACAGACTTCTCCCTCACCGTTACCACTCTCCCAACTCCTCTCGTTCACCTGACTCGAACCTACAATTAGTGCCACTGGTTTGGCATTTTGGGAGGCCTTCCACTTAGGGCAGTTAGGCTTGATATGCCCACTCTGTTTGCAAAAGTAACAAACTAGCTTCGAACTGGATACAGGGCTCTTTCTCCCTGAATTCTTTCTCTCCTCTGAACTTCCCTTGGACTGATTCACGGGAGATTTATCCCAGGCAGGGCCACTCACAGTCCTCTCCCTGGAATACTGAAAATTAGCATACTTGACCCCCATACTCCGCAAGGCAAACACCCGGTCATCAGCCCACGTCGCTGCTTCCTTCACGGTCTTGAATCTCTTCTCCCTAATTTTAACACCAATTTCTTTGTCAGCCATGTTGGTAAAATGTTCCATCAAAAACAGTTCACGCACCTCGTTATACGAAGTGGCGCTCTCACTCAGCAACCACTCGTCTAACCTCTCCTCCAGATACCTAGCGTAGGCCATATAGGTGTCAGCAGGCCTTTTCCGAGCACCACGGAACAACAACCGATAAGCCTCTGGTCTAAGTTCATATGCCTTCAGGATAGCTGTTTTAAATTCATCATAATCATCTACATCCTCAGGGCTCAACCTATTATACACTTCCAAAGCTTTTCCCTTCAGCACATTAGATACCAAGCACACCCAGCGCTGCCTGGGCCACTCAAACTCCCTAGCCTTCTTCTTAAATCTAACAAACCATTCTGTCACCTTCAACTCATCAAATGCTGGCACTAATTTTAGACTCCTTGAGAACCAACTCTCCCTATCCTCTGCACGGCCTGAGGTTTGGGTATCTGAAGTTGGTCTATTGGCAGTCACCTCCAAACGAGTCTTCTCCAGCTCAAATCGCATTTTTTCACGCTGCAACTCCAGCTCCTCTCTTGCACGCTGCATCTCCATCTCCCTCTCTTCTTTTGCACGCTGCATCTCCATCTTTTTCAACTCCAACTGCAACTGAGCCTCCGGTGACAAGACTCCAGGGTATATGGGAGTGGAATGAACAGCTCCAGGGAAAGCACCAGACATACCCGGGGGAACTGCTCTAAACTGGCTCGGCGGCATCATAGATGGTAATAGTGGGGTAGCGAAACGAGGCAACTCAGCACCATAGTCAAACTCAGGGCTCACACGGGGAGTACCTTTGCTATGTGCCTCTCGTTGTTCCATATCCACAGGTGACTCCACACGTACGCGATCTGGTGTAGACACGCGTGACTCCATGGCGACAAATCAATGGCAGTACTAAATAATGAAATACTAATGCTGACTGAGAAACTACAAAACACATCAACTTCACCTCAAAGTACAGAGAACGCCAAGGTAACGATATCCTAGCAAGAAAGGCACTGTTAGGATATCCTGATGCGAGGTCGCCACTGTTACGTTAGGGCCAGCCCGGGGCTATTACAAAAAAAGACAACAAGTCAGCCTTAGATGATCGGCCTCCACTGCGTTGCAAAAATAACGCAGACCCCGGCACTGACACTCCGCAAACTAGAGAAAAACTGCACAACGGAAAAGTACTTACTTAAGAACGCAACACTCTATACTTTGATAATAAAACGGAACAGCCTACCTATAGATCTAGCCTACTATCGTCACTACCGGAAGTAATACCGCCCGAGACAGTATACAGGAACACCTCCCACTTACTTCCAGTGGTGACGACTTCTACTTAACCCGTGTCCAAGGGGGAACGCAGTTAATAGCTCACGATGGTTCTCACTAGCCTTGAGCAAAGAGATGGGATTAACTGTGTAGGGGTTAGGGGTGTGTGTGTGTGTATGTACGTGTGTTGGGGAACGTTAACAAAGGCAGCGAGAGACTACGGTGAGCTAGACTGGCCCTCCAAAGACAACAAGGTCACAAAAACAAATAAAATATCTACTTCCCTCAGTCAGCAACAAAAAGAATAAAAATAAACTTAAATGAAAACGCCAGCTCGGCATAAAAATGACTGGGGAGAGAAAGAGTGTGCACACACGCACGATACGGAAGCTAGCTGGGAAGAGACTGCCCCTGATCAAGGCTCGTGCACGGCCAAGCGCGAACGCATGAATCAAATTAATTAATAAGAACTTATATTCGTGCCCCTCTCTCTCTACAATAAACTGGTACTTCTAATGCAAGCAAAACATTATTAAATATACTTGTAGCTCACACAAGACAATCAAAATAATCAAATGCATACTCAGCATGGTATGAAATAAAATTGCCCTCAGTGGCAGGAACGAAAGAAACAAAAGAACTTGTAACACTCGCTAATTTAAACTCCGCGAATGACACGGATACATACTGCATAATCCCCCTAGCCCAGCTGTAACGGCTGCATCCGTGGGAACGGAAAGGCGAACAGCGTAACAATATATATATATATATATATATATATATATATACGTAGGTGGGGGCGCTCGCCATCTACTCACTTGATGTAGCGCTGCTCTCAGGTGTCTGCGCATTCCTCTCTTCCATCCTTCTTTCCTTCCATCCTCTTCTGTCTTTCATTCCTTCATTTTTTCCTCGTCCTTCTGCCTACGGGTGACTTTACACTCCCTCTTCTGTCTTTCTTTCCTTCATTCTTTCCTCTTCCTTCTGCCTGTGGGTGACTTTACATTGAGTGACAAGCCAAATGGTTTCCTGTACACCAGAAAACCATTTACCAAGCTGGGTGGTAACCATATAACCAAATTTTGGCGCCTGGTGGTTTAGTGGGTAATTATGGCACTCCAATCGCATTGAGCCGGTGAAGGTTTATATCCAAGGGATGGTTGGGGTTTATTGCTCAAGTAATGCCACTCAGGGATGAGTGAGGCTGGTCACTCTCATCTTAAATGTCAAGACCAACTTGCCTAGCTCCGGGCTCCTACGCTCCTCATTGGGCAACGTAGGATTGGATGATGGATGGATGGATATATACAGACAATGCAAACCCATCCTTTTGTTATCATTATTATTATTATTATTATTATTATTATTATTATTATTACCATTATTATTATTATTATTATTATTATTATTATTATTATTACCATTACTATTATTATTATTATTATTATTATTATTATTATTATCGGTTTGTTTTCACCTGACTGAACTGTGTCACTGCCACAACTTCGATACCAATTGTCTGGTGTTAGCCAGAATAAGATAGGAAATTCATGATTTTCGGTCAAAACAATGATGATTAAAGTATTTTAATATTTCCGGCGGCCTACGTTTTTCTTGTGTACAGCTAACCCCTTGAATCCAATGGCGTGCTTTTCCATACAGTCTTGCTGCCTTCACATGATCATGTTCAGCTTAGGTGAAACTTTTCCAGCTTGGAAAGGTTAAACGTTGCCTTCATTTTCCCCTTCAATACGAGTCCTCTGAGAGCTAAATGAATCGTCTGAATTACCAATAGCATAGCAAGAAAGATGCTTCCGGAGTTAAACAGATTTATCGTCTGACTTGAGCCGATATAAAAAACAAAGTAGGCAATTCACTTCCCGGGGGTTAAGCCGTTCTAACCCTGTTCCCGTCTCGCCACCCACCTCAAATTTCTATGACGGCTGTTTTGACTGCGTACTTCTGGGACGCTAACCAGACTAAAATCTATAGATGCTAATATACTGTATATGGCTGTATTCTAGAGGGATAGGAAATTTCGTGGTATCTCTACCTAAGCGATGTATTTTGTGCATAACGTTGTAACATTCTCATCTATGTTTTTTATACCGCAATAACGTTGACATCCTCGTACACATTGCATCAACAACATACAAGAGGATGCTCAGGTCAAATATGCAAAACTAATCGCCAAGAAAGAGGTGCTACGAAATTCATTTGAAGTAATTTAGATTACGACCCTAAGGAGCTTGATTATTAGTTCTCCACAACGTAGTTTGGTGATATCCTGTATTCCTTCCATTTCTTTCTGCTTTTTTTTACCAACAGTCTATCACCTTTTCACCATTCCTCTATTTCTTAACCAGTTCCCATCAAACCTGCCAGAGTCATTCCTTGAGCAAATATCCACAGACACCCTTTTCGTTTTTTTTTTTTTTTTTTTTTTAATTTGGCATTTTAAAGTGTATCATGAGGTCAGAAGACAAACTATACAGCACATGTTTGGGGATCCTCAATTCTTGTCTGTTCGTAAATCATCATGGCATTTTACACAAAATTATGTCAGTGTTGTATATCTGTGTGAAAACCATCCAGCATTCCCTTGAAAATGTCGGCAGTCCTTATCTAATGTAACTATATACCGCAGTTTCTGGGGTATGCTGCTGGAGCATGTGTCCGGCTCAGGGAAGATGGACGTTCCTGTCCTGCATAGTCGCGGGTCTCCATTAGGCAAGGTATAGCACCCGTTTCTTCACCAAAAAGGTAGTGGTGGCTGGTCATCATCGTCCCGGAAGGAACCGCCATTTGAGTGACGTGGTGCCCTGTTTCTGGCAGCTGACCTTGCACAACAATTGAAGGTGAGGAACTCAACCACACTTACCAAATAGTCAAGTCCAGGCTGGAGACTACAACTCATATCTCCTATAAACAACACATCCTCGTAGGGGTTGGGCCACCTCCATTTTCCCGGCACCTCGCCATGTAGGACCGTGTTCCGACTCTGGAGAGGCGCTGTCTGCCACAGGAAGACAATTGCTTGCTTGTGGTCGATGGCTTTGCTCGGACAGACAGATCGGGGTGTAGCAAAAAAAAAAAAAGGAGAAGAAGAAGAAAAGCATTTCATAGCAGCGTTTCAGTCATAGTCCCGTAGTAGATTATATTAGTAGGGGTTGATATAACAGAAAATAATATGCACAAACAGATATTTTAATGCAGATACCTAAAATGCTGTTACTATATTGAGTCATGCGAAATTATTTATTGGAATGGTATTACTAGGAAAATAGGGGAATGATGATAATGATGAAAATCAAATATACTGGAGGATAAAGCAGTTAAGATGGTGCTGATGAAGGTGACGATGACGATGATGAACGAAATATACAGGACAGCATAATCTCGGAAGACATAAACCCAGCTCATTTATAGTTTTATGGTTCTGTTTTTGTGCTTTCATTCTTGATCACTCCTACCCCACCACATCACCTTCCATGTTTACCACGGTGACGTCATGACGTGAGGTGGCACCTTGCTCTTCCCCTCTCTCTCTCTCTCTCTCTCTCTCTCTCTCTCACACACACACACACACACACACACACACACACACACAAGTCTGCAGTTATGTATGTGACGGGAACGTGAAAACACACTTTCATCTCAAGGCGTTAGCCCAGGGAGGCAAAAACAGGAGAGAGAGAGAGAGAGAGAGAGAGAGAGAGAATGTGCAAACACACATTCATGCCAAGGCGTTAGCTCAGGGAGGCAAAAACACGAGAGAGAGAGAGAGAGAGAGAGAGAGAGAAGGGGGGAGAATGGGGCGTAAACTACATTACAGAACAACGTGTAGGATACAGACTTGACTTTTCCTTATAGCCTAACCTTCTCAACATAATGAAAACGATTTATTTATATTTACGTTGAATTATAAAATTCTCTACATAGCAGTACACCATCGTAGTGAAGGGGTGAAATTTAAGTCTAATAATCCGGTGATAGTGAGACTACAAAACAAAAGACATCAGCGTATCAAATCATCTAAGTATTAGTTCACTGGTACTTATTCTGGGTAGTATAAGTCGCTATTACAGCCATATTTCGCTTGTTACAGATTTATATTCTCTTGTGTGATAGGAAGCGTTAGGAGGAATACACTGAGGTGGTTTGGCCATGTGGAGAGGATGGAGGGTGAAAGACTGACGAAGAGAGTGTATGTGAGTGAGGTGGAGGGGGGAAGAGGGAGCGGGAGGCCGAGGATGAGATGGAGGGATGGAGTGGAGAGGTATATGAGAGAGGGGGTGTGAGTTGGGAGCAGGGCAGTGAAATGGCGAGGGACAGGGCGACGTGGAGGCGATTTGTTTGTGGCCACCCCGAACGGGATTGAGGCGTCTGGCAATAGATAGATAGATAGATAGTGTTATTTTTAAAGCTTAATATCGACATAGTTTGCATCAGTAACGTACAAGACTATACTGATACGTAATGTGCAGGATAAATTGAAAAGGAAGAGTAATACGAAATCTCCAAAGTGGCTCAGAGTCAACCCTTTGGGAGGGGAAATCAGATTGAGAGGTCTGAGGGTGAGTGGTTGGGTAATGAAGGGTGAGGGCAGTATCGATTGACCTCTGAATATTTTTACCCAAGTCTTGTCACGTGTCAGGAATGTGACTGGGCGAGGTCAGGCAGGGCGAGGTCAGGCAGGGCGAGGAGAGGTAAAAAATGAGGGGGACTGGGAGGACGAGAGGTGAATCAGGGTGGGGTGAAGCAGGGTAAGAAGTGTGGCATGAGGGTGGAGAGGTGGTGGGATGGGGAAGGGTGAAGTTGGTGAGGCTGGGTGTGGTGGGATCAGGCAGTGTGAGGTGAGTTGAGGAGCAGTGATAGGGTGTCTGGTGTGGAGTGAGGTTGAACTGGGTCAGACAGTATTGGATACTGGGTGAGGAGGAGTGGGACTGGGCAGGGTGGAAGTCATGTCTATCCGAGTGAAACAAGGTCGGGAGCCTGTGAACAAGTGCAGAGAGAGAGTGGTTAAAAGTGAAGAGACGAAGGAGTAAGTGTAGAGGGGGAGGGGGAGACTGGATTTTGGGCTGCGGGGAGGAGTGATTGAAGAAGTAGCGGAAGAAGAGAGGTTGAGGGGGGGAAAGGGGGGGAGCGAAAGATGAGCATAAGGACGTGAGGCGAGAATGAAAGATTCATAGAGGTAGAAGAGGAAAAGAGACTGATATGGAGGGGAAGGAGGAGGAACAAAGGAAGGAGAAGGAAGAGGATAAAACCTAAGAAAAAGATAAATGTAGTAGACCGGTTTACTCACTTTGTTAGTTTCCGTCATGTATTATGATTAGACAACGAAAATCTGACACCCCATCAACTCTTCAGACGAAACAGATAGAATAAGAAGTGAGGAGACACAATGTAGCATACACAAACGGGGATGAAAATTATAATAGGCAAGGACGAGATATCAACGTACAGTCAGAGGCAACAGTTCGTCTTATATTTCATTATATTTACTTTACACTTAGGGCAAGTCCGTTACTTTCCTTATTGACGCATCATATGAAGGAGTGTTAGAACTCCATATTATAATTACAAATCATAATAGATAGATAGATAAATAGATAGATAGAGAGACAGATAGAAGCAGGGAGTCAGATGATGAGAAGGTATTGTGTCTGCGAGAATCGAGCAATGCTAAACATGCTTACACACTCTTAACTCAAGGAATGCTTATTAGGCACACGACAGCGCCTAGTGACCATACACACACATACACACATACTCACACACAGGCTTCTAGAACTTTCCACTCACAAGGAACACACGTAATACAACCCCTGCTACACCAGAATTTAGGAAAGAGAGCTCAGAAGGAGACAGGCCTTAGAAGAGACAGGTCGCAGGGAGAAGGGCTTGGCAACTTGAGAGAGAGACAGAGAGATAGCTAGCGGGACTGGACTCTATACTTCGCTCTGTGTGAGAGACTTGTTAATATTTCCAAGACAAATAAAAATAGTCCCATACTATTCTTTACCTCTCCTGTCACTACATGACAAATGGGAAAGAAGATTATCTACTACAAGCTACTCCAAGATATAAAAACCGCTCGTCCACAAGTCTAATATATATATAACTCAACCACAAAGGAACCACAAAGTCCTTTTATGACATTTGGTAGCAGCAAATCTACGGACATCGTCTCCGAATTAAAAGCAAATTTCTACAAAAGCAGGCGAGACTCTACAAGATTAGCTTCAGTTCTACAGTGAATTCCTACAAAATACAGCCTACAATGCAAATAGCCTACAAGTCTACAAAACAACTCTATAATCTTCACGTAACTTCAAGCAGCAGCAAGAAGAATATAAAACAAAGCAAGTAAAGAAGAGGAAAGACCAGAGCAACAAGCACACAAACCCCCACCACTCTCTCCCGCCTACCTCCGTCACTGACGCAGAGGTCAAGACACGCAGCAAAACACCAGAGCCACATTTATAACGCATCTTACTCATCTTCACTCAAGTTACTCATCGCTACTCGTTTACTCACCACAGCTACCAGTGTGGGAAGTTGACGTCACCATACGTGTGCTGAGACGACGCCAAGCCATGTGTCTGACACCCCACAACACGCCAATCAACCCGTGAAGAACAACGCTATCACCACGTGCAACACCACTCACACCATTCCCACCACGGTAAAAATTAGTGAGTTACATAGTTACTTCATTTATACAATACACAGTGATAGACAATAAGCTTCTGCACAAACATATAAAACGTGCTGTATAGTTACAGCTTAAATACACATACTTACTTCAGTTATCTGCATAACTCAAACACTAAATAATCACCAACAATAAATATTCTACACTGTATATATTCATTCATTTATTATAACATTTATTTACTACCAACGAGTGTTATCATTTATACCTACATACAATACGTGTTTCATACATACAGTTATACATTATTACATCTACAAAGTGATAAAGAAAATATACCATCACAGTTACTCAGTGAGCGATTAAAAGAACTGTATTAAACATTTATTAATTAAAGCTACCTAGTGGAAACATATGAATTAAGTTACAAGGTAAACTAGAGAAAAAAAAAATGGCCAACACAAATGACGTTAGCAAGAGTGAACATCTTCCACACAATCGTGAAGACAATGATTTCCACACAGTGCTGACACACATATTACCCACGATAGGTACAAGTGAACAACAAGTCAGTGTATATAGTTAATACTGTATATCTGTATATATATTTTTTATATAAAATAACAAAATATGGGACTATATAATATCATTTTATAATCTCTGTGCAATATAAACTAAACTTTAAAAAAGTATCCCAAGGAAATTAGCCAGTAATTATGCAACCATGAACAACATAGAAAAAGCGTACACAAGCGAAGAAAAACAAACTATGGAAAATCAATACATACAAAAAAAAAAAAAAAGTAAGAAAGAAAAAAGAGAGAAATAGAGTAAGATCACGTAACAAACAAATGAAAATAAGTGTAAGTGTTACCACATATGCCAAAATACCATATAAACTACAAACAAAAAAGCAAATTGTTGTCTCCACAAGCAAGTGGCATGACACATCATCACTATCATCGACCGCAGCATATGTTAGGACTGCAATTATTACAATTATGTAACAATTATGTAACTCCATATTATAATTATGTAACGACAAACGATTGCACTATGTTACACTAACTACAATTATGTAACTTATGTAACAGTTGCAGTAACAAGATGTAACTTTTATGTAACTTTAACTACAATTATGTAACTACAAACGATATGTAACAATTATGTAACGACAAACGATTGCATTATGTTACACTTTGCCAATTCACAGTTGCATTAACAAGATGTAATTTTTATGTAACTTTAACTACAATTATGTAACTACAAACTATATGTAACAATTATGTAACGACAAACGATTGCATTATGTTACACTTTGCCAATTAACAGTTGCATTAACAAGATGTAACTTTTATGTAACTTTAACTACAATTATAAGGCCAAGACACTTATGTAACAGTTGCATTAACAAAATGTAACTACAGTTATAAGGCCATCACATGTATGCATTCACTACAATGGCCCAAGTACATACTGTATTACAGTTAAATAATTTACTTTAATGCATTTATTCAAATATGTATACAACTTGTTTAAAATGTAATATTACTAAATAATCACTATTTACTATAAATATTATATGTATACAATATTCATACAATTATGTTACTTTTACAATATTATGTATTTCACTTAATTAGCTTATAAGTTCATTATAATGTGTATATAATATGTATTAATATGTTAGGACTATTAACTGTCGATGGTACGCCATTTTCGCGCGGCCGAGCAATATGTTAGAACTCCATATTATAATTACAAATCATAACAGATAGATAGATAAATAGATAGATAGAGAGACAGATAGAAGCAGGGAGTCAGATGATGAGAAGGTATTGTGTCTGCGAGAATCGAGCAATGCTAAACATGCTTACACACTCTTAACTCAAGGAATGCTTATTAGGCACACGACAGCGCCTAGTGACCATACACACACATACACACATACTCACACACAGGCTTCTAGAACTTTCCACTCACAAGGAACACACGTGATACAACCCCTGCTACACCAGAATTTAGGAAAGAGAGCTCAGAAGGAGACAGGCCTTAGAAGAGACAGGTCGCAGGGAGAAGGGCTTGGCAACTTGAGAGAGAGACAGAGAGAGCGAGACAGAGAGATAGCTAGCGGGACTGGACTCTATACTTCGCTCTGTGTGAGAGACTTGTTAATATTTCCAAGACAAATAAAAATAGTCCCATACTATTCTTTACCTCTCCTGTCACTACATGACAAATGGGAAAGAAGATTATCTACTACAAGCTACTCCAAGATATAAAAACCGCTCGTCCACAAGTCTAATATATATATAACTCAACCACAAAGGAACCACAAAGTCCTTTTATGACAGGAGAATGGTCTATAGGTACAGAAGTATGCCAAACCTCCCTTAGTTTAGAAAGGTTAACCAGCAGGGAAAGTTGAAAATCTGGAGTGAATTAATAGGCAAGTTTCTGTCCACTATTGTACAGAGCAATAATAATCTTAGGCTTAACCGGTATTACAATAAATGTTGTCGTTAATATTAAGCTAAACCACCTCGTCAGAAATGTAAGATGCATATGGATAATGTTAGTTATACAACCCACTGAACGTCTGACGAGATTTTACAAACTTACATGCATGCGCACAAACACACACAAATACGGACACATATAACAGTTGTCACCGACACTATAACAATTTCTAATAAAAGCATCATTCAATCAAGAAATCAAAATTGCACATTCACACAAAGTTTCACACATTATCAGTGTCTTCTCATAAACACACACACACACACACACACACACACACACACACACACACACACATCAGTCAACCAATCAGTCAATCACAGTCTCACACACACACACACACACACACACACACACACACACACACACACACACACACCAGTCAACCAATCACACACACACACACACACACACACACACACACACACACACACACACATATCAATCACACACACACACACACACACACACACACACACACACACACACCACACACACACACACACACACACACACACACACACACCACACACACACACACCACACACACACACGCCCGTCCATAACTCTGGTGCCACCAACCATATCTCACACCAGCCACTGGATGCCCCAACATCTGACCACTCCCACACACGTCAGTCGTCACCTCGTCAAATTACATGTTATCTGACACAAGATCCACCTGGAATTCCTGTTGGACTTTCATATTAGACCTGAAGTTACAACTGGATGGAATAATATTTAATGTTGAGTGCCTCCTCCAAAAACTGGCATATGATTTAGAGGAAGATGCCACTATTTGTTGCAGGAATGGGAATAAATCACAAGTCCAAGATATGTCCGAATGATTGGCATTATCAGTTCACATCACGTAGCAATTCTGACAAGCTAGACGGGCCAGAGGTGGAGGCTGTTTGACGTAGTGGTGAGAAACATGGACACATCTTACTGCCAGCCCGTCAGTGGATGAACATTTTCAAATCAAAAATTATATACGAGCACATAGTGTAACGTCTGTGAATCTCAATGCAAAGAGATCGATTCATATTTACGGGATCGTAAGTTCCACTCAGCGGGGTAACTGAGTTGGCAGACGTTGAATCCTGTCATGATAATGCCAGCTCCCTCGCCAGCCAGCCATACTTAAGTGGTGAGGTACAACGTATCCCATCACACTGAAAAGTTCTGCATCTGCACGGAGCCTGCCATAGACTGAGGCAAGGGTACGCTAAATATACTGTGACAGAGAAAATGAGCAGATATTTTTTACAAATGTTCTTTCTCATTACCTCCGCCAACGAAGTTAGAGAAGGTTATGTATTCACCTACGTTTGTCTGTCTGTCAGTTTGTCCAGACGATATCTCCAAATGTACTCAATGACTTTCAATGAAATTTTATGGAAGCTTGGGCCATGGGCCAAGGAAGAAGTGTTTAAATTTGGGGGCGGATCCGGATCCGGATCCGGATCTGGAGTATCTCGCACAATATCTTCATTAGTTCTCAATAAATTTCAATGAAATAAAGAGGAAGTATGGCCCATGGGCCAAGAAAGAACTGATTAAATTTTGGGACTGATCCGGATCCGGATCCAGTGGCATTGGCGGAGGTATGCGCTCTGTGGGTGCGATCTACTGTAGTTTGATAGATGTGCATGGTCCAAAGCGGAGTTTCTTCATTAAAGAAAAAGGGAGGGAGGGGAGGGGTTTTTACTTGCCTGCTGAGAGAGAGAGAGAGAGAGAGAGAGAGAGGTGGGAGGGAGGCATAACCAGATTGACAGAGCAGACTCACACAGAACAAGGAAAACAGCATAGAGAGAGAGAGTGTGTGTTTTTGAAAGGCAGGAGCCACATTGTGAGGCAAATTGGAAATAAATATGTTCCCTGCTGATTTACTGGTGGAAACAATTGGTGTTGGTAATGAATTAGGAAATATACAAGGGGATGAAAATTTAAAGGGAGTGAAGGGGCACAACAGAGTCGGGATTCTCAAATATATTAAATTGATTCTGTAAAAAATAATCTTAATCACAAAAGGAGAATTATATATTTTTTTTTCCAGGAAGAGCCAGGAAAACGGTATACATTTGCTATAATAACTTGTCCTTCCTGCAAATCAAAACCTGGGTTAAAAGACAGATGCCATCATCAGTTTGTTTGTGAATCCTGTTCCAGAGTCGGGATAAGGTTACGTTGAGATCCTGTTACGACCATCTGGTCAGGGAAGACGGGAAGCTGTTGTAGGGGAAAGGCGCATACAGTTCTATATTAACCTGGCAAGATTTTTGTCCTTTTGAGACTATTTCATGTAGCTCAGAGACAATAAGATAATGCTACGGGTCAACATCCTTTCCGTAGTCCCTCGTGACTATCATCCTGGTGCTAATTTCTTGCTAGAACTCAGCATCCATGTGAAGAGATTAAAATTTTAGACAAAGTTAAAGATTATAGAAAAAAACAGAATGCTTTACTCTTTCCGCTGCTGTTGTGTTTACTGTTCACTTAACCATTTCACGCCGATGAAGTGCTCTTTACCATATTTGTTCTGTTCCCAGCCAATTTCTTTCTTCTTAGGAGAGACTTTTCAAACTGCAGAGGTTAAATGTACACTTATCATCCCCTTCTCTACAGGTCTCCCATAAGCTGAATAAAGTCGTCTGGATGTAGGAAGTATAAAGTGTAAAAATACGTCATCTTAAGAAATGGGTAAAGCGTTTTGGTGGCCTGTTCTGAGGCCTTATAAATGGGTGTGTGCAGGATAAACCAGCCTGGAAAAGGGGAAATATGGAGGGCATGAGGGGTGGGGGTCCTGGAGTTGCTGATTCCCCCTCTTCTTGGCTCCCACAGGAAAGCTATCTGAAAAGAAAAAGAAAAAAACGCTGCCTTTTGTTAGAAGAGACAGATAACACATAGAGCTTATTCTGCAATTACAGGCTTCACCAAACCCTGTATCAGAGGTCTGCCACCAGGTGGTTTAGTGTCGCCCAGCCTCGATTAAATATTTTTGCGGGGTTTTAAAGACCTGTGAAATTGTACCTAATACTAAGTTTATAATAATACTGCTATTTATAAGAATCTGTTTTCCTATTCGATCCAGCGCATATGTATATACCTATTAAAAAATAACCAGGCTCTCAGAGAATCTTAGCTTGGGGACTAAAACAGTGTGCTGTCTATTTACATATATTTGAATAAATCGTATGCAGTTTGTAAAAGGAGATAACCTTCACGACTTCTGATGTGTGTATTTTAGCATGCTTTAAAGAAGTTAGCTGTTCCACTGAAAATACTGTACTGAACGAATGCTTAAAAAAAAAAAAAAAAAAAAAAAAAAGTCGTTCTATTTTATGAAGGCAGTTTGGGTGGGGTGATCTGGGACCTCACACTGTTAGCTCTGTTGTCACATCGCCGCCGACACACGTGTAATTATTTGTGTTCACCTCTCTGTCTCTCTCTCACTCTCCTATTTTAAGCTAGTAACTACTTATAAGTGAATTTTAAACACTCTGTATAGATTTAATTCAATAAAAAAGCTGTAGTATAGTATCAATCTCATAAGACTTGTCAGGGTTGCCTTTGAGACGTTGTTAGGTGGTGACACGAGGGACAGCCCTGCGTGAGTGGGTCATACTCGGTCAGTCTCCCGCCATGGAAGCTATTTAAAAAAAAAAAAAAAAAAAAACGCACCTATAGACTTTTACCTCAGGGGTGGTGTGGAAAAAAAGTAGAAGAGAAAAAATTAAGAAAATACAATTAGTAGAAGTTAATATATAATATGAGAGAGAGAGAGAGAGAGAGAGAGAGAGAGCGAGAGAGAGAGAGAGAGAGAGAGAGAGAGAGAGAGCACGTGTGTGGTGACGATGTGGCAACAGAGCTAACAGAGTGAGGTACCAGAGAGCCCGACCCAAACTGCCTTGATAAAATAGAACGACTTGTAGTTGGTGAATCAGCCATATTAATCCAAACAAACGGCAGTGCGGTACGACAGTATAATCATAACATAGTACGAGGAGTTGAAGTGTAAACTTACTAAACTGTGCAGTGGAGCCAAGGGAACATGTAAAAGCATTATTTATGTTAGACTTTAGTTACTAAGATGATCAAGACGTCCAACAGGTAGGTATTGTTAGGAAAAGGCATACGTCAGGCAGGACAGCACATCGAAAGGTGCTGCCGAACCTGCAGCTACATATCTACTTTCTTTTGTGGATACTAACGAATGACAAATATTTTAATCACTGTTATCCTGTTTTATGGATGGTTCTAGTAATATTGTCTAGGTTTTGTCTCTATGTTATGTTTACAGAGATGAGTAAACTGACGAAAGCTGAGTTTACAAAATGACACTTATAATACATTAAATATAATCAAAAGGCTCCCAGATTGTAATTTCTTTGTAGCATATCATGCCAACTGGGTAATTTCATGAGTAAAATCTGTTTTGGGATGTTTTACTTAGGGTCAAAATTAAAAAGAAATTACGCACTGGCTACTTTTTCATTGCCTAACTCGCATCAGAGCTGGGTGACGGAAACGAACCTAGTGGCAGATTTCTGAAACAGGATCTGGCGAAGTGTCTAATTAGCATGGATTATAATGACCGGAATGCTTTACACACCCTTTATGGAGCTTAACCTACTAATAAACCTTTGTCAGCAATGAAATAAGATGTACTGAAACTTTCCTTTTAGTAAACGCTGGAACAATAACACACACACACACACACACACACACAAACACACACGCTGGTGCAGTGGTAACGTTCCCGCTTGCCAACTGGTGGACGGGAGTTCGCGCCTCGCTCAGGTTGTGAAAAAGTTTCACCGACGAAGTGGGTGGTTACTGTCCCCCTTGAGCAAGGGGACGGGTGTGTGCGTGTGTTAAGGTCACAGCCTTGCCCTTAGATCGGACTATATGAGCTCTCAGCTCCCTTCCGGGAGGGTAAAAGCTGACCATCACGACCATCAAGTGATCCTGACCGACCCGGTGAATTACACAGCTACTGGACGACTACTTCGAATGTGGAAGGAAGTCCATCAGGGAGGAGTCATAGCATGGAAGTTATGGAATACTCTCTCTCTCTCTCTCCGTATATATATATATATATATATATATATAGGTGTGGTAGGTGGGGGCGCTCACCATCCAGCCACATGATGTAGTGGTGCTCTCGGGTGTCTGCCCTTTCCTCTCCTCCATCCTTCTTTCCATCCATCCTCTTCTGTCTTTCTTTCCTTCATTCTTTCTTCATTCTTCTGCCTGCGGGTGACTTTACACTCCCTTTTGTGTCTTTCTTTCCTTCATTCTTTCCTCTTCCTTCTGCCTGTGGGTGACGCTACACTGAGTGACAAGCCGAATGGTTTCCTGTACACCAGGAAACCATTTACTACGCTGGGTGGTAACCATATAACCAAATTTTGGCGCCTGGTGGTTTAGTGGGTAATAACGGTGCTCCAATCGGATTGAGCCGGTGAAGGTTTGATGGTTGGGGTTTATTGCTCACGTAACGCCACTCAGGGATGAGAGGCTTGTCACTCATCTTAAATACCAGGACAAACTTGCCTAGCCCCGGGCTCCTACGCTCCTCATGGGGCAACGTAGGATTAGATGATGGATATATATATATATATATATATATATATATTGTTACATAGCCTATGATTTCATCATCCTTTGTGTAATTTTAACGCACAGTATGCTGCATGTTTGATCACGAGCGTGTTCTGCCTCAGTCCCCCCCTTCTACCGTTATAGTAAAGTCGTTCTCTTTGTTGTCCAGAGCGGGATTGTGAACTCTATGTCCCCATGGCTTTCATTTGCGCGTCCTCTTACAAGTTGTATCAGGTTCTGCCGGCCCCTATATAATGAGCTCAATCTCTGCATCATTGCCACTTAGATCTGCTCCTCATTTTGTTCACATCTCTGTCCTCCCCTGTACAGATATTATTATTGTGAGTGCTCAAGAAATCTCCAAACATCTACCAGCTGTGTGTAATTTGAGTATAACTGTTGTTGCATTTTTTCTTGTACTGTATAGCATAAGTTTAATTTGTAGGCCTAGTGAAGTTTTTGTAATTTATGTAGGGTTCTTTGTCAGTCATTTTTGATATTATTTTGTATCTGTAATAATTTATCTGGCATTCACTGAGTATTATCTGGTATCTCATTTTATCAGGGCTGACTTAGATAAATTTACTCTTGCTAATTTCGTGTTAATAGAGGCTATTGCAGTTAACCATATATTTAACCTGTTTATTTGCCATTACATTATCCTTATGAGTTCTGAATGTTTTGTTGTTAGTTTGTGCATTAAACTTTAACTTGTAATTTTACCTAACTCTTTTGTTTTGAACCTGGAACTTTACGGGACAGTAGTGACTCTTCGTATTCTCACTTAAAGTGTACGTTATCTTTCTCTGTTCCGTAACATAAATTTGGCGACCTCATATCAGGATATTCAGGATATTATCATAAGGATATTGTTTGATATTTTGCGACTGTGATATATTCATGATGGCTACTATTACTACACTTGATGAAGCCAAAGATTTTTTGTCAAATGTGCAAACAGTGTGTGATATAGAAAACAGAACAAAGAATGAACTTAAGCTTGTTGCTCAACAATTGGGAATTGTTGTTCGCTCTCATCATTCTAAAGATCAGATTGTTGGTATGATTAATAAAAGCTTGTTTAATGTAACTCCTCCAAATGAGCAAACGCAGATTGAATTAGCTAAGTTACAGCTAGCCCTGCAGGAGGCTTGTGCTAAGGAGGCGGAGTCTCGTGTAAAGGAGGCTGAATTTCAAGCACGTGCTAAGGAGGCTGAGTCTCAGGCTAAGGAGGCGGAATCTCAGGTTCGGATTCAGGAGGCACAGATACAGGCACAAATTGAACTTGCCAGGATTCAGGTAGACCATGAGTATCGCATGAAACAAGGTGGAACTGGATCATCTAGCTCTGATGATTTTGATGTGGCTAAAAATGTTAAACTTGTCCCTCCTTTTAATGAATCTGATTTAACAAAGTATTTTCAGTTGTTTGAGAGGGTAGCTACAGGTTTTAATTGGCCTAAGGAGTATTGGCCAGTACTCCTTCAAACTGTTCTCACCGGTAAAGCTCAAGTAACTTATGCATCTTTGCCTCAGGATCAGTCTGATAATTATGATGTAGTTAAGAGCTTGATTCTTAAGGCCTATGAGCTTGTTCCTGAAGCCTATAGAGTAAAATTTAGGACAACTTACAAGCAAGATAAGCTATCCCATGTTGAGTATGCAAAAATCAAAGAAGATTTGTTAGAGCAGTGGTTAAATTCTAAGAATGTGGATTCTGATTTTGGTAAATTTAAGCAGATGATTTTGCTGGAGGATTTCAAAAGGTGTATTAGTAAAGATGTAAGCCTATATCTTGATGAGAAAAGAATAGATAATTTGTCTGATGCTGCAGTTTTAGCTGATGAGTATGTTCTCACTCACAAGAGATATTCTAGAGAAAAAGGGAAAGCTGAGAGTAAGTACGTTGCCTCTACTCAGAGTACAGGTAACAGGAAAGAGAATAAGGATGATGTTTCTCAGGAAGTAAATACCAGCTTCACCTCTAGATTTCAGAAAAGTAAATGTACTTATTGTAGTAAGCTTGGTCATACTACGGAGAGATGTTTCAGGAGACAGCGTGATGTGAACAAAAAGGAGTCTTTAAATATTCAGTCAATTGGTCTAGTGTCCACTCTTGAGAGTTCCCAGAATTCTTTAACTGAGTTAACTGAACCTGCTTTGAGGGGTAACTTAAATTCTCATGATGAAGCTCCTCTTTGAGCAGTAACGTGGGTGACACTCTCAAGAGTTCATGTGCTAATTTCCTGTCTGATGGTTTTGTCAGTCCTCTGGACAGTAATGACAGGAAATCAGTTCATATATATCGTGATACAGGTGCTTGCCAATCCCTTATGCTGACCAGTGTTCTAGGCTCTAATGTTAATTCCTCTGATGAAACTGTAATCTTACAAGGTGTAGGGAATAATTACTTCTCTGTCCCTCTGTGCAGAGTGAATTTAGAGTCTGGTTTTGTTAATGGTTCCGTTATGGTTGGGTTGGTTGAGACACTCCCAATGTCAGGTGTAACTTTCTTACTTGGAAATGATATTGGTGGAAGTCAAGTGTGTCCAGCTCCTCAGTTGTCTGGTGAGCCAGTGGCTGCGTCCCAGGATTGTGATGTCCCTGATGTGTTCCCTGCATGTGCTGTCACTAGGGCTAAGTCTAAAGTTACTGGTGATTTAGAGGATAATGATGATGATGATGTTATCCTAGCTGACACTTTTCTTGCTAATTTGGACCACTCACCAGATGAGGCAGTACCCCGTAGTGTTGATAATTTGTCTCGTCAAGAGTTGGTTGAGTTGCAGGTTGCTGACCCTGAGTTGAAAGGTCTAGCTAACTCTGCTTACAGTGAAGAAGAGTCAGCCGGTGCTTCTACTTGTTATTATGTAAAGTCAGGAGTACTTATGAGGAAGTGGAGACCCCCAACAGCATCAGCCGACTGTGAATGGGAGGTTGTACATCAAGTTGTCATCCCTCGTGTTTGTAGGCAGGATATCATTAGAGTGGCTCATGATTCCGGTTTGGCAGGACACCTTGGAGTGAGGAAGACTGTGGCACGCATTTTGAAACACTTCTACTGGCCAGGTATCTTCAGGGATGTTTCCTGGTATTGTAAGTCTTGTCACACCTGTCAAGTTGTGGAGAAGTGTAATCAGACCGAAAAGGTTGCACCTCTAGTTCCCATTCCTTCTTTTGAGGCGCCTTTCACCCGTGTGTTGGTGGATATTGTGGGCCCTCTTCCTAAGAGAATTTAGGAGCTGCTCAGGAGAAGATGAAGACTTGGTATGACAAGAAGTCCAGGTTACGCCACTTTCAGCCAGGAGATCAGGCTTTGATTCTGCTACCAGTTCATGGGCAACCTCTTCAAGCCAAGTTTAGTGGCCCTTATTTCGTGGAGAAGAAACTCAGTGATGTCAACTATGTCATCGCCACACCAGATCGTAGAAAGAGCAAGCAACTTTGTCACATCAACATGCTGAAGTTATATCACAGGCGGGACGAAAATAATCCAGTCTGCACTGTAGCTGTTCCACCCGAGTCTGCAAGTGAAGCTCTCCCATGCAGTATGAGCCTGAGTGATAGTTTGGGGAAGAATCCTGATATCATGAATGATCTCCAGACTAAGCTTTCTCATCTACCTCTCAAGGAAAGGCAGGAGTTTTCGGCATTACTGCAGGAGTACCCGCAAGTGTTCCGTGCTACTCCAGGAAGAACCACTGTGTTGATGCATGATGTCGATGTTGGAGACGCAAAGCCAATTAAATTGCCTCCTTACCGTGTGAACCCAGTGAAAGTTCCTCTCATCCAGAAGGAGCTTGGCTACCTGTTGGACCACAAGATGATTGAGCCCTGTCAGAGCGAGTGGAGTTCTCCTGTCACTCTGGTCCCTAAGCCAGGTGGGTCACAGCGGCTTTGCATCGACTACAGACGTGTTAGTCAGATAGCCGGAGCAGACACTTACCCTCTCCCTCGTGTGGAAGATTGCATGGACAAGATCGGAGGGGCTAGGTGCATGAGTGGGTTTGATTTGTTAAAGGGATACTGGCAAGTACCTATGACTGAACGTGCTAGGGAGATCTCATGTTTTGTGAAATTAGGAGGGACTTTTGCATGTTCTGTAATGCCATGTACAGATTGTTTTAGAGTAATAAGAAATTTCCTTTGTAAATTTCTTTTTTCTTTGTGGGGAGGTGTTACATAGCCTATGATTTCATCATCCTTTGTGTAATTTTAACGCACAGTATGCTGCATGTTTGATCACGAGCGTGTTCTGCCTCAGTCCCCCCCTTCTACCGTTATAGTAGAGTAAGTCGTTCTCTTTGTTGTCCAGAGCGGGATTGTGAACTCTATGTCCCCATGGCTTTTATTTGCGCGTCCTCTTACAAGTTGTATCAGGTTCTGCCGGCCCCTATATAATGAGCTCAATCTCTGCATCATTGCCACTTAGATCTGCTCCTCATTTTGTTCACATCTCTGTCCTCCCCTGTACAGATATTATTATTGTGAGTGCTCAAGAAATCTCCAAACATCTACCAGCTGTGTGTAATTTGAGTATAACTGTTGTTGCATTTTTTCTTGTACTGTATAGCATAAGTTTAATTTGTAGGCCTAGTGAAGTTTTTGTAATTTATGTAGGGATCTTTGTCAGTCATTTTTGATATTATTTTGTATCTGTAATAATTTATCTGGCATTCACTGAGTATTATCTGGTATCTCATTTTATCAGGGCTGACTTAGATAAATTTACTCTTGCTAATTTCGTGTTAATAGAGGCTATTGCAGTTAACCATATATTTAACCTGTTTATTTGCCATTACATTATCCTTATGAGTTCTGAATGTTTTGTTGTTAGTTTGTGCATTAAACTTTAACTTGTAATTTTACCTAACTCTTTTGTTTTGAACCTGGAACTTTACGGGACAGTAGTGACTCTTCGTATTCTCACTTAAAGTGTACGTTATCTTTCTCTGTTCCGTAACAACATATATATATATATATATATATATATATATATATATATATATATATATATATATATCATGATTCCAGTAACTTCCCCATTTTTTCCTATCCTCTATCGCAGTTGCAACACTCCCTCCATCTTCCAACCTGCCATTCTTCATCTCAGTCTTCCTAGCCATCTTCCCATCCCTTTCTCGTGCCTCCCTTCATTATTCTTGGTTCACCTTCAACATTTTCATCCTTTCCGCTGATTTTCGACGTATCTCTCACGCGTCGCCCGGTAAGACCACATCAGCCTTACTCCTCGCTCTTCTCCCGTCTCTCTCATCAGGTTGTACTTATTCCCCTGTTTTACGAAATGTTTTTCCTTTTATTTTTCTGGATCCTTTCTCCCTCTTGAGTTGTTCCTCTTTCTTTCTTTCCATCATTTCTGCCTTTCTGTCTGTCCGTACGAGCATGATTTTTCGTCTGGGTCTATCTGGGTCTGTGTCTGCCTGCCGTCTCTCTCCCTCTCTCTCTCTCTCTCCCTTTTCTTTCAAGTGTGTTCCCTTGTGCTTTACTTTCGTTACTTTGACCTCGAGTTTTTCTCTTCCCCCTTTCTCTTGTGTCTTTGCTTTTCCATTCCCAAAAGATTCTCCTCTTTTTCCATTTTTATTTCTCTCCTGTCATTTCGTCATTCCGTTCTGTTTTTCATTTTTCTGTATTCTCATTTTTTGATGTAATATCTTTTTATCCTTCTTGTGAATGTTTTGTTCCCCTTAATTATCTAAGTATATTTGGTTAGGAATGAAAGACCTAACAAGGAGTCGGAAAATGAGAGAGAGAGAGAGAGAGAGAGAGAGAGACCCTGGAGCAACTGCGCTACGTCACATTGAATTTATTTGAGGCGAATTTAACCCTTTCAGGCACGGTCACGCGATTCGCGTGGTATCGGCTTGCATTCGGGCAGACACAGTCACGCGACTCGCGTCCTTAAGGCCCAAAAATATTCGCCAGAAAAAAAGTTATAGGCCGATTTGCGTGATTTTTCGGCGCGTCTTAGGGTAGCCAAGGCCTACTCGAGGTAAGTCATTGGCAACGCTGTGTCGGCTCATGTCCCTCACCCCGCTCGCTCCAACCTCAGTCATTGTCCAGCAGCCAGGCGGTGAGGGTGACAGATCGTGGTTCCCTTTAAATCCTCCATTATTTTCCCCCTCCTGCCCGAAGCAAAGGCCCCTATTGACTCAGTGTGATAATACATTGTATGTGAACATATAGTGACGTGATATTGTCGATGGAACATATATCTATGTGTTGAAAAGAAATAATGGCGGTTAGGAATCGTTGTGCCTTTGAGAAAGACTCATGGTCAGTGTAGCGGGGTTTTGTCACTCCGCCCCCCCACTAGGCCGTGTTGCGTGAGCTGACGTATGTCAATAATGCAGCCAAGGCATCAATATATAGTTTGTGAAAGTTTCAGTGGATGGCATGGTGAAATTTTATGGGGGAAGCAAGTGTTATGGATGGCGTCGTGGCCACGCGGAAGTCGGGAGGGGAGAATTGTAGCGGTGTTTTATGGCTTGAATTATCGTGATTCTTATCGTGTAAATGCGTATGAAATTGTATCAAATAAACGTAAAGCATGCTGTAAATGCGTATGGAATTATGAGATATGCGTAAAACATGCTACGAGTTTCCGTGAACGAGTGTGTTGTGTGCCAAGAATAGCGTTGCCTCATACTCTCAGTGCAAAGAATGTCGGTAATAAATTCAGTCATGAGCGGAATATTTGCCGAGGTTGTGGTGGATGCATTGTTATAGTAATATATTGGTGTGTGATATCGTGTGAAATGCACGTGAAATGTACCGTATGTGCTCGTCAATGCATATAAAGTTAGGGTTAGCAAGAGTTTAGCAGCATGTGTGAAGAGAGGTGAGCTATGCCAGGTCTTGACGGCTCCGAACGCCGGCGGTAATTGCACAGGTAATGTACGTTGATGTGGCATGTAGTAATAACGTATGCTTAGTACATAATGTAAGTGAAATGTGCAGCGAGTGTTTGTGTAGTTGCGTATCCTTGATTAGCGAGAGTTCAGCGGAAGGTGAGCTGTCAAGGAAATGACGACAACGAACGCAGGAGGTCAA
>NC_136966.1:3348691-3383691 GCF_032717465.1 Coenobita brevimanus | reverse complement strand
CCCGTGCGACTGGTGTTGACGCACGTGACGAGGGGTGGAGCAGTGGCCCATTCACGCCAGCAAATGGGCCCTTTACCGGATCCCCTGGGATGAAGGTTGAGACGCCAACAACTCCGCTGCAGTTTTTCCAACTGTTCTTCACCAGGGAGTTGTTGGTGTACTTAACCCGCGAGACAAACAACTACGCAGCATTCTTGGGGACTGGTTTGGACTCATGGTTTATCTGTAGTGAAGAGATGATGGCCAGGTTCCTGGGGATTTACTTACTCATGGGGGTAGTTACAATGCCGACCATCAGGCATTACTGGCATCGGTCCAGGGTGCACAACTACCCCATGTTTTCGCAAGTGATGAGTGGAAGGCGGTTTCGGGCCATCTTGAAACACTTCCACGCGTTCAACTCGCTTGCCATCCCCGGGGACAGTCAAGACCGGCTCATCAGGGTTCGCACGGTACTCGAGTACCTCCTTCAGCGGTTCAGGAACACCTACCAGCCCGAAGAAAATCTCAGCCTGGATGAGGGATCATTGGCTTGGAAGGGGAGGCTCAGCTTCCGCGTCTACAACCCAATGAAGCCTGCCAAGTATGCCATCAAATTTTACATCCTGGCTGAGGCTTGTTCGGGCTACATCTTCAACTTTGATGTGTATACGGGGCAGAGGAAGACCTTGGAGCAGACGGTCATGGGCCTCGTAGAGTCGCTGAAGGATCAGGGATACAAAGTTTACATGGACAATTATTACAACTCTGTATCCCTGTGCAAACTCCTCTTCACTGCAGGAACCTACGTGTGTGGGACCCTACGCCTGGCTAGAGGAGCACCGAAGCAGCTGCAGGACATCGCACGGGGCAGGGATCTACCGGCGCCGGGCATCACATGGATGAGCAAGGATAATGTGATGGTGCTGCTGTGGAAGGACAAGCGCATCGTCAACATGATCTCCACCTTCCACAGCGAAGACACCATCCCAAAGCGGGTTCGAGGGAAGACCAGGGCACGTGACGGGACGACCAGATACGTCCAGAAGACCATCAACAAGCCCGTCGTGGTGGTTGACTACAATCGCCATATGGGTGGGGTAGACCACTTTGACCAAATGGTCCAATATTACCCTATGCAACGCCGGACCGTCAAGTGGACCAAGAAGGTTACGTTCTACCTCATCCAGATGGCGTTGTTTAATGCCTTCGCCCTGTACAAAAAGACCGTACGGAGGCAGGTCACTCTGCTGGAGTTTCTCGAAGAAATAATCGACAAACTCCTTTTCTTCGACGAAGCAGAGTGGCCTCCGTCAGGGCATGTCATCCACCACGCCCCTGATCTTCCAACCCAACGGCCAGGAGGACTCCCAGCACCTGATGCAGCAACCACAGAGCTGCCCACACCAATGGCTCCTGCGCCACCAAGAGGGGAGGAGGACCAGCCAGGAGCACCAACTGCAGGAGGAGTCCCAGCACAGGAGCCACCACCAACATCAGTTCAGGAACCAGTGCAGGTGGAGAGGGAGCCATCACCACTTCCTGGTCCGTCGGGAGAACCCGCTGTCGCTGTGATGCCCGGGCCTGCAGCTGCACCTCCAGGAGAAGAGGACCAGGGACACCCAGGAATCCAGCCCAGCAGGCGACGTCGCTTTGTCAACCATAGGATGCGGCTGGACAACACACTGGGGCACCGTCGGGAGAGGATCCCTGGCAGGAGAAGGCTGCGGTGCACCCTGTGTTCCCTGGGCAAGATGAGGAGGGACACAAGTCACATGTGTCCTGTTTGTGATGTGCCACTTTGTGTAGGTGATTGCTTTGAACGGTTCCATACCGTGCAAAGTATTCCCTAGTGGAGTGTACACACACACAGACACACACACACACACACACACACACACACACACACACACACACACACACCAACACACACACACTTACACACACCAAGACACACACACTTACACACACACACACACACACACACACACTCACACACACCATACCTACACACTCACACACACTCACACACACACTCACACACACCATACCTACCCACTCACACAGACTCACACACACACTCACACTAACACATACACTCAAACACTCACACATACACACACACACACACTCACACACTCACACTACATAACTCCTCATCTTCAAATCCCTGGTCAAAGTGGATCAACACCCCTGGAGGAAGTGAGTTCTTCAAATTTTTTTTTATATATATGATAATCTATTACCATAACCTCTCCAATTTCCAGAGAAATAACCATTTCCTCCATCAGATAACACATATGAAAGAAAGTAATTCTCCACAGCAATAAAATTAGAAGTAATGTTTATGTGTAGTAGGTTATAACCATAGGAAAACACCCATGGAAGATGTTATAGTATGTACAGATAGTGGGAAAAACAATTGGTAGCATAGTCTTCTGGCAAGTGTGCAAGGAAATTACAGTGTGTGTAAAAGTTGTTTGCGATCGGAAGAGTAACCTTACTTTGTCTGCCAATTACTCGAAAAATATGAGACTTTCAGATTTCCTGTTACAACCATCATCAATACCACAAAAATAAACGTATGATCCATATCGGAATCTAAGCATTGGGAAGCTTTTTGGGGGAAAAGGCGAGGGAAATGTTTTTTTTCACTCGCGGTTGTTATCAGTGAAAAGCGCTCGGAGTAATCACCTAACTTTGTCGGCCAATTACTCTAAAACTGTTTGACTTATCGATTTTCTGTAACAACCATGATCTATACCACTAAATTCTACGTATGATCAATACCAAAATGTAAGCATTACGTTACGTGTTGTGCGATAAAAGACGGTGGAAATGAGTGTCTCTTCCCGGCTGTTACCATTGAGAAAGGCTCGTAGTAATACTCTCATTTTCTCTGCCAATTACTCGGAAACTATTTGGACGTATCGATTTCAAGTTTGAACCATGATGAAGAGCAGGAAATTCTATATATGTACAATACATAAATATGTAATATTACTCATAATAATTCGTGTTTACGTAGACAGGAACATTGCGTACGCCATGCGCGCATAACGAAAGTCAATAACGCACGGAGTGCCTTGTACTTTTTTTCGATTTACTCGAGAACTATGAGGCGTATGGGGTTTTCCCGTCACAGTGGGAAAGCTTGATAATGGGGGCATATTACTATGTAATAAAAACGTTAGGTCCCTGGGAAAACTTAGCTCTCAGAGGTCAGTGAAAATTTTTCGAAAATGGCTCTCAGTTTTTGACCATTTTCTCGAAAAGTATACATCGTATCTAAACCAGATTGGTTTCGTTTGAAAGCTGATGAAATTCTCTATAAAAAATATTTAGATCATTTTCCTGTAGGATGGAAAACATTCAAACGGCGATGTTGGGAACTCAAAAATGTTTACTCGACATGCCTTCCCTGGCTCATAACTTTCTGTGCTGTTGTTTTCCTGTGTTCTGGTCATGTTTATCAGATAAAACAAACATCCATGCATACATCGACATAGGTTTCATGGGAATACATTGATTTTTGGGGGGCGAAAATAAGGCAAGAATGTGTTTCATTCGCTCAATTTGCCCGCGCGCACGCTCACCGGCCGGGCGGCTTCGTAGTGAAAATTACGGGATCAGAAAACTTATTGAAACTTACCGTGCGCGAAAGGGTTAAGTTTAGCGAAATTATCCTGATGTGTATGATATGGAAGTTCGTGTGCAATTTACGTGATAGCAATGACAGTAGGGAAAGACTTTGTGGAGTATTTTGCAAAAAAAAAAAAGAGAACATGGAAATTACCCACCAGTATGGCTGAGAAATCAGTTTTGTGTTTCGCATGAGGGATCAATAAAAGTAAAACAATAGAGTGGGCTTGTAGTACTGGAGAGCTCTTGCCGATGTGATAAACCTCCTGTATGGTATCTTGCCGGTAAGCAGTATCTTTATTAGTGTGTGTGTGTGTGTGTGTGTGTGTGTGTGTGTGTGTGTGTTTTCCTGTTCGATTTACCTTCCAACGGCTGGTGTCTATTTGGTGAATAACGTCGCCTGAGGTTTACCACAATAAACTGCAGAACGTGTCAGTCGTTGTCTGAAACTTAAATAAGACAGTGTTAGCAGTCCTTTTGCGTTAATTTCTGTCTTCAGTTCTGTCAAATAATAATATGAAGAAGCAAGAGGATGGAACCTTTGAGAGTTCATGAAACCCTGCAATACCGGAAGGGGAAATAATGAATTCTATTGACGGGAAGCAGGGAGGCAAACCCGAGGTCCACCCTCTACAAATTCTGGTCTGGGGTGAGGGCGAACTTTCTATCCATCTGTTGCCCGACACCTTACACACGTAAGAGGTGGCCACAAACGTATCGCCTCCACATCGCCCTGTCCTCTGCTATATGGCCGCCTTCCCTTCAACTCACGCACTTCTCTTATATATCTCCACTCCATCCCTTCATCTCATCCTTGGTCTTCCCCTCCTCCTCTCCCCCGGCATCTCACTCACACACACTCTTGTAATCAGTCTCTAAGTTTCCATCCTCTCCACATAGCCAAACCATCTCAAAGCATTTCTCTCATCACTTTCAATTACATCCACGTCAGGACCACAACTCTCCTTTATTTGCACATCTCTCTCTCTCTCTCTCTCTCTCTCTCTCTCTCTCTCCGTGTAGCTCCACATGCTCCTCTCAGATATCTCATTTCCACTGCTCTCACTCTTCACATGTGCCCTGCAGACAGGGTTCAAGCTTCACTTCCATATGTCAGGATGGGGATCACAGTTCTGTCATGCAGCGACTTTTTTGCTTCCATGCTCCCCTCCCCTTTCCAATCACTGTTTTCAGTGAACCAGCAACCTTTCTACCCTGCTCTACCCTTACAAGCACATAATCCTGTATACTTCCATCCTTCCACATCATACTACCAACCAGTACTTGAATCAACTCATCATCGACCCTCAGTGTGCATTGTGACTTTACTTCTCACATAAACTATAACTTCACCCTTATCTACATTCACTTTCTTATTTCGTTTCCTACGAGTACATACACTCTCAGGCTCATTGGAGAAGCCTTGCCAGTCACAATCAGCTTTATCAAACATTTCAGTACACACAATCAAACAACAGTACAGAAAGTTTCCACACCCTAACCATTATCATTAGAGACACCAACATCAACTGCCATACCTAGTATCTCTTTAATAACTCCATCCATATATAAAGTGAACAAAGACGGAGACATTATACACCTTTGCTTTAGTCCAATACTGTGTTAAAATAATAATAATAATAATTCACTATCCACACGAAGTGCAGCCGTAGCGACCCCATGTATATACTCCTCATAGCAGTCAGTAACTTCCCATCTGCTCCAAATACTTCTAATACCTTCTACATTCCCTGTCTATCCACTCTACTATAAACATTCTGCAGATCCATGATGGCAGCATACAACTTCTTTCCCTTCTCCAGATAACTCTCCACCCAAAAACTTAGGACAAATATCTGAACTACTCAGAATTATCCCTTCCCAAAACACATTTGTTCCTCTCCAACAAATTTTTTCGGTTATTACCCGAAATTTATCGATTAGTATCCTATCATATAGTTTCCTTTAACACTGAGAAGACAAATACCCCTATGATCGCCACACACTTTATATTCCTTTTTGCTTTGTATTGGGGTGCAGTTATACCTGACTTCCAATCCTCCGGGACCCCACCTTCCTCTCAGGTCAATCTGCACATCTTCCATATCCATTTTGTCACTATCTTTCTCCATATTTCAACATTTCACCACCCACTTCATCAGTTTCGGAGTTTTACCCATTTGACTTTCCTCATTGCTTCTAATACTTCTGTTATACTGATTTCATCCTCCATACTTGCCTCTTTTATTCTCCGAGGTTTAATACTGTGCAAAATTTCGTGTGCCTGCATACAAACTATGGTACTGACTCCCCTGAGGGGGGCATTTCCCCTTCGTGGGTGATAATCATCGGGGGTTGTACCCTGACGAAAACGTGGCCGGAGGGGACGTCTACTAGTAGGCAAAAATTTCAGGTTCACAGATTAAAAAGTATGACTGTATACTAACGTTTGGCCAGACCCCCCTCTCCCCCCAGTGGGAATTGGCCTTTAAGGTTCTCATCTTGCCTAAAACGCGGCCCTAAGAAGATCTACCATTCTGCAAAATTTCATGTTCTTGAGTAAAAAGGTACGGTATTGGCCCATCCCCTCCCGCCCATGGGGTGTGGTCATCGGGGGTGCCACCCGATCTACAAAGTGGACTGAGGAAACGCCGAGCATCATGGAAATTGTCTGTTTCTAGGTTACAAACTATGGCCGTGCATTATGGCTTTACTGGAACCCCCAGAGGCCACGCCCTGCCCGGTGAGGCGCGACCCTTCTTGGTTCCATCCTTCTCAACACGTGGCCGGGGTGAACATCGATCAGTATGAAAAATTTCATCTTCCTCAGTTAAAAATTTTATCCGTGCATAATAACTTTTGCCGAGAGCACCGAGCACCGCTCCCCCTCCCACCACCTTGTTGGAGGTGGCCCTCGGGATTCCCAACATTCTTATTACCTGCCCCAACATTCTTATTACCTGGTGCGAGTGAAGTTATACCACTAATAAAAAAATCGTGTTCCTAGGTAAAAAAAAAAATGGCTGTGCCTATAATGGTTTTGGGAAGGATATCCGGGGGTCACCACCCCCGTGGGAGACGGCCCTCTTGAGTCCCACACTACCTGAGGACTGACCTGGGTGGAGGTCTACCACTGTGCAAAATATCATATTTCTAATACCCCTCCAATTAAGCCTAGGCTTCGTTCTTCAAAACAGTACAGTAAATCAGAAAGTGAGGGAGGGAGGGGGAAGTGACAGTTAGAGACAAACCTTTTATTTCGTCACTGCTGTGCGAGCGGCAAAAAAAAAAATAATAATAATAATTTATAACCATTATTTTTAGCTGTAGTAATGAAAACCGTCGCGATCTCTTGCAGTTTAACCACATTCACTTGCAGCATGACAGGTATGAGCTGCAACTGAAGGCAGGGTAAAGGCAAACTGATGACATGAAAGCTGTCTACGGAAACTTGTATTAGACCGTTCAGGGATATACCAAACTGCCTTCAGTCACGGTGTTAACTGTACATTTCATCAGACGAGGCAGAGAAATCCGTCATTCCCGAGAGGGCATTACGAAAGCCGAGGTCAGGGCCTGTAGAATATTCATAAAGCAAATTGATCTCGGGTTTGCGCTTGACATCGTTTGTTTGTGCTTCATCTAACTGAATATAACTGCCAACCACTACCAAGCCAAGCTGGAGGAAATAATAACTTAAAATTTTAACAAACAATTCACTCTGACAATAAACCACTGAAATCATCGACTGTTCGTCGTCTCATCTTAAATGTCAGGACCAACTTGCCTAGCCCCGGGCTCCTACGCTCCTCGTGGGGCAACGTAGGATTGGATGATGGATGGATGATTACTGTCAGTAAGGAGTTGGAATGCTCGGGTCAGGGTTACGGTTGAACTGCGCAACGGCCATGGGGGGTCCCGGTAAGGCACGAGCGTGCATGTCACGAGCTTGTTACCTGACCTGGCCTTTTCCCTTCATAGTTTTTCACTGGAAACGATAATAAAAATTACAGGGCATACAATGGATAGCAACGAAGAAGGGGAAAAAACAGGGAAGAAGTGGAGAGGAGGAACTAAGGTTCAGTGATGAGAATATATATATATATATATACATATATATATATATATATATATGTCACGGGGTTTTTATAATATCGCGGTAATTTTTGAATAAATGGTTAAATATTATTTAATTTGATAATAATATTCAATAATATTGAAGAGCAAAGACAATGATTGTCTTGCTACATCAAGCAACGATTACTTTACGCTGACTTGCTAAGATTCTCAAGAACGAGAATTTATAAACTTTCTCAACAGTACACAGCAGAGACTAATTACTCACAATTGCTGAATTACTGTACTGTTAGCCTCTGGAGAAAGTTACATCACCCCTGACAATAAATAACTAATACTAATAATAATAACATCAGGTTCTTGCTGATGCTTAACTCCTATGGCACAACGGATTTTACGTTAATACAACAAGACTGGTCTAAGTACCAGTTATGAAAGCAAACGTTTATGCAAGCTAGGAGCTATATGGAAAATAAGCTTAATTATGGAGAAATGAAACAAGATTTTTACTTTACATTAAGCTCGAGAAAGGAACTGTTAAATTTATTAATTACAAAAAATAAATTTAACATTACATTTCAAATCAAATCAATGAGACGCACTCGCTCACTCACTCACGCAATAGCTAAATACTTACGCCTAGGGAAAAACACCTTAATTAAACTCTTATAACTAGAAAATACACAAAAGAAATACTATAGTCGATGAATGCTGCGTATCACCAGATGGGTGAGAAGACTGGACTAACTGTGAAGTGGAGTTTGGGTACTAGCTGACCTCTCACACTGCGGCACAGGTCCTTCCTCCGTCACATCAATCACAAGACTGACTAAGTCGTGGGAAAGCGGAGCACTCGGCCGCATTTTTTTAACGGTCGAATGAGGAAGCAGAGGCGAACAATAAAAAAACAATAGTATCGCTCAGTACAGCACTTAGTGACGTGCATTAAATCGGTCACTCTTTGAAAACGGTGACGAATTATTTGAAAAGTATACTCCGATAATGGAGGGAGAAACGGTTAGCTGAGCGATACACAGTGAGTTTTCCACTAATAGTTCGTGGTTTCTCACAAAAAGGAAATGTCGCGAATTGATTCGTGACATTACGCCCCTTGAAAATTAAATCTTTCTTCCTTCAGAAGAAAGATTTCAATATACATACATATACATCCTAACTCAGTCACACAAGATTCACACTGTGGTGTGTGTGCTATCCTGCTACAGGAGTATGTCGCAGTCGCCAGTGAGCGAAAAAAACCTCGTATTTACGTTAATAGAAACAAGCTTGAGGGAAAAACTCCGTGACGACTGTGAAAATCCTGTACTCAGGTCAAACTGAGCGAAAGTTCGCTACATTTACATTAACGACTAATTGTTATGTAGTGTAGTGTATGTAATACACGGTGTAGGTGTGACAGTTGTAGTGTAACTGTACCTACGTGTAAAATGACACAGTAATACAATTTTATAGTAAAATAATGATGACGAGGCAGAAGAGAAGGGGCGGCAGCATGCAACAGGAACGGCCAGCTGATCTGCACGGCAATGCTGCACCCACCAGCTACACCTGCGAAAAGAATTAAGGTGGAGCATCAAAACTGTTATTTCTCTCTCTCTCTCTCTCTGCCTAGCAATCAGTACTTGTCATTATTAACCAGGAAACGTAATTCTTGAATTCACAAATTGCTTAGAACCCTTATAGCTTACTGGTTAACGCTTTCATTATTAACCAGGAAACGTGCCAGTTCTTGAATTCACAAATTGCTTAGAACGGGCAGTTTACTGGTTAACCTAACATTATTAACCAGGAAACGTGCCAGTTCTTGAATTCACAAATTGCTTAGAACGGGCAGTTTACTGGTTAACCTAACTCTACACTTACGAGTAATACAGGAAGCTGAAAATCGCCACGCAATCTCGGGCAGGTCACGTTTTAACACCCACCGTGGGTGTGAACACTCATGTGGGTAATGTGCATTCTCCGGGAATCCTCAGAGAGGCCCACAGCTCGAGACATTCCACAAGGTAATTCATACACAGCCTCGGACTGTCTCTGCAAGGTTCTCAAACTTCCCCCTTAACTTATGGTATACATGTATGTACAAGCCCTGGATATACTGTGTCCTGTAGGGCCAACGAGTGAGACGTCTGGTCTAAACTTTTAACTGGGAACCAGGCTGGTCCTTGGATTACTCAAATCGCTTAGGATGCCTATTACGGAACCCAACATACAACAGTTGCTAGTTAGTAAGCAGTTAGTAGGTGAGACATCAGGTCTACACCCACATTACCACTATCCTGTCTCTCAACTGACTCAGAGATTACAGGTGTGGTTAGAAACGGCACAGGAAGGGCATGTCCCTGATTAGTGGTGTTACTTTGACACACACTGCAGGAACGGACAAAACTATCTATGTCTCGTCCCATCCCTGGCCAGAAAAAGTCAGCTCGGATACGGCCCTGGGTCTTCCTTTTCCCCATGTGACCTCCTGAGGCTGAACAATGACCCCATTGTAACACTGCTAGGCGGTACTTGGCGGGAACGACAAACTGCAGTCGAACCTCGCCCTCGGGTGTTCGTGACTCACGGTAGAGCCGTCCTTGTTTACGAAGGAACTTGGCTCGACCTCCCCGTGAATACTTAATCACTCGACCCTTTTGTTTGTTCCGCACGGTAGCAAGTGTCGGGTCAGAATGTTGTTCTTGCACAACAAGTTGACTGCACATCAGATCTTGCGGCGATTCAATGATCACTGGGGTGACACAGTCTGGAGCCTCAGTCATGGCTCGTGTTACCGCAGCAGCCGAAGTCTGAGTAGCGTCATCGGAGCAACTATCCTTGACTCCATTAATATTGCCTACTATACAGTCAAATAGAGGCTCTGGCATGACAACTGCAAGTGTCGTACCAGTATAAAATGGAGATGCCACCTGGATACATGCCTCAGGAAACAATCTCACTGATCCATCAATAAGGCTTGCATGGATCTGTCGACCTGTATACTGCTCAGGCCGAACTAAACTCTGCTTAACAGAGCAACCTGAGGAACCATTGTCTCTCAGGACCTTCACAGGAATGCCTCCCACAAACCCTGGCTGAACCAGGAAGGTACTGTCACCTGTGGGAGGGCCTGTGGAGGAAGCAGCTAGCCACTCATGAGGCTGCTGAATTGATGTGGCAAACATTGTGCCTTGTGAGTTATAAGATGGAACATTGGCCATCTGTTGAGGGGGTTCACTGTCACTGTGGGACTAGTGAACTGTGGGGAAGTACCCACACTGGTAGGGACGTGACCACCAGGCTGCTGCTGAGGAATGAAGGCTGCATTCGCTTCCTGCCTCTTTTGAGCTGGTGGTGGAAAAGTTTGTCCCGACGGTCGGTTGCGTGGCTGATACTGGTGCTGGTTAGGGTACTTGTTGTACCTCTTCCACTCAGGTTTCTGAGTGTTTTGCCCCTGGTCCTTCCACTGCGGTTTTGGACCTTGACCATTATTCTGAGAATGGCCTTGTTGCTGGGGTTCAGTCTGAGACGGCTTCCCAGACTTGGCAGTATCTTTTCTGCTCCAGGTGTTTTGCTTACGAGCTTGATACCCGTATGCAGTAAAGAATGCGTCAGCCTTCTCTGCCATTTGGCTGGCATCTTTCACCTGGCAGATCTTAAGCTGTGCTATGAGCTCAGCAGGCCACGACCTCTCTAGCTGTGTACGCAGCATAAGGTCAATTATCCCCTCACGCGTGGGAAGGAGTTTCTGTCTTTCTCCATCCACTCACCTAGGTAAGCAGTGAGACGGTCGAGGAACTGAACAGCTGTCTCCTTGTCTTGGAGACGAGCTCGCATGAACTGAGCTTTGGCGTCGTCTACTGTGAGACCATACGCCTTAATGAGTGCAGCTTTCATCACTTCATACGTGAGATTGTCTCCACGAATTCTGTGGAGAATATCGAGGGCAGGGCCCTCAAACAGGCTAAGAAACTGGAAGCCGCTTAGCTGCATCATCGAGCTGGTAAAGCTGAGCCATGTCTTCAAATCGAGCTATGTATGGCTCGATTCGCTCGCCATCTTTGTATGGGGGAAGCTTGATGTGTGGGGTCGCCATAACATGTGCAGTGAGAGCGCTCGTGGAGCTTGAACCAACTGCACCAGATGTGTCTGAAGCCAAGGAATCTCGCTTGAGCTTCAGCACTTCAAGTTCATGTTTCTCGCGTGCTTCACGTTCGGCACGTTCATATTCACGTTGTTCCCGCACGTGTTCTAAGTCGAGTTCGCGCTGTTTTTGCTCGTGTTCACGCTGTTCTCGCTCTTTTTCTAACTCGAGCTCGCGTTGTTTTTGTTCGTGTTCACGCTGTTCTCGCTCGTACTCGCGCTCCTTTTCGCGTTCCTCACGCTGTTCTCGCTCGTATTCGCGCTGAATCCTACGCCTCTTCACGAAAGCATCTTTCTCACGTTCTTGCTCGTAATTGAACCGTGAGAGAACGTAACTCTGTATTTTCTCTGGGTCTGTGGAGACCCATATCTTTGGCTTCCTGTACAAATACGGTGGTAGCCATGTCGCTAACTCAATCTAAATAACCTAGCGACTCAGTACTGATTGCTGCTTCGCAAACGAATGCTAATAACCACAAGTAAAGAGTACAGACACAAGCTAGTGGTGACCAGTCTTATCCAGTTAACTGGCAAAGAATAAATCAAAAGTGTAAATGACTGGGAAGACTCAATAATAAACACAATGGGTACGGCGACTTCAGAAGCGAATAAAATCGTCTGGCGTTACCAAAATAAACTAGAGTTAAGTACTCTATGGATTGATAAAGCAAAATTCACTTGCTAAATTAACGGTAAACACCAGTAAGCTTGTGTCTATAAACTTTAATGATAAATACCTAAATATGAATGAGTGAGCACTATCTCGTGAATAGCTTTAGAGCTAGGAGTTAATATCCTGGAATGAGGTCGCCAATTGTCACGGGGTTTTTATAATATCGCGGTAATTTTTGAATAAATGGTTAAATATTATTTAATTTGATAATAATATTCAATAATATTGAAGAGCAAAGACAATGATTGTCTTGCTACATCAAGCAACGATTACTTTACGCTGACTTGCTAAGATTCTCAAGAACGAGAATTTATAAACTTTCTCAACAGTACACAGCAGAGACTAATTACTCACAATTGCTGAATTACTGTACTGTTAGCCTCTGGAGAAAGTTACATCACCCCTGACAATAAATAACTAATACTAATAATAATAACATCAGGTTCTTGCTGATGCTTAACTCCTATGGCACAACGGATTTTACGTTAATACAACAAGACTGGTCTAAGTACCAGTTATGAAAGCAAACGTTTATGCAAGCTAGGAGCTATATGGAAAATAAGCTTAATTATGGAGAAATGAAACAAGATTTTTACTTTACATTAAGCTCGAGAAAGGAACTGTTAAATTTATTAATTACAAAAAAATAAATTTAACATTACATTTCAAATCAAATCAATGAGACGCACTCGCTCACTCACTCACGCAATAGCTAAATACTTACGCCTAGGGAAAAACACCTTAATTAAACTCTTATAACTAGAAAAATACACAAAAGAAATACTATAGTCGATGAATGCTGCGTATCACCAGATGGGTGAGAAGACTGGACTAACTGTGAAGTGGAGTTTGGGTACTAGCTGACCTCTCACACTGCGGCACAGGTCCTTCCTCCGTCACATCAATCACAAGACTGACTAAGTCGTGGGAAAGCGGAGCACTCGGCCGCATTTTTTTAACGGTCGAATGAGGAAGCAGAGGCGAACAATAAAAAAACAATAGTATCGCTCAGTACAGCACTTAGTGACGTGCATTAAATCGGTCACTCTTTGAAAACGGTGACGAATTATTTGAAAAGTATACTCCGATAATGGAGGGAGAAACGGTTAGCTGAGCGATACACAGTGAGTTTTCCACTAATAGTTCGTGGTTTCTCACAAAAAGGAAATGTCGCGAATTGATTCGTGACAATATATATATATATATATACACCGCTACATAACGAGAGAGTGAGAGAGAGAAAGAAAGAAAGAGAGAGAGGGAACAAACCTCATTATCAATTAAGGGGCTTGCATTTATAAGCAAGAAAAGAATATTCAGGAGAAAAACTTGTCTATAACAGTCATCTCTTATCACGTATCGCTTTGTTGTTGTTAAATTTCACTTTGCTTCTCACTCTGATTTTGTTGTGAAGTGTTTGGTGGCTGTGTGTGTCATGATAAACGTATAAACAAACAATCTTATAAGCTGTTTAGGATTAGAAAAGTTTATAAATACTCATGTAGGAAAGATGGAGGAGTAAAGTATTTCTCCTGCCGGCATAATCTCATATTTTTATTCATTCACAGCACATAGCCACATGTTATGTGCATCTGTGTAGATAAGGTAAGCAGAAGGAGGGAGGAAATATAATTTTTTCACTGTAACTTGTCCTAACATAGCCATCTCTACATCTTCAATATTAAGGTGAAGCATAATATTAACTCTAGAATAAGATGTTAGTCACTAGGGAGTGCTATGGTATAGATGTAGAGTTGTATTATTGTCTCTTTCTGGACTGAGCTAAGCGAAATGAGTTGCAAAAACACTAAAACTGGGGCCAAGTCATCACTTGGGCGCTGACACCCACAATCCATACTGAATACGGCTAAGGTTGCCTCATACAGGACGGGTGTATTGGTATTAGCGGGGGTGTTTTTACTACAGGTAGGGGGGTCTGATAGTTAATTAATAAAGTCTGCAAAAAAAAAAAAATCAAATCTTTATTCTGTTCCCTGTCCCATCCGAGATTCGAACCAACATCCACTGGAACAAGACATTTCTACATAGGCCTATGTAGAGAGAGAGAGAGAGAGAGAGAAAGAAAGAATGGTGGTGGTGGTGATGGTGGTAGTCACATAAAGGCAAATATGACGACGACAGTGATTGTGGTCAGCATGATAAAGGTACGACTTAATATGATGATAAAGCTTTACATGTAAAAGAACATGGGAACTGACATAACTTCTTGATGATATACTTTATACTCCCCAGGAGTCAACTGAATCCTTTCCTATCCTGAACTTTAAAACTTGAAATTTTCTTCACATAGGCTAGTTCGTTCGGTTATCCAAGCTGATGTACAGTCAGCTTAGAAAGCTTTTTACCTTTGTTTGGTTTTACAGTCTTAATAACGAGGGGAAGAGTTTTGAAATATTGTGCTATATATCATGTCCTTGTATGTCTTCTGAGACGACTCCAGGATTCCGGAGGCTTGAATGATGTGTAAATCATTGTGTGGCCATTTTACTTGGCATGTTATTAATAGTTTTTCCACTTTCGTACTTTCTCTTTTCCATGCTTTCTGAATCACACCTCGCTCTTTCCTTGCCTGGGAAAAGGGGAACAGGAGATGATATTGATGATGACGATGATGATGATGATGATGATGATGATGACGATAATGATGATTTCTTGTTTCAGGACTCTCATTCTATTTTTTTATATTATACACCAAAACAGTGTATCACCGTAAATTATTCGTTACATAGACGTAATCGTATATGTTGAACAACTTGACTAAACACAGGCCATGTCCAGAATCATCCACCTTCTGGGCACTCTTAAGTCAAAGTCCAGTTTCATTAAGTCAATGGGTAGCGGAAGTCATCTGTAGAACCCCAGTGAACAAGTGAACAAGTGGATGCAAGTAACTTTCATCCACCTGAACTGTACCGGGAATCGTACCCCAGACTATCAGATGTGAGCCGATCAGCCTATCAGCGTACCATGATCAAGATGATGCCTTGATATAGTAGTCGGCTGGCCGACTGACGTCAAATTATCTCGGGGTTGATGTCCACCACAATGCAGGGGGATACAAGTTATAGTAGTTTATTTTTCCTGTAGGACTGCAGTTTTTTTTTTTTTTTTTTTTTTTTTGTATCAGGACAAGCAAGGTTACCAAGATCTGTCAAAATCAACACGGCGTGGTAGGACGCAAGGTATATAGTTTCTCATCTGTTGGATCTGGGTCAGTCCCTGGGAGGTAAAACTAGTGGTATGGTACTGAAGATAATCGAGGTCAAGTCACACAGCCATCAAGATCAGAGACTAGCTATGAGGTGAAGGGTGTGTACTCTTAATGTTTTCGGTATATTCACTATTAATATGAAAAAAGTGCAGTATTGCTCAGGGGAAAAAATAAATATTAGAACGAAATTTTGGTATGAAGTTCACTCCTGTGGGAGAAATGTTTTAGGAAAAAATATACGTTAAAGTTTTCACCTCATTCACAAGTGATTATTCTGTTAATAAGATTTTATAACTAGAACGCAAGAGTTTTGGTTAACATTTAGATAAGACAACCTAGCAAGCCTGTCGGGTACTGTGATTTGTTTATCCGTGTAACTCTAGACAGCCCGTAGGAACAGTACGGTATACGTGGAAAAGACAGCTCTACATCGACTGTCAGGAATCAGTACTTGTCACAATAGTAATACGGAACATTAGAAAAATCACTGTGACGTACCAAACAATGTCACATTCCTCACACTATCAGTCCACACAAGACCACCCCACACAAGGCCACAAATAAAACTGTCGCACCTCACACTGTCACAGCTAACATTGCACGTGACACTTCATACTGCCTACTACCACAACTAATGTCACAGCACCCAACACTGTCATACCGCATACTACCACACTATACATACCACGCCACACACTGCCACACACACTCCCATACCTAACACTTCTGCACCTCACACACACACACACACACACACACACACACACACACACACACACACACACACACACACACACACACACACACACACACAGTCACAACTTGCCACACCCCCTGTTTCCTATTGCACAAAATCTGACCTAAAACCCCATGCTTCATATAGAATTTCATATTGTCTCCATACTGAGACTGACCTTCACAAACTATCTGCTGAACTGTTGGTGTTGATGTACAGTTACGTGCATTAATATCCACTTACCTCCATACGACAACGAACGAGGCAGTGAGCAATTAATGAATTTCGGAAAGCGGTGATGCGATATTCAGAGGTCAATAAATCAGAGTATTCTGTTAGAGTTTTGTTATGATTCGGCTAAAAATTCGAACTTTATGGTAAACAGGGGAAAAAAAACAAAGTCAGTGTACACCTTTGAAAAACATAGTGTAAAATTTGCCAGACAAACTGCGGTAAAATGTAAAGGTAGACGTTGAGAGAGTGTGGGTTGATAAATACGTTAACGATAGTGCTCGGTGTGATGTGTAATATTGCACCGAATATGCGTGTGGGTACACTGGATATGGGTGTTAAGTGAATGTGGATGCAGTGAGTGTGGATGTAATACGTGGGAATAATGGGTGTGGATTTAAATAAAAAAAAAAAAAAATTGGTTTGGAAGGTGTGAGTGTTGTTGCTGTGAATTTTCTGGGTGTGAGTAGGCTGTGTTCGGGTGTAAGTGTGGATCAAGTGTGTGTGAGAGTCGATGCTGTGAAATTCCTGGACGTGGGTAAACTGGGTACAGGTGAAAGTGTAGAGAAAGTGTGTGTGGGTGTTGATGTTGTGAGTTTCACGGGTGTGGGTAGGCTGGGTGCGTGTGTGAGTGTAGATGAAATGTGTGTGTGGGTTCCCATGCTGTGATTTCCTAATTTCTTGGATGTGGGTAGTCTGGATTTGGATGTAAGTGTAGGTGAAGTGTGTGTGAGTGTAATATGTGGGAAGTAAGGAGCGTGGATGTGCAATGATGTAGACTTGTGACTGTTATTGCTGCCGTGGAGTGGGTGTGGATTAAATGAATGAGGATGCCGAAGACTTGAATGGGGATGTAATACGTGGCAAATAGTGTGAATGAGGAGGAGCAAATGGATATGAATTTGGGAGATGTGGATGTCTCTGTTGTAGATATCCTGAGTATGAACACAGTAGACGGGTTTTCCATGCAGGTAATAATGTTTGGATGTTTTTCAGTCCTCTTTCATTGGAATTCTGTTTGATAATTCTACCTTTATGCTTTATTCTTTTTCTTTGTGGATTCTTCTTCACCAGATCTCTTATGGAAAAGTTTATGTTAGGATGATGAAGAGGATGAAAATGTGAACGTGTGAATTTAACAAGAAAAGTGTGGTAAATGAGTGGAAATTGTAAAGAGTGCAGGTGTGGTGTAGAGTACAATATATGTGCTCATGATAAGAATAAGCATAAAATGTATTACTGCAACAGAGGCAGGTATGCAGAGTGTGGAGATACAGGATGGGTATGATGGATGTAGATGGGCTAGAACAGAGGTGTGGAGATATGGGTGTGGAATGATTGATGGGACTGTGGTTAGGTGAAGATGGGACAGGTGGGGATATGTTTGGGTGTAATGGGTGAAACTGAAATGTGTGTGTGTGTGTGTGTGTGTGTGTGTGTGTGTGTAAAATCTCTATGTGTAGATATGGAATAGTTGTAGATGTCGACGTATAAGGCATGGCTGAAGATGGAGGAGGTAGATAATGTAAGCGTGGGTGTGAAATGCAAAGGTGTGAATGTGACAGGTATATGTGTTGTGTCTGTAAAATATGTCTGCTTATCCTTTTCTCTCTCTCTCTCTCTCTCTCTCTCTCTCTCTCTCTCTCTCTCTCTCTCTCTCTCTCTCTCTCCCTGTTTACGTGCGTGCGTGTGTGTGTGTGTGTGTGTGTGTGTGTGTGTGTGTGTGTGTGTGTGTGTGTGTGTGTGTGTGATTAACAGTTGTGGTCATAATCAGGTGCAGTAAGAAATTATAAACATGCATGTAGCAGGTATGGATGACGTGAGTACGATGAGTCTCGGAACTGGCAGTGTGGGTGTGACAGTTACAAATGTGCAGAGTGTGAATGCATAGGGTGTAAGACTCTGGCAGGTGAAGAATATCGATGTGAATATTTTAGACAGAGGTAAGTATGTGTGCGAGGTGCATGTGGGTACAGAGGATGAGGATGTGGGCGTGGTATTAACGGGTATGGCAGATATGGGAGTGAAGTATGTGATTGTAGAGTACGGGTGTGATGAATATGAATGTAGAAGAGGCATAGATGTGTGTGTGTGTGTGTGTGTGTGTGTGTGTGTGTGTGTGTGTGTGTGTGTGTGTGTAGATGAAACTAATATTGATGATGTCGAGTGTTAGGGTGTACAGTAGATACGGGTGTGAAAGTGGGAGTAGGTGTGAGTGTGGGAAAGAGGACGGGGTAAGGAGAACATGTGTGAGGGTGTGGATGATTTGGGTGTAGGATGTAAGGGTGTATGGGTGTGAATATGGATGTGAAAGTGGGTGTAGGTGTGAGTGTGGGAAAAAGGAGGGGGTAAAGAAAACAGGTGTGAGGGTGTGGACGATTTGGCTATAGATGAAGTGTGTGTGTGTGTGTGTGTGTGTGTGTGTGTGTGTGTGTGTGTGTGTGTGTGTGTGTAAAAAACGAACATGGAGGAAGTAGGGTATGGGTGTGTGAGGAAGAGGGAATTGTATGTACAGGTGTTTAACAGGCCTCAAAAGGTATCTGTGTGTAGTCACGGAGAGTCAGGTAACTGTGTGCGAGTACATACCCATCAGCAGCAGCAGAAAAGAAGAAGAAGGAGGAGGAGGAGGAGTGCCAAAGTGAAAAGAAGAAAATGAAGAGAAGGACAAGGAAAAGGAAGATGAAGATAACTAGAAAGTGGAGAAGAGCGAAAAGAAAGAGAACAGGGGAAAGAAATAGGAAAAAGGGAAGGAGGATAAGGAAAAAGGGCAGGATGAAGAGGAAACGAACACTTACCATACCTGATTAGGAACAGGAGGAAGAAGTAAAGGAGGAGGAGGAGATGAGGAGGAGCAAGAGGAGAAAAAGAAAGAATTGAAAGAAGAGAAGGAGGAGGAAGAGGAGAGGAGAAGGAAGAGGAAGAAGAGGAGAAAAAATAAGAATAGAGAGATAGGGAACAGAAGGAATAACACATGGACAAAAACTTAAAAGGAAGCTTAGGATGACAGAGACGGAGAGGTTAGATGTAGCTGCGGTCGTAATTAGATGCCAGAGATAACTACAGTTGGGTGTAAGAGTCATTTTAGAGAGCGCAGAACTGGTATGATTTAACTCCTTCAGCACGGTGACCTACAGTATGCTTTACTTTTGTTCTTGCTATTTTCAGAAGATCTGATACGATTGGGATACTCTTTTTAAAGTGAAGAGACTGAATACAGCCTTCATTATGAACTACCGAAGTCCTGTGCTTCAGTAATGTAGTGGAGATGAAATGATAATCCGCGAATGAGAAATAGAAGACAGGATTTAGGTATATGAAGGGTTCTGGATTGAGAAAGAATGAAGGATTATTGGTTAATAGGGGTTATTCACGTGAAAGGAGGGTAAACGAAGAAATCTGAAGTGGACTGAACGACTGTAGATGAACAGAGATTACATTCGTGGAGGTGACAGTACTGAGGGTGTCTCGCAGAATGTGGATTGAGATGGAATGAAATATTATAGACGAATGGAAACTGCGTACGTGGATTGGGCGTACTTTAAGAAATGTGGACTAGGGAGGGATTAAGGTTAATAGATGACTAGGGAGTACCTACATGGAAGGATTTTCGTTACTGCCGCAAAGATTGTTGTTGTGGCCACAGGATCATTTATAACATAAATCTGATAGAATGAGGCTAAATTTGGCTCTCTCTTCCAGTCCATTCTCCCCCTTTCGGGGCAAAGAGAGGGAAATGAAGGACGTTTGCATAACTGGAAAGTTCCACCACTCGGCGGCATCGGTGTCACAACATGAAGGCTTCCCTCTGCAGCCCCCCCACCAGAATTACAACGGGACACGACAGCATGCTGATATTACTGGAACAAGGCAGAGCTTGCTTAATATCCTGGAATGGTTATCAACACAGGATGTTTGTTGTCTAATTGTTTGCTACCTACCAGCTGCTGTTACAAGTTCATAACATATTCCCCTTCTCTCTTACAAATGCATCGAAGTTTAGCCTGTGGTTGGTCAACCAAGAACTTTGTTAAAACATTTACACACACCGTAGAACATGCAAAGTTATTCAGCTCTACTGATTTTTCTTGATTACTCAAGGCGATTTTATTCAGCGTAGGAGACATTTTTGAATTAACGATGTTGGGTACAGCCTTTGTTAACTCACCCTCAAGGGGCTCTCTTAATCTGAATACAATCGTCTGCTTGATGCAAGAACGAATTATTCATACTTTCACTAGAACAAAAGAGTTAATGTCTAAGACCATCGCCTTAGGAACAGATGATCCCGAAAAAAGATATTCTTGATTGAGGGCTTGAAACACACAGATCGAAGTAACTGGCACCACAAGAATGAATTTTAAAGGAACCCTCCCTCTGTAGAGTCCCAGCTTAAGAGAGGGACGAATAGTGGCAATCATCGTAATGCCAAAAACAAGCAGAACACATTTATTTTAAGTGGTAACAAAGTTAAAACAGCTACATAAACCGAGAGAGGTCTCAAACCAGAGAGGTCAGGTGTGTGGTGTTTGGCTCCATAATCGTCACTCTTGGAAGCCCCGCCTTTACACTGTACCACCCCCACGCACTCATAGGATGCCACGTCGGGCAAGAAGCACCTACACAGGACTGAAAAAAAAGACTTGTGGAATGACGAGGCATAACTCCAGGTTGTTTTCCAAGTGGCAATGGATATTTTCATGCCACCGCTTCCCAATCGACCTTTTCTGCACATCACTTCTCATTCTGCTCCTGCATGTGATTGGCGCAAACTATGTCGATATTAAAACAAAATGAATAATATACAAGAAAATGGTAAGGTGTAATATAATATCTTAGGAAGAGGGGCTAGCAAGCTTCCTCCACCATTTAGAGTTCGGTCTTTTATATTGTCCCTCAGCCACGCCCACACTTCTTATGCGCTGCGGTGTAGTGTCAGAGCCGTACCCAGTCTTTTATGCCTCTTTAACCACCACTGTAACCTCGGACAGTACCATAATGTACACACGAAAAACATCAAAGTGCTGATATGGTGAGAGAGAGAGAGAGAGAGAGAGAGAGAGAGAGAGAGAGAGAGAGAGAGAGAGAGAGAAAGAGAGAAAAATGGTAGTGCAATAACCGGAAAGGTGGGTAACATAATCGGGATTTAATGACCATCATAAATTGTCCTGGTTAAGTGGTGCGGCAGAGGCCAAATTCTTGTTTGTGGCAGTGCAAGTGAGTCGATTTTAGAACCAGTCTCGTGGTGCTGGAAAGCCTTTTGCCTGCCCTTTCCTCCGCTGGGTGTTAGACAGAAAAATTATTGTATGTATTCCTAAACTGATAACGCAAATATGTATAAACTCCCAGTTTCTAGCCGACATTTATCACAGCGCCCTTGGTAGTGGAGCTGCTTCCCACATTATGGAAGGTGGATGTCACCAATACAGAAGTCAGACATAATTTGCCGTCATCAGAAGCCTCACTAATTATCAAGAGAATCTGGGAGCTGTTGCCGTACACGTAAGAAGATATTATGTGCCTAGTTGGTGAGTTAAAAAAAAAAAAAAAATTATAAGTAGGATGGGGTCAGGTGCCATCTGACACAAAGAATAGTAATCTGAATGCTTTTACGAGTATATAAATTTCATAGGTTGTATCCGAGTGAATGTATGGAAGGTGATATGGTAAACGGCAGCAGGCACCTGAGAGGATGTCCAGACAGCACAGCGACGCAGCACCACAACTCTGACCTTGATCTGTGACCTTGACCCTTGATCGATATTCGCCAAAATCGAGTCCCATCTTGTCATGTATGTAACAGTTTTGATCGAAAATGGGTCAGGCATTGTTTGAATACATACATACATACATACGTACGTACTTACTGTACATACATATACATAAATACATGGATACATTCATACAGCACATTCATGCATACACGTACATACCGGTACATACATACATACATACACACATCTATCTATTCCCAGACCCCTTAATTCCCTAAGGGGTGGCCACAAACAAATCGCCTCCATGTCTCCCTGTCCCCCACCATTTCAATGCCCTGCTCCCAGCTCACACCCCCCTCTCTCATATACCTCTCTACTCCATCCCTCCATTTCATCCTTGGCCTCCCCCTCCCTCTCCCCACTTCCACCTCACTCACATACACTCACTCTCCATCTTCTCCACATGGCCAAACCAACCTCAGAGTGTGAAGTCAGTGAATGTACAGCGAGGCTGGATGGGGAGGAAATGGAAAATATGAGTGCGTTTAAGTACCTGGGTAGTGTGATAAGTAAGGATGGAAGTTTAGAGGGCGAAGTGTTTAAAAGGGTACAAAAAGGAAGAAAGGTTGCTGATTCCTTGAAAGCAGTGATAGGAAACAGAGAAGTGAGCGCGGAAGTGAAAAAGTTACTACATGACAGTATTGTCATACCAACTCTAACGTTTGGAAGTGAAGCTTGGACCTTGTTGGAGGGACAGAAGTCAAGAGTGAGAGCAGCAGTGGAAATGAGTTATTTGAGAGGAGCATGTGGAGTCACATGAAGAGACCGACTGAGAAATGAGGAAATGAAGGAGCATTGTGGTGTGGATGTGGATATGATAGGAAGCGTTAGAACGTACATAGGACAACTTGTATATATATATATATATATATATATATATATATATATATATATATATATATATATATATATATATATATATATATATATATATATATATATATATATATATATATACTGTATATATATATATATATGGGTGTAAGTACAGAAGCACAGTTTTTGAGGACAACAGGGGGGGCCCCCATCAGGCCCAAATGCCTTGTTAGTATTGAAGCCAGTGATGGCAGAAAATACATCAGCGGAAGAAATTTTAATGTCAGCCATGAGGAAGTCAGAGAGGGGGAAGTGATGAAGGAACAGCACCGGAATCGTCTAAGGTGGAACTGGTGGAGAAAGTCTAAGCGAAGAGATCTGCTTTATCAGTAGAAGAGCATTCCCCCCCCCCCCCAGTAGAGTGACTTTATTCCTCTTTGTCAAAATCTTAACCCCCTAATTTCGGTGACGTATTCTATATTTTATTCTTGCTATTCTTTGACGGTTACTCAAAAAGGAGACGTAGTGGTGAAGGGATTAATCAAGACTATAATTATTACCCCTCCTGTTGGAGGAATATCTCTTAAACCTAATCAAATCTTCATGGCAAAGAAAGAATAAACTGCAAAGACGTCACCGCACTGAAGGGGTTAAATACTAAAGGAATCTCTTAGTTCTTTATGGAACACCTGGAGCCCTTCCTGTGGGTGTTTTTCTGACAGTATCCCATTTCACTGTACTGTACATTTCCCTCTGTCCAAAGTCAAGCTGTGGCAGCAACATTGCCCATTGTTGCTTGCTTCATCCATCTGTGTAGCATACGTACATTTAGAAGCTCAGGTGATGGTGCATGAATAGTAGAGTGGGTGGGTGTGCTGGCGTACCTGTACGGTACAAAATTTACATCTGAATACATTCATAGGCAATCCCTTGGCCCTACTGTAAGCCCATGGCCTCTTCTCTTAGTACAGTTAGGGGAGAAAATTCGTCTACTATTCCACTGCGTCTCCTTACACTTAGGACATTTCATTTATTTCCTCTCAAACTAACCTTATCAGAGAGAATCGTTTTTGCGGCAGAGGATCACACCAAACCTTTCTCAGATTAGGTATATTAATCAAAGGATGAAAGTGATATGTAGAAAAATTGAGCATTATGTGATTTTTTTTTTAGTGTACCATATTTACAAACGTTCTTGAGCTTACACTGCATGTAAGATTGTTTACACTTTTGTCTTAGCTCATACTGCTACAATATCAATCGACAGTGAATGTCAAAAGAAGAACAACAACATTTTCTGATTAAAATAGCCGTTATATGAACTTTTTTTTTTTTTTTTCATCCTGCAAAATGGTTAAGATCAGTGGTAAAAATTGAACCAGCGCCTTCATTCAAATATGGCGTCAACTATAGCCGCTAATGGATTTTCGATTATAGAAACACGTACCCTGTGGATAAAGGTAAATCATGTGGTCTGGTGCCTACAGATTGGAGTCAAGAATCCATTGAATTGGGATTCGTGGTGAACTAAGGGTACGGTCACACCGAACGCGACGAGCGGGGAGGGGTGAGGCGACACGATAAAACACACTAAATCCTATGTGCGTGGCCACACTGAATGAGCAGGGAGGTTTGTCGCTCCGCTCACCCTCCACGCTCGTCGCTACGCGATGCAGCATGTTCCAAAATGTCGCGCACCGCCTAGCGACATCCCCACTCCCAAGGCATTTGCATCATCTTTCAATCGTGCTGGTACTGCGTGTTGGGGCCATTGGGTTTGGTAATTATGTCTACTGAACACCTTATTGGAGTCGTGAACCACAGGAGAGCTGTGTGGGATCCAAATGATCCACTGCACAAAAATACTGGAGTGTTGATATCACTGCATAGAACACAGACATTCAGGTTATGTTTGCTTCTACTGTATATGTCTGCCTGTCTGGTTGCCTGTCTATTTTTATTTCTTTATCTATCTATAAATCTATCTATCTATCTGTCTGTCTGTCTGTCTGCCTATCTATCTATCCAAGGTAAGGCCATTTCACTTCATTATTCGTCTCTTAATCAATAGCCAGATTTACAGTTACTTGTTAGTTATTCTTATAATTTCTTATCAGTAGGAACTCGCTTGTTCTAATCAGTTCTAAGTACGTACACCTTCTTTAAATAATCGTCACTCATATTCCGATCAAAAATCAGATCTGCATATAGAACTCAGTGATTCTAAATTGTACACAGTTTGTCCAATTAAAACTAACTTTATTAATCAGCACTCGTAATCACTGGCCAGATTAGCAGTTAGTTGCCAGCTATTTTAATAATTCCCCAATTATTTTTATTAAGTCTGCCCTCGGTATATATAATCAGCACTGGTATTGATTTAACCAGCAAACATCCAGTTACTTTTGAGTTGTTCTTATCACAACTCTGTGTGTGTGTGTGTGTGTGTGTGTGTGTGTGTGTGTGTGTGTGTGTGTGTGTGTGTAATAAGCAGGTGTGTTTTCAGGGTGTGGACAGGAGGCATATTTCCCTTCTGTATTGCGGTTCAGCACCACCGCCCTCAGCCAGGCAGCCCTAGTGGGATTGGTCAACTCTAAACTAGGTTAGATTAGCTTAGGTAGTAGATGGTAATTTTGTCTGGGAAACACACTGAGCATATTCCGTGAAAATCTTATGGTTAGTTTTGAAACGACGAGGAGAGCGTCATTCCAGGCTGACGTTCCTGGTGGTGGTGGTGGACCGTAAAACACAAGAGAAATATGCGAGAGGGAGTGTATAGCCGCGTCAGCTGGCTGGGGTTTATAACACGGCAGAGTCAACATTTGTTTCACAGATAATGAAGGTTCGTGTTGAGATTTAGGACTGTCGCGGCCTTGGTAGCTTTTATTTTCCCTTCGTATTTAGGTTGCTTGCATTTCCACCACAGGTCTTGGGTGGATGTCCTCCTTGTAGCACAAGTATGGTTCCACATAGCGATGGCAGGGAATGTGATTTGGGCCCGTACTCCTGTCGGGTAAGGAGGCTTCTGACACCTCTTCCTTATCCGTTTATTTCTGCATTTGGCACATGAACATTTCTGTGTATGCTATGTAAGTAATCTATAACGATATCTGCAAAAACTGTTCAGGTCAATAGTAAGGTTATGAATTCAAAATTAATCGCAAATGAAGAGGTGCTACAAAGCCACCAAAGCTGACAAGAATATAGCCCTTGATCATTAGTATCCTCCACAGGATGACACTTTTCAACTGTATTCTTGCTGTCTGCAGGCTTTTTGATCGAGCTTGAGAAAGGTATTTTTAACATGAGGGGTAAAAAATAGCTTTCCTTTACCCTGTAGGTATTGGATGTCCTTTCTAATTTGAATAAAATCGTCATCGTAAAAGTGGAGTTACGAACTGTGAGGCTTGGAACCTGAGTGTGTTTCTTCCTACTCACGTCCCCACCACGAGTTTTCCGGATCTCTGGGAAAATCCGCTGTCTCGTTTCTCTGTACACACGATATTTGGTCTGGGTAATGATGGAGGGACTTTAGTATAGGAATTGCCTGATTTCCAAAACCGCGTCCTTCCCTTCGAATGTATGTTATCAGCATTTCAACACAAGTGCTTCCAAATGAGTTTTCACAGATTTGTCGACGGACAGAGATGACTTGGAAAGTATGGTCGAGATGAAATTTTAGAATTGTTCGACCAAGGAGAATTTTTCTTTTCTTAATCCTTCACACTAGATGCGTTTCTTCCACTGGCTGTGCTTTTCTTTTTAACCCAATAATGTTGCACCCATGTAAAGATGGCACTAATTTTATTCCTTATTTATGACAAATGGGGGTGAGATAATAAAGACGGCTGGATTTGTGTACATGTTTCCTTCCCTCACATTTATATGTTTTGTATTTTTATACAGGTAAGCATTTCCAGGTAATCGTAATTAGCGTCATTACTGTATATAGAGATAACATTGATTTTTGAGTAATGGTGCTGCTGAAAACTACTGACTGACATTTGCCATTTCTCCTCGTACTTACCATTCCATTTCTTCCACGGGCTATGCATTATTAGGTAGATTTTCATGACATTCCTTCCCCGAGCAATGAAAACAGACCCTAATTTACAAGAACCGCAGGACCTCATATTACATATGTTGTGGTTGGATCCCTCATGATGTTTGCATTTCCACCAAGGAGAAACAGCTCCATATAAGGTTTCTCTGGCTGCTTCCCTTGTACTTAAACTGTTGCTCCCTTGCAGAGCAGATTGGTCAGATGTACGAATAAATTTGCATTAGATGATAGTGCCGACGACGACGACGACGACGATCATGGTGATGATTATGTACTGATAGTTATGATATTATGAATCATGACTAATTTGCTTAACAATATGTACAGTCGTCAGCACAAATTCGCTGCAAGCCTGCTCGTGTGATGTGGGTCGTTTTGTCTGGCAACAGTGTATGGGAACTAGTTGCCACACAGGCTTTTCTTTTACGCTTTAAGGACGTATTTGTAAGAATCAGTACTATAAATCGGCCCAAATGCAATATTCTTTATATCTGATTAGCATAATAATGTGCAAAAGACGGCAGAAAAATGTTGTGGAATGAAGAAACTTTAGCTCTCTCCCTCCGTGCTCGGATGTTTCGGCCACGGACGTTTGGTCTACGAACGTTTTAGCCATGGGCCACCACCCTAGGACGTTTTGGGCCTACGTTAGGTTAGGTTAGGTTTGGTAAGTTTCACAACACTTCACACTTCAAAACGTCCTAGGTTCGTGGCACATGGCCCAAACGTCCGTGGCCGAAACGTTCTACATTCCTCTCCCTCGTACCCCTTCCGATGTCCCTCTCCAACCTCCCCCTCTTCCCCCCTCCCCCTTCTTTCCTTCATTTCCACTCTCTTCTCTCTCTGCCCTATCTAACTTATATTATCCACGGTGCTAATCTGCGTAATGAATTGCACTTTTCTCTATTTCATGTCTATTCCTGCAACCTTTTTGCTCCTCAACATTCGGGAGTTTCTTGCCATGAAACAGTCTTTTTCTCCCACTCTCTTCTCCAACCATGATGCAGCAGTTCGAAACATTATTGGTTCTGATCCTGCTTCATGAAGCTGTGAACAAAATGAACATTTTCCTAGGGAAGAGAGAGGGCAAACAATAGGAGGAAGGGGCACAAATGTTTATTTAATTTCGCTTACTGAAATAATACTCACCGACTGCCTGGCTCACTCAGGAAAAAAAAAAAACGTCACAAGAACGAGACCTCAAACGTTTCTGTATCTTGCGGCTGTCGGTTGTGACAAGGGGTGAGGAAAAGAATAATTGGAATAAAAGGAGTGGGAATGGGACGCGAACAGGAAGGAATATTGATAATTAACCTTGGGTATTGTTAGTTTTATTAAAGTATTGAGAGCAATTGAAAACAGGACAGGCTGGGTTTAGTAAACAGTCACGAGAGAATTGCGACGCACCAGTCGGGTTAGTGCCGTTGATAAAAGAATGAAGGTAGAGAGGGTGAGGAGAGGAGAAAGTGGAGAGGCATGAACGTGGGTGGGAGGTAGGAGGGAGGGGGAGGGGTGGGGAGGAATTCAGGAGGAGTAAAGGGGAGAGAGGGGTATTTCACTTAATTAGCTTATAAGTTCATTATAATATGTATATAATATGTATTAATATATTATGACTATTAACTGTCGATGGAACTCCATTTTCGCGCGGCCGAGCATATGTTAGGACTCCATATTATAATTACAAATCATAATAGATAGATAGATAAATAGATAGATAGAGAGACAGATAGAAGCAGGGAGTCAGATGATGAGAAGGTATTGTGTCTGCAAGAATCGAGCAATGCTAAACATGCTTACACACTCTTAACTCAAGGAATGCTTTATAGGCACACGACAGCGCCTAGTGACCATACACACACATACACACATACTCACACACAGGCTTCTAGAACTTTCCACTCACAAGGAACACACGTGACACAACCCCTGCTACACCAGAATTTAGGAAAGAGAGCTCAGAAGGAGACAGGCGATAGAAGAGACAGGTCGCAGGGAGAAGGGCTTAGCAACTTGAGAGAGAGAGAGAGAGAGAGAGAGAGAGCGAGACAGGGAGACAGGGACTCTGCTCAACTCACTCGTGAGTGAGAGACTTGTTAATTTTTCCAAGACAAATATAAATAGTTCCATACTATTCTTTACCTCTCCTGTCTCTACATGACAAATGGGAAAGAAGATTATCAACTTACAAAGCTACTCAAATATAACAACCGCTCGCCCACAAGTCTAATATATATAAAACTCCACTACAAGTAACTACAAAGTCTTATATGACAACGGTTATGTTTAGGAATACCAGAATATTGCGCTCATACGTCGTTCCATAACATTCTTCTGCCAACTCTTGCATTATTTTCTATACTAGTTAGATACCGTACGGTACAACATACAGAATCTTGTACTCTAGGCAGTCTCTAGTACCACTTCTTTAAAACAAGTCGTTAAAGTGTATAAGAGTCTATGTGGCAACTAGTCCCCTTACACTGTTGCTAGACAAAAGGACTCACATCACACGAGTAGACTTGCAGCGAATTTATGCTGAGGACTGTACAAAGTGATACACATGCATGCAATTCCTCATTAACCTTTTTGTCATGAACTTGTTATAAAATGAACCCAACTTCTCCCCATCACCTTCATGTTCTCATAATTTAATGTAAGTAACGTGTCCTTCCTGCCTTTCTTTTTACTGAGTTACTAGGGCCTCTGTCATCACACACACACACACACACACACACACACACACACACACACACACACACACAGCTTCTTTGTTGGCTTCTCCCTTGTGTGTGTGTGTGTGTGTGTGTGTGTGTGTGTGTGTTCTGGTTCTTCTTCTGCCCTTGTTCACTCTTCCATTAAAATCCTTCCTTAGGTATGTTACTACATCAGAACGAAAAATTGGGCGAGATTGGTAGATGGAAAAAAAAATAAAAAAGCGAAAGATATTAGACCTGGAAATAAGTCCGTCCTTAAGGATACTAATATTCCGAAATGAATGATGGGGAGAAATCAGCAAATCAGAGAGAGAGAGAGAGAGAGAATATTTACTAGTAGACCAGGAAACAACCGAGCCTTCGTTGAGAGCTACAAATAATGATAAATGGTTTATAATAAAAGATGAAGAGAAAATTGCGGTTGGTGTGGGAGATGAAGACAAAAATTAAAGAATTGAAAAGCGAAGGATATTAGTGTAGGAAGTAAGGGAGCCGTCCTTACGAGGTACAATAGAGGTTTGATTGCACTAACGCTTGTGTGTGTGTGTGTGTGTGTGTGTGTGTGTGTGTGTGTGTGTGTGTGTGTGTGTGTGTGTTTGACGTGGGTATTGTGCCCCGCGGAGGAGGTAAGTCTTTGCTACTTTTGTCACTGCCGCACAGCACAGTGGGGCACAGTGACAAACAGTGACACCACAGTATTGATGGCCTCAGTATTTTTGCCCTCCTGACTGACTGAAGGACGTGTGTGTGGAGGAGGGGTCGCCTGTGGAGGGTACCTGGGCATTATGTAGGTAGTTTGAAAGGTTAGTAAAGTGTGGTGTGGTGTACATCTAACCACTCTACAGAAAATAACTTCTGAGCTACTTAAACCCTCTGAAGAGAGAGAGAGAGAGAGAGAGAGAGAGAGAGAAAACAAGACTGTCCATTATAATACGTATCTCACTTTTCGTGCGTTGCCTGGACGGCTGTCAGAGTATACTGAGCCGTCCCAGCAACGTACGAGAACCGGGATGCTTAAGATATGGACCACTCTATATAATGGAGAAGTAATCAGCGTACTGAAGGGCTTAACATAATGCCAGTGAAGCCAAGGACGAGATGGAGGGATGGTGTGGAGAGGTATATGAGAGAGGGAGGTTTGAGCTGGGAGCAGGGTAGTGAAATGGCGGGGAACAGGGTGCCATGGAGGTGAATTGTTTGTGGCCACCCCTTACGAGATTAAGGCATCTGACAATAGAAAGATAGATAGAAATCTTTGTCCAGGTTCACTGTTTTAGTATGGCTTGGTTCAAACTGCTCTACCCGGCTGCAGGCAACCCCCCAGACTACAGTTGGTTCTATCCCACTCATTTGCCCTTGTCAATGTCTTCACACTATATATTTCCTTACTCCTTGTCTGTTTACATGTCTCTTTTTACCCGTTTATCAACCTTAACCCCTCAATTATCCCCACTTATCCCTATAATAACAGTTCATCCTTATTTACTCTATTTATCAACCCTAGCCAATGAGTTCACTCCATCCGTTATTTCCACACTCTTTTTCTCTCTTCCTGCCCAATTTTCACCATTTATCAGTTTTAGTTCCACATTTATCCCAGTTTACCTTTATTTATGCCATACATTTCTTAAGGGTCAGTTATGGATTGGATGATAGTCTTCTACCTCCCTCTATCCCTCCCCATACCTCCCTTCCCCCGTCCACAATCACACAGCAATGCCATACACATAATCTGCCACATAAGCTGCTGTCACCTCTCTAGATTTGTGTTTGCTCTTTACCCCAGATGCCGTTATTTCCTCCCTCTCTCAACCTCCCTGCAGCTGTTACGTCTCTCCCTTTCTCCCTCCCTTTTCTTTCTCATTCCCCACACTCTCTCTCTCTCTCTCTCTCTCTCACACACACACACACACACACACACACACGCACACACACACACACACAGGAAAGAGATGAGAAGGATGGCGTGATCTGAATATGGGAGACATTTCGGCAGATTATCCAGTGATGTCGGATGCTTCGTTACACGTCCTCTTCAATTGTTTATTTTACACATTATATCTTAGGATTCTCTTTCACTGCTTTAATTTCCACCTTTTATCGACCTAGTTGTTAATAACAGCATATAGAGGTGAACTAAGCTGAATAAACGCTTTGTAAATATGTTACGGCTTCTCAAAAACCACTCTCAATAGGACCCATTGCGTTACGTGAAATGGAGCAACAGATAACCCGTTCTGTATGAGGGGTTCTCTCCTAAGCTGAGTAAAATCGTCTGGCAGGAACAAGCATAGCACTTTTAATCCAGTAATGTAAGCTTATTATATTCTTACTGCCACTGGATGATTTTATTCCATTTTGGACCGAGTTCTTATAAATGAAAGAGTTACTGAAGACTATTATGTGACTCCTCCACTGAAAAGGTAAATAATATTGCATGGTGGTGGCAATAATGGATTAGTAAATATATCACCAGACTGGGCTTCCAAAAATACGTAGTAATACTGAAGAGTGTGACAAGAGTGTCAGACCAACCACACCTCCATGTCCTTCCTACGTGGTCTGGTCGTAGGGCGTGGGCAAATTTTTTCACAGAAGTTTAAGAGCAATAGAACAGTGCATAGATGGATAACAGAGAGAGAGAGAGAGAGAGAGAGACTGAAGGAGTTGAATGGACGATAGGAAAGAAGGGGGGAAGAGAGGGTGAGAAGGTTGGGGAGCGAGGGAGGGAGGAAATACTTTTATGCGCTTTATACTCCAGTGTCCTATTGTATGTTACTGACGCTAAAATGCCGATATTTAATGGCTACAGACAGCGTACAAGGAAAATGTTAAGGTGTAATATATAAAATAAGATGGAGGGAAGAAATGTAACACAGCCTGGTATGCATTTCGGCCTTTATCTTCGTAGGCCCAGGAGGCTCCCAATCACGTTTTTCTTACCAGTTTATGGATATGACACCAATATTGCCCTGTATGTTATTTATGCTGTCTATTTCACATTTCAAAAATAAAAATTTTTGGTGTATAACTGAATAATAAGCTGTAGTATGCAAAATAAATGATTAATTACGAGGTGGTTTAAAGACAGTGTATGTGTGCCCAGCTGCACCGCCACTCCCACCCTGCTACTCCACTCAACCAGTCATGAGCTATTTTCTTGTTACCCACTCGACTGTTTTACGCACATGAACTACGAAATAGTTGAGGAATTTCAACGTGACATTATTCCTTAAGGTGGTACTGTATGTTGATAAAAGAGAGAGAGAGAGAGAGAAACGTAGATACATATATATATATATATATATATATATATATATATATATATATAATTTTGGCACCTGGTGGTTTAGTGGGTAATTATTGCGCTCCAATTGGATCAAGCCAATGAAGGTTTATATCCAAGGGATGGTTGGGGTTGATTGCTCATGTAATGCCACTCAGGGATGAGTGAAGCTGGTCACTCTCATCTTAAATGTCAGGACCAATTGCCTAGCCCTGGGCTCCTACGCTCCTCATGGAGCAACGTAGGATTGAATGATGGATGGATGAAATATAAATAAATATATATGTAGAGAGAGAGAGAGAGAGATGGATAAATAAATAAATATAGATAGATAGAGAGACAGATAGATAGTCAGATAGATAGATAGACTGAGGTAGATTATTGACGTATTCTAAGTCACTGGTTTTAGAGATTTTGAAGCACCTCTTTCCTAGGGATTTACTTAGTTCATGCAGAGAAGAAAGAAGGAAACGCTGAAAGCCCACTGTATAGATGTTATTTCCTGAAAATAATGCAGACAAGAGAGGAAATTCTGCATATTACGCCCCAGTATCCTCACGTATTTTAATGATGCAAGTTATGTCAATTATTCAATGATACAGAGAGCGTACGGGAGAATAGTAAGGCGTAATATGCGCAATAAATCTCCAAGGAAAAGGTGCTACGAAGTCTCCTTTGCCATTCATGCTATCACCCTTAAACGTAAGACTGAAAAACATACAAAGTATACATTTATATTTTACTGTACAGTGATCAGTCAAAACTGAAGAAATTATAACCATATATTGAAGTATTATTTAATGGTGTTTTCAACAGTGTTGCTTTGGTCAGTTAGCTTTCGTCACGACTCTTCCTAAGTGACATATTTTGTCTGTTCCACCTAATATCCTTCTGTGTTAATACGGAGGATGAGACAGAGTGATAGGGTGGAGAGAGGGGTGTGAGTTGGAGGAAGGCAGCCTAATCGACAGGCCGACATGGAGGCGATTTGTTTGTGGCCACCCCTTATTCTATTGTTAAGATAGAAGGATATAGTTTAGAGGTATATGGAAGAAGGGGTGTAAGTTGGGGGGAGGGCAACGAAATGGCAGGGGACAAGGTGACATTGAGGCGATTTGTTTGTGCCCACCTCTTCCGGGATTAAGGCGTCTGGCTGTAGATAGATAGAAGATAGATAGAGATCGACAGACTGACTGGTAGACAGATGCTACTGATGCAGGCTAGATCAATATCGTAAAAGTATCAGTGGTCTGAAAGAGTTTATTAAGCTGAAAAATACTGAATAAGCCGCTAAGAAAGAACGGCTACGATATCCCTTGTGCCAAAGACAATTAGATTCAAAGACGGTCCAAGTCAGTCTTTTCTTGAGTGTCTTTGTTGCTTTGATGACGAGGAGACGGGTTATAGCAGCAGGTGGCAGATATAACCAATTTATTTTTATATATTTATCAAGGAAAACGTAATAATGGAGTGGGAAACAGGCAACTGAGAGAGAAAGAGAGAGAGAGAGAGAGATTAAGGAAGGATGGCTGTAGTGAAAGGTGAGGTGATAGCAAGGTAAGCAACGGGTAGGGAGAGGAGGTGAAGAGGTGGCCAGTGAGGTCGAGTGGAGGGGTGGCCGAGGGAAGGTGGGG
>NC_136966.1:3209463-3348591 GCF_032717465.1 Coenobita brevimanus | reverse complement strand
TAATCTCTCATAAGCTGAACAGAATCGTGTGGTGACACCAGGAATACAAACAAGAAACACGGCACCACAGTGAAGGAATGAAGACAGATGTTGTGCTCTGGTTGAGGGGTTGTGCTAAAGGGATATATGAGCACATACCCATCCGTGTCCTAACGATATATAGCCAAGAGTCTGCGATGGGGTTTTCATCTAAGAATATTTGTTGTTGATGTCTTGATATTTCCTGGTATCTCTAAATATTTCATATCTTTTGATATTTTTGCTTTTTTTTTAATAATTTAGAAAAGAAAGCTGGTGAAATAAACTCTGGGTCGTATTTTCGTCCCTGAATGATACATGAGTATGAGGCTGTGATGGGTTTTCCATTCAGGAATATAGACTCCTCGTATATGCTGCATAATAATTGCTGGTGTTTTTTTAAATCAGAGTGGTAAAACAAGCTTTAAGTCGTATTCTCGTTAGCTTTGAAATTCCTTAACATAATTTTCAACTATTAGTTACACACATCTCTCGCACTGAAATGGCAAATTAAATATACAAAAATTGCTTCCCAGAAGTCAGTTTAGACTGTACCCAAGTAACCTCCTTATTCCTGCTATATCCATACGTATCATTCGGCATCTGGCATCTCATATTTCATCCCCCATTCCCGACTGTTTTATTACACCTAAAGTTTCTTCTCATCTAATCTCTTGCCAAAACTCACTTATTAAGTCCCATTTCTACCGCTTTTAAATATATGGCCCTCCATGTTCTTCTTGCTATTCCCTCTCTCTCTCTCTCTCTCTCTCTCTCTCTCTCCCCCCCCCCCCGTGCTCTGTGTGTGTGTGTGTGTGTGTGTGTGTGTGTGTGTGTGTGGAGAGTCTGATTCCACGCGTACGAGACTAAGGATAGTAAGACTGACTTACACGCAGAAAAAAAAAAAAAAAACGATCTAGAAATCAGCTCAGTTTCAGCGGATGTTCTTTTTCTCGGAAACTTTAATTCTTTAATCGTCGTTTCGCTCGTTTGAGAGAGAGAGAGAGAGAGAGAGAGAGAGAGGGGGGGGAATCTGGCATATACAGAAATAAGTCGGTAAGGGAAAGATGGTAGAGATGCTAGACAAGCCTCCAAAGCCACTGAGAAAATGGTCTTCATTTCCATCTCCCCTGAAGGACACAAGGGCAAACAGAAGTGCTATCCGATGCAACACAAACAGCTCGATGTTTGCATGAAGGAAAAAAGGTTGACGCGAGAGAAGACGTAGTGAGATGTGGGAAAAAAGGCTGTCATAAAATACTTTGTGGCTGCTTGTAGAGAGGTTTTCTATATATTATATTAGACTTGTGGACGAGCGGTTTTTATATCTTGGAGTAGCTTGTGGTAGATAATCTTCTTTCCCATTTGTCATGTAGTGACAGGAGAGGTAAAGAATAGTTTGGGACTATTTTTATTTGTCTTGGAAATATTAACAAGTCTCTTACACAGAGCGGAGTATAGAGTCCCGCTAGCTATCTCTCTGTCTCGCTCTGGCCCCCTCTCTCTCTCTCTCTCTCAAGTTGCTAAGCCCTTTCTTTTTCTGACCTGCCTGTTCTAAGGCCTTGTCTCCTTCTGCTCCTGCCTGTTCTGGGGTGGCTAACCTCCCCTCTCTGAGCTCTCTTTCCTAAATTCTGGTGAAACAGAAGATGTATCACGTGTGTTCCCTGTGATGGAAAGTTCTAGAAGCCTGTGTGTGGGTATGTGTGTATGTGTGTGTATGGTCACTAGGCGCTGTCCGTGTGCCTATCAAGCATTTCCCTTGAGTTAAGAGTGTGTAAGCATGTTTAGCATTGCTCGATTCCTCGCAGACACAATACCTTCTCATCATCTGACTCCCTGCTTCTATCTGTCTCTCTATCTATCTATTTATCTATCTATCTATTATAGATTTGCAATTTATAATATGGAGTCCTAACATTTAACATTGCTCGGCCGCGCGAAAATGTATGCGTACCATCGACAAAGTTAATAGTCCTAACATATTAATACATATTATATACACATTATAATGAACTTAGAAGCTAAATTAAGTGAAATACATAATATTGTAAAAAGAAAGTAACATTATTGTATGAATATTGTATACATATATTATTCATAGTAAATAGTGATTATTCAGTAATATTACATTTTAAACAAGTTGTATACATATTTGAATAAATGCATTAAAAGTAAATTATTTAACTGTAATACAGTATGTACTTGGGTTATTGTAGTAAAATGCATAATTGTGTTGGCCTTATAACTGTAGTTACATTTTGTTAATGCAACTATTACATAAGTGTCTTGGCCTTATAATTGTAGTTAAAGTTACATAAAAGTTACATCTTGTTAATGCAACTGTTAATTGGCAAAGTGTAACATAATGCAATCGTTTGTCGTTACATAATTGTTACATAGTGTTTGTAGTTACATAATTGTAGTTAAAGTTACATAAAAGTTACATCTTGTTAATGCAACTGTTAATTGGCAAAGTGTAACATAATGCAATCGTTTGTCGTTACATAATTGTTACATATCATATGTAGTTATAATTGTTACATATCGTTTGTAGTTACATAATTGTAGTTAAAGTCACATAAAAGTTACATCTTGTTAATGCAACTGTCACATAAATTGGTACATATTGTTTGTAGTTACATAATTGTAATAATTGCAGTCCTAACATATGCTGCGGTCGATGATAGTGATGATGTGTCATGCCACTTGCTTGTGGAGACAACAAGTTGCTGTTTTTTTTTTGTTGTTTATGTGGTTTTTTGGCATATGTAGTAACACTTACACTTATTTTCATTTGTTTGTTATGTGATCTTACTCTATTTTTCTTTTTTCTTTCTTACTTTTCTTTCTTTCTTTTTTTTTTTTTTATGTATTGATTTTCCATAGTTTGTTTTACTTCGCTTGTGTATGCTTTTTCTATGTTGTTCATGGTTGCATAATTACTGGCTAATTTCCTTGGGATACTTTTTTAAAGTTTAGTTTATATTGCACAGATATTATAAAATGACATTATATAGTCCCATATTTTGTTATTTTATATAAAAAATATATACACTATATACAGTATTAACTATATACACTGACTTGTTGTTCACTTGTACCTATCGTGGGTAATATGTGTGTCAGCACTGTGTGGAAATCTTTGTCTTCACGATTGTGTTGAAGATGATCACTCTTGCTAACGTCATTTGTGTTGGCCATTTTTTCTTTTCTCTAGTTTACCTTGTAACTTAATTTGTCTGTTTCCACTAGGTAGCTTTAATTAATAAATGTTTAATACAGTTCTTTTAATCGCTCACTGAGTAACTGTGATGGTATATTTTCTTTATCACTTTGTAGATATAATAATGTATAGCTGTATGTATGCAACACGTATTTTATGTAGGTATAAATGGTAACACTCGTTGGTAGTAAATAAATGTTATAATAAATGAATGAATATATACAGTGTAGAATATTTATTGTTGGTGATTATTTAGTGTTTGAGTTATGCAGATAACTGAAGTAAGTATGTATATTTAAGCAGTAACTATACAGCACGTTTTATATGTTTGTGCAGAAGCTTATTGTCTATCACTGTGTATTGTATAAATGAAGTAACTATGTAACTCACTAATTTTTACCGTGGAGGAAATGGTGTGAGTGGTGTTGCACGTGGTGATAGCGTTGTTCTTCACGGGTTGATTGGCGTGTTGTCGTCTCAGCACATGGTGACGTCGGCTTCCGACACTGGTAGCTGTGGTGAATACTGAGTAGCGATGCTTAAGCTGGGTGAAGAAAGGTAAGTAAGTCGCGTTATAAATGTGGCTCTGGTGTTTCGCTGCTGTCTTGACCTCTGCGTCAGGCAGGAGAGAGTGGTGTGCTTGTTGCTTTGGTCTTTCCTCTTCTTTACTTGCTTTGTTTTATATTCTTCTTGTTGCTGCTTGAAGTTACGTGAAGATTATAGAGTTGTTTTGTAGACTTGTAGACTATTTGCATTGTAGGCTGTATTTTGTAGGGATTCAATGTAGAACTGAAGCTAATCTTGTAGAGTCTCGCCTGCTTTTGTAGAAATTTGCTTTTGATTCGGAGACGATGTCCGTAGATTCGCTGGTTCGTCGTAGAAATTGCAAGATCGTATCAATATTTTGTTAAACTACTTGCAAGGCGTCGTGTGATCTCTTCACCTCTGCATCAGCATGATGATCGGGGAGACGGAGGGGGCTGGTTGGAGAGAATACTGTCAGGAGCTGGTTGTGTTGTTGGTTGTGAGTTTTTTTTTTTTTTTTCAATCTTGATATTTTGTAGAAATTCAATGTTGATTCGTAGACGAGGTTCGTATACGTTCGCTGCTACCAAATGTCATAAAATACTTTGTGGTTGCTTGTAGAGAGGTTTTCTATATATTATATTAGACTTGTGGACGAGCGGTTTTTATATCTTGGAGTAGCTTGTAGTAGATAATCTTCTTTCCCATTTGTCATGTAGTGACAGGAGAGGTAAAGAATAGTTTGGGACTATTTTTATTTGTCTTGGAAATATTAACAAGTCTCTCACACAGAGCGGAGTATAGAGTCCCGCTAGCTATCTCTCTGTCTCACTCTCGCTCCCTCTCTCAAGTTGCTAAGCCCTTTCTTTTTCTGACCTGCCTGTTCTAAGGCTTGTCTCCTTCTGAGCTCTCTTTCCTAAATTCTGGTGAAACAGAAGATGTACCACGTGTGTTCCCTGTGATGGAAAGTTCTAGAAGCCTGTGTGTGAGTATGTGTGTATGTGTGTGTATGGTCACTAGGCGCTGTCGTGTGCCTATCAAGCATTCCTTGAGTTAAGAGTGTGTAAGTATGTTTAGCATTGCTCGATTCTCGCAGACACAATACCTTCTCATCATCTGACTCCCTGCTTCTATCTGTCTCTCTATCTATCTATTTATCTATCTATCTATTATGATTTGCAATTATAATATGGAGTCCTAACACAAGGCAACTGAAAAGGATTGAGAAAAATGGCAATGTGAAAAATATCAGCATCAGGAAGTGCAACAGGGCGTGGGAGGATGAGTGACGATGGAGAGGAGGTTGGAAGAAAAGGGGATTGGAGGGAGTAGGGAAAAAGCGGTAGGAAAGGAGGGCGGAGGAGGATTGCATGTAGAGGAAGTGGGTGTGGAAGGACTGGGAGAAGTGAAGTGGGAATGAGCGGGGAGGTGGATAGAGTGAAGAGGGAGGTGTAGAGTTAAACGACGGAGAGGGAGAGGAGAAAAAAAGAAGATAAGGGAATGAAGTGTAGTGGGAAAGGGTGTGGGGTGGAAAGAGAAGGAGGGGGAAGAGGAGGGAGGGAGGGGAACTGAATAAACAGGGTGGTCCAGAATAATTTGACACTTAAAAATTTCCCAGAAAAATTAAGTTTCTTTTCTTTTTCAAATGGAGCATAGAGTGTTGCTACAAGTTTAATCTGTCAACAAGATGGACGCCGAGAAACAGTTTTCAGTTCAGCAGCGGACCAAAATCGTCACTGATGAGAAGCTCGTCCAAGAGGCCGGGATTGTTCTCAGTCAGTTCGCTGATACTCTGGCAAAATTCATTGCTTTCGTTCTTCTTGGCCTGACTTGAGCCTGAAGAATCTGCACTTTGTAAGGAAACAGTTTCAGGTCACTATTGATGATTCTCATCAAGTAACTGCTTGAAATCCCCTCTTCCTGTTACAACCGTCTGGTGGACTTCCAGGATGACTGCACCAGACGAGTCCTGACGTCCTGAACATATGCTGATGTTCTGGCAGTCAGATGTGCAGTACTATGGGTCTTGTTGCTGTTAGCCACACTACCAGTGTCTCTGAACTTCTGTATCAGTCTTTTGATAGTGTTGCGATGTGGGATTCACGGTGAAATTGCCTCTTTGTGAGAGCAACTGATTTTGTTGCAAAGTTCAGGTCAGCGATTTTTTATTCGCTGCTGATCTGAAAACTGTTTCTCAGTGTCCATCTTGCTGTCAGATTAAACTTAAACTTGTAGCGTCACTATGCTCCATCCTATAGAGAACTGAAACTATTATTTTTCCTGGGAAATACAAGTTTTTAAAAAGTGGCAGTTTTTTCTTAACCACCCTGTAGAGACAAGGGGTAGCCTACGGAGGAAAGTGGCATAGAATGCTACGTCATACCCTTGTCTTAAGATTTATTTTTCATATTACGCCTCTCTTCAATGCCATTAATATCGCTTTAATATCGACATAGTTTCTGTTACTAATATTAAAGGGGATAATGGGGTGTGATGTAAGAATAAATAGCCATGAATGAGAAGTTGCGAAATTTCAAAAGCCACTTAGAATACGACGCTTAGAGAAAGGAGGCACACTCCTAAGCTGAACAATATTGCTTGGCAATGTGAAGTAGAGTTTTTCTGTAATGTCCATTACCACTTATCCTTCCTTGTGTCCAGTCATAAGGCATAATTTCTCTTGATCTTACCCCTGCCTGAAAGGAAGTTGCTGAGACAATGAAACATCAGGAAAGAATGGGTATCTTTAAAAGGTGCACCTAACACAGAAGTACTGTAAGGGTAAAGAAATCATTTTTCACGGGGCTCCTCTCCTGTGGGGCCGGGGAAGTGCTCCGCTACCTGAAACCTGGTCCCGGTGGAGATCAACTACTGACCAAAATCTCGATATCCTAGGAAAAAAGAAAATAAAAGCAGTGAATACCGGTGATGTCCAAGACCCCCCGGGACCAGCACCCTCTCCCCACCACCACCACTGCGGGTGATCCTCGGGCGTCCCATCCATACTAAAACTAGGTCAGGTTGAGGTCAACTACACTGCATAATTCTGTGTCATTATGTAATAAAAAATATGGCGTTGTCCTCCCTGGGAGCCGCTTCCTCCGTGGGGCGTTGGAGGAGTCCCACCCTGCCTAAAACTTGGTGCAGTGCAGATCTACCACTGTGTAAAATTTTGTTTTCCCAGGAAAACACTGTGTCCTTGCTTACCAACGTTATCTTGGAATCCCTGAGGCCACTCCCTGTGGAAGGCGATCTTTTGTGGTTCCACTTTCCTGAAAATCTGATCTGGTTAGAGGTGGTCTACCACTGTGTACAATTTTGTGTTTGTAAGAATCTATAGCCAAAAGAGGAATTGGTCGAGACCCATGAGGGCCATCCCCCTGTTAGGGGCAGCCCTTGCGGGTCTCACCCTGCTTAAAGCCTGTCCCGGGTGGAGGCCTACCATTGTGCAAAATTTCGTCTTCCATACACCGCCTGCATAAAGCCTTGACCCCCTCCTCGAAAAGATTCAGTAATTCAGTAAGTACGTGACTGACTGACTGACTCAGTGACTACGGGAAAATCACTGTATTTGGTCACTTCTGTGACTGCGGCAATAAAGAGAATGAAAAGAGGGAGGTAAATCTGGCTTCCATCCAGGATCCAAACCTCCACACCATTCTCCACGTATCGCCACGGTGTGGTGAGGAGCTGTTAACAGCAAGGAAACATAGGTTACTGCACGGGACGGCCCTGCAAGGGCAGTTACTTTCATGTTGTTGATAGGTCTGCTCGAACAATAACAACATCAACATCCCTAACACTATATCCTCAGAACTCCATCATTCTTCCTTATCTATAAGGAAACCTTCACTAATCGTGGTCAGTGCACTCTGTACTCCCTACATGTGTGCGGGAACAGTGGACCAAAAACTATTTGATTTCCTTTGCACTCTACCTCTTTTCACCATCCTTCACTTCTTTTCAGCCTTCATCTTCTTTCCATCGAGTTCTCTTACCCTAATTCCGCATTCCCTTCTTTCCATTTTAATAATCTTCCAAAATAGCAGCCAAAACACACACACACACACACACACACACACACACACACACACACACACACACACACACACACACACACACACACACACACACACACACACACACACACACCCCTAGGCTATTACCATTACATCCGTCTTACATGAGACAGCATTAGCATGTATTCAGTATGGACGGTTGGCGTTTGCGTGGAAGTGCGACGTGAAGTAATGAGACACTTAGAATGACTGCTGGGCCTTAGGGAACTGACTATCATGTTTATGTCCAGAGTCTGACATAAAAAAGAAGAAATCCCACACCTTCCCCTGTCCTTTTCATTCTTTTTCCCTCTCGTTACGTCCATTATCATTCATGAACTATTCTTCCTTACCTCCCACCCCTTCATGGGAATAATGAAAGAAGGGGGGAGCAAGGGGAGAGAGGATGGATTGGAGGGTAAAGGTAAATGGTAAGAAGTGAGGAGTGAGGGATGAAGGGTGAGGGATGAGGAGTGAGGGGGTGAGGAGTAAGAGGTGAAAGGTGAGGAATGAGGAGTGAGGAATGAGGGGTGAGGGGTGAGGAGTGAGGGGTAAGCAACTGAAAGGTCAGGAGTAAGGGGGGAGGAAATGGAGTGAATGAGATGTAAAAAGAAAGAAAGGAAAGTGAAAATGGAGGAGTGGAAAGGGAGATGAAGAGTGAGGATGGAGGAATAACGGAAGAAGGAAAGTGAAGAGAGTGTAACGAAATGGGAAAGAGAAAGGCAAGAACAGGGGGCATCCCATTCACTAGGATGGCTTATTCTATGATAATATAGATAACATGAGATTGTTGTCTTCCCTCATAGAAGGCATATTCCAAACTGAATGAGACCTTACAATTTACCCCCTCATTGTAACATTAATAACAATTTTATTATCATTATTATTATTATTATTATTATTATTATTATTGGTATTATTATTGGTATTATTATTATTATTATTATTATTATTATTATTATTATTGGTACTATTATTATTATTATTATTATTATTATTATTGCTTCTACTGCCACAACTTTTCCTACTACTACTACTACTACTACTACTACTTCTGCTATTAATCTAGGGATATTTGTTACTTTTCCCTCTACAAGGTTTTTCTCTTGCTCTCTGGACCTTACCTCACCCCATCTTTAGGTGGGAAAAAAGAGATTATGATGATGATGACGGTGATGTATTATCAGTACTCCGGATTCCCCAAGTCGATATTATTTAACTTAAGCAGGATATTTCGGATGGAAGAGTGAAGCTGGGCGTGGCTTGGGGAAAAGGGAGGTTAGAGGGGTGGTGCTGGGACGGGTGGAGCTGAGCAAGGCTGTGAGAAGGGTTGAAGGAGTGTTGGAGGGGAAAGGTGGAGGATGGGGAAGGGGAGGGAGAAGATAACAGGGAAGGAGTGATGGAAATAGTAAGAATGAGTGGGAGTATGAGGGAGGTTAAGAAGAGTGGGAGATGTGTGGGTGAGGGACGTTTTCATGCTGTGTCCAGATAATCTCCCCACCATAAGTACGCACGTCTCGCACACAGTGCCACTGGACGTCATATTAAACGATTAATTCTAAAGTTAAATATTTTTGCATCCCCTTCAGAGTGTGTGAGGCTGGTGGATTATACTGGAGTTTTCTTTGCCTTGTTTTGTTGTTTTGGTATTTTCTTGTGAAAATTTTATTTTTGTTATGGTGTTTTTAATCTCAGTCCTTGTACTTTTCCATTTTTTTTTTTTTTTTTTGCTGTGTTTTACTCCAGAATTGCTGTTTTTGTGTTTGTTCTTGTGCCTTTGATGTTTTCTGTCATTGTTTTCCTTTTGCTATTTCACTCTCTGTTCTCTCAAAATGATGTTTCCATTTCGATTTACTTTTTGGTTAATTCTATGGTTCAGTCCTTATTGTCTTGATATTCGCTCGTAAGATTTAGTTTCCATGCTTTTTAAGGTTCTCTCTCTCTCTCTCTCTCTCTCTCTCTCTCTCTCTCTCTCTCTCTCTCTCTCGTTTTTGCATGTATTCTTATATATATCATCCACCGAAAAATTGGTGAATGAAATGCTCATGAAACGTTCATCATTTTTTGGTTCTCAGAAATTTCTCTTCATCTTTATACTTCTTTTTCTCTTTCGTTTTCTCTCTCCTTTTCACTATTTCCTTTTCTCCTGCTCCTCCATCCCCCCCCTCTCCTTGCATTTCCGCTCTCCATTTTTCACTGTCGAATAGCCAGATATCATCCACGGAAAATACTGGAAAAAGAAACAGACAATGGGGAGCAATCTGAGAATGGGAGATTAACTAGGAAAGTTTATGAGACTGAGGCGGCTGGGAAGACTGGAAAACCGAGAACGAGGTGGAAAGGAAATGTGCGAGAATACGTACTGAAATAGAGGGTTGTATGTCATGAGGAAGTGGGGTAGTTGCAGAGCTGAGAGTAAAACGTTTAAATTTTTGTGCCAAAACTACCCTTTACATGATGCAGCAACATAATATAGATAAACAGGGAGATGGATAAAAAGGTAGATAGACAGATAGATAGATAGATAGATAAATAAATAAATAAACAGACAGAAAAATGTCAAAGGGAGTAAGGAGACATGGTTTAATTATACGAACTTTCTCTTCATCTGTTCTACATTTTTCGCCCGTCATCCTTTTTTCTTTTTCTCCATTTCTCTCTCACATGATGCACAATTATCGCCATTTCGTACCGAAAAAATATGTTGCATTGAAAAACAGACAAGGTCAGAGTGTAATTGTATAAACTTACGGATCACTCATTGTATTTTATTTCACCCTTCATATTTCTATTCTCTCCTCTCTGTCTTTATTTTACTCCTTTATGTCACGTTATTTTTGCTTTCGTCCACCCAAGTTTTACGGTGTTTACCAGGATGTAATTTTGCGACCATGCTTGTCATTGATGTCTGTCATTCTTCCTTCCTCTCTACTCGATTTTTCTTATTCAATTTCTCTTTTCTTTCGGAATGGTTTTACCCGAATTCACCATAAAAAAAAGAAAATGTGGAAAAAAAAGATTGCAGAGTGGACCGAAAAAACAGGAAAAGACACTTTTATCGGTTTTTTGGGGGGCTTATTATTCTAGCCATGTAATCCATCCCAAATTCTTTCTTCTTTTCCTATCCTCCTTTCTTTTCATTATTATGCGCTGAAAATTCCTGAAAAGAAAAACAAACATTTGAAGCTGCGATGAGGGAGAAATTTTGTTAACATGCTTGTCATTGATTTTATAGTGCTTGATTTTTATTGATTTTCTTTTCCTTTCCCTGTGTCTGTTTCGCTCTTTCATGTATTATTTTCACCCGTCATTCACCGAAAGTTTGTGGAAAATAGATTAGAAAAATGTCAAAGACGCTGAAAATAAATGCGTCCATCAGTAATTTTCAGGTATGCTTCTTTTCACTCCCGTCTTCTAGTTTTCTCCTCGGCATCTCGCCTTTTATATGCCACGTTATCCTTACTGTCATCCGCAGGAACAACCTTGTAAATTTTCATCACAGAAACTTTCTATTCCTCTCTTTCACTTCTCTCCTCCGTTTCTACTGTTCCTGGTTCTATCCTTTTATATTATGTTTTTTTCACTATTATATCCACCGAAAAAATGGGGCGGGGAAAGGTCGAGTTAGTGGTGAAGTTTGTAAACATGTTCGTCATTGGCGCTAATTTCTTCCGCTGTTCCTATTTCTCTCATCCATTTTGCTTTTTCAGTTTCTTCTCTCTGCTACTCTCCTCTGTTCCTTTCCTTTATATACCCAGTTATTTCTGCTATCATATCCTCTGAAATATCATGGAAGGAAAAGGCCGGGTCAGGGAACAAGCTTATAAATTGTGCGCTCGTGCCTTACCAGATCCCGTCGCTCCAAACTCCAACCGGAACATTTCATTTATTATGGAGGACAGACAGGGCTTGGCCCCGCTTTAATAGAGGAACTTATCCAAAAGTTTGCGATAGACGAGAGTCATTATAAATGCACCGATATCAGAAATGGGTCTTTAAGGTCGTATTTTTAAAATTAATAATTCATTCGGTAAGACGAGGAACCGCCTTTACGAAAGGGGCTTAACCATTTCTTACGATAAAAAAACCTAAATTTATGTGCATTTTTTATCAGAAATGGTCTGTTTTGTCGTACTGTAGCTTAAAAATTTATTCTAGTTTAGAAATAAATAATTGGTAGCTACAAGTTAAGATATAGGTGCTATATAAAACAATGATTTTGAACACAGCTCGAAATCAAGAGAGTTTATAAATACGGCTGCTGATCTCCGTTTTCGTACCTCTTCCTTGGTAATGACGGGTTTCTCAGTCCCGAATAATGGATTGAACAGTTAACACCGTGACTGAATGCAGTTTTATATATCTCTGGACGGACTACGCCGATGTTCTTAGTCAACTTAAGTGCCAACAACTTGTCCGTACGTTGCCTTTCAGCTGCCACTCACGCATAGTCTGCTGCTAATGAACGAGGATAAGTTACATGAGATAAGGACGATTTTCAAAACACCAGTATTTAGAACTTATAATCTCTAACTGCTTTATCATCCGCGTGTTAAGTGACAGAACTGACGACATGATTGTTAATTACGAAAGACCTTGTTTCTATTAACCCTCATATGACGGCCGACAACTTTTAAAATTTAATCTTGCTGGCACCAGACAATACTACTTAACACAGGAAAATTCTCATCAGAAAACAAACCATACAGAATGAAGTGCCCTTACGGAAACTCCGCCTACCAGTAAATTATCTTTTAAGGAGTCTATGTTTGCCTTGCCTTACTTTTTTTTATAGAGTTTAAGAAACAAAAAATGCATCAGAGATAAAAAGACATGACATAAAAAGACTGAGGACGTAGGAAGCAGGGAAAGGGAACGTAAAACAGGAAATGGAAGAGACGGAATTGGGAGTGGAAATAGAGGAGAACGGATCTAAAGGGGAAAACAGAAGGAAACATGATAATGGGAAATGAAAAGAAAAACTCGGTGGAAAGAAATGAGATAGGTTAGTTCGATGAAGGAAAGAAGAGAAACACACAAAGAGGAGCACAGTGAATAGAAAAGTCGACGGAAGGTGAGAGAGAGAGAGAGAGAGATTGATACTGTCATACTTATGGGTCCCAGATCGTCTTAATTTCCACATTTCAGGTAATCGCTCGATAACTGTGTGTGTGTGTGTGTGTGTGTGTGTGTGTGTGTGTGTGTGTCTGTGTGTCTATGTGTGCAAGGGATACCGTTTTATTTTTTTTTTTTGCCCTCCTTAGCCAGAAGAATGAGAAATCAGCCTGCGTCTCTGCCGGTAAAACATACGCAGTTTTCCCTGTGTTATTATCTACATCAGTCATTGTTGACCCATTGCTCCAGCGCTTATTAAAAGGAGGATTGTAGCACTTGTTAGTCCATTACTGACAAAGCTTTATCAGTATGATCAAGGTTCATAACAAGTACAAGTATGTTACGCATTCCTATCATTGCAATCCATCCTAATTTTTTATTTTTTACTTGTCCGACTTCTGGGCAAAGGCATCAGGGCCTATTGTCATAAAAGACTTTGTAGTTACTTGTAGAGAAGTTATATATATATTAGACTTGTGGACGAGCGGTTGTTATACTTGAGTAGCTTTGTAAGTAGATAATCTTCTTTCCCATTTGTCGTGCAATGACAAGGAGAGGTAAAGAATAGTATGGGACTATTTTTATTTGTCTTGGAAATATTAACAAGTCTCTCACTCACGAGTGAGTATGAGTAGAGTCCCTGTCTCCCTGTCTCGCTCTCTCTCTCTCTCTCCCAAGTTGTTAAGCCCTTCTCCCTGCGACCTGTCTGTTCTATGGCTAGCTTCCTTCTGAGCTCTCTTTCCTAAATTCTGGTGAAACAGAAGTCGTATCACGTGTGTTCCCTGTGATTGGAAAGTTCTAGAAGCCTGTGTGTGAGTAGGTGTGTATGTGTGTGTATGGTCACTAGGCGCTGTCGTGTGCCTATAAAGCATTCCTTGAGTTAAGAGTGTGTAAGCATGTTTAGCATTGCTTGATTCTCGCAGACACAGTACCTTCTCATCATCTGACTTCCTGCTTCTATCTGTCTCTCTATCTATCTATTTATCTATCTATCTATTGTGATTTGTAATTATAATATGGAGTCCTAACACTATTGCTCGGGGGCAGTGACCTATTCCAAGGCCCAGTAGTCCTTCTACATCTCCTCATGTCACCACTGTACAATAAGCACTGTTTTACCTGCCTGTTATTACAAAAGGCAATGCTTTTCCCCCTTCAAATAGCGTTGAAGATATGAGCCAAAAAAAAGGGGTCACAAACCCCACGACCCCTACCCAACGTGTCCTCCAATTTTCTCCTTGTCGGGGCTGGTTATACTGCACGCATCAATTACGAGACCCAAGTACAGTCTGACAAATAGCTTTACTCATTTCTTAGCATGGAATATTATTACACTTTATACTTCCTGCATCCAGACGATTTTATTCAGGTTTTGGGAGACTTCATGTACAGAAGGGGATGATGAAGTCTACATCTAACCCCTGCAGTTCGAAAAGTTTCTCCTAAACTGAACGAAAATGTCTAGGAATAGACAAAATAAAATAAAGAGTACGTCACCTGAGCGAAATGGTTAAGTGGACAGCATACACAGTATCATTGTAAAGTTAGGCATTTTGTATTATCTATAATTTTCCTACTTTAACTTGGTATAGAATTACCATCTCTCCACCTTAAATGCTGAGTTGTAACAAGGAATTATTAGCAGGATATGATGATGCTCACGAAGAACTACGGAAAGGATGTTGACCAATAGTATTACTTTGTGACTGTGACATATGTGAAATAGGTCGCGTAAGGAAAAAAAATCATATTACAAGTTATGGTAAAAGAATATATATATATATATATATATATATATATATATATATATATATATATATATAGATAGATAGATAGATAGATATAGATATAGATAGATAGATAGATAGATAGATATAGATATATCATCATCATCATCATCATCAGCCATTACAAGTCCACTACTGAACAAAGGCCTCCCCCAACCTTCACGAATTCCTTGACTGACCCAATCTTTGCCATGTTTTCCCTTCAAATTTCTCTATCTCATCCCTCCACCTCCTGTCTGGCCTTTTTCTGCTATGTTTACAACCTCTTGGTGTCCAATCAGTCAATCTCTTGCTCCATCGATTATCCTTTGTTCTTGCTTCATGGCCTGCCCACCTTCATTTATGTTCTTTTATAACTTCTATAATATCTTTGACTTTAGTCTTCTCTCTCACCCAAGTTGATCTTTTCCTGTCTCTTAAAGATATTCCCAACATTGACCTTTCCATTGCTCTCTGAGAACGAATTAATTTATTTTCCATTGATTTTGTCAGTTTCCAGGTTTCACAACCATACGTCATAGCTGGAATTACACATTCGTTATATACTTTTCGTTTCATACAAACTGGCAAGCTACTTTTCATAATGTCTCTGTGTTTGCCGAAAGCTTTCCATCCAATTGTAATGCGTCTTTTTATTTCGCTATCATTATATTTCGTTAATTTTAGTATTTGTTCCAGGTAATTGTATTCCTCGACTTCTTCAAGAATTTCTCCACTTATTCTGATGACGCTCTTTGGTGTTTGAGGACTAAACATTACTTTAGTTTTACTCCGGTTCACCTTTAGCCCTACTTTGAGACTTTCTCTGTTCAGGTCATTTAACATTTCTTGCAATGTCTCTGCTCTTTCTGAGATTAGGACAATGTCATCTGCATATCTTAAATGGTTTAGCGTTTCTCCATCTATGTTCACTCCTTTGTTTTCCCAGTCTAGCTTTCTGAAAATACTTTCTAGGCATGCTGTAAATAACTTTGGTGAAATTGTATCTCCCTGACGCACGCCCTTCTCAATCTTAATTTTCTCTGAGTCTTTATGTAATTTAACTGTAGCAGTTCCCTCTTTATATATGTTTTCGAGCAGTTTTACAATGTTCTCATTCACTCCTTGTTCTCGCAATGAATTTATAATTGCTATGTGCTCCACTGAGTCGAAAGCCTTTTCGTAATCAACAAAACCTAAGCACAGTGGTTTATCATTGTTCTGTAGTTTTCTCAATTAGCTGATTCATTGTGTGTAGATGATCAGTAGTCGAGTACCCGCTTCGGAATCCTGCCTGTTCACGAAGTTGGTTTTCCTCCAGATTTGTAGCTATTCTGTTTGTAAGGACTTTAGTGAAGAGTTTGTAAATGACTGACACCAAGCTAATGGGTCTATAGTTACTAAGGTCTTTTGAGTCGCCCATTTTATAAAGTAGAATAACTATTGCATTACACCAAGTTCTCGAAATTTTCTTCTGTTTTATACATTGTGTAAATAAATGAGCAAGCCTATTTTGTACTTCTGCTCCTTCATCTAACAGTAAAACTGCTACTATTCCATCTTCTCCCGGAGCCTTCTCTCTTTCATATTTTTTAGAGAAATATTTACTTCGTCTGGTGTTATCTCAAGTATTTCACTTGTGTCAACAGAAAAGTTAGCTATTGGTACTACTGTCTTTGATGCATACAGTTCTTTGTAAAATTCTTCAACTCGCTTCAGCATCATATCTCTGCATTTAATGGCTTCACCGTCTTTGCCTTTTAGTGATGTAATTTGTTGCTTTCCAAGTGCCATTTTACTTCGGACCTGTTTCAGACTTTTTCCTTTATTGATGGTTTTGATGGTTTCTTTTATATATATATATATATATATATATATATATATATATATATATATATATATATATATATATATATATATATATATATGAGACTTATCCATTCATAATTATGATTTGTTTTTGCCGATTAGATTGTAAATATGTTTCAAGACACCAACTGCTCTGTGCTCTTTTACTCCCTTTAAACCCTCATTCCCTGGCGTTGTATATTTCATATTTCATCATCATCGCCAACTGTTTCCATCAGTAAATCACCAAGCAACACATTTGTTTGCAATTTGCTTCACTGTACTGTCTTATCCTTTCAGCGTCTCTCTCTCTCTCTCTCTCTCTCTCTGCTTCAACCTGCTGTTTTCATCATTCCTTTCTACGTCCTTCATTTCTGTCTCGCTCTGCTTCTACCACTTTTTCTTTTTTTCACTCGCTCCTCCGTCCATTTCTCAGTTTTTTTGTCATTGCTTCTGCATGCTTTCTCTCACACCTCCGTTGCCCATATTCCTGTACTCTCTCTCTCTCTCTCAGCTCAGCAAGGAAGTAAATATCCCAGTTTCCCCAGAGTTTCCTCAGGTTGAAGGTTTAGCAGAGTTTGGTGTATGATTAACGACACTATGGTTGTGTTGCCAGCCGTGCTAGCGTGACAGATGGCTAGGGTGGGGAGGCTGTGTAATTGATGAGCCGAGTTTGGAGTATTTGCCTGGGAAAATTTATTTATTCCTGAAGTAGCTTATTCAATCCCTGTCCTCAAGCAGCTAGTTTGGGGGATATAAATGAGTTCTGGAAGGAAGGAATTATGCCCATGTTCTGAAAATGTATTATTACCAGGAAAACCCAACTCGGACCAGTTTCAGGTTATCATCTGGGACAGAACATGAGAACGCACAATGTTTCTGCTTATTTTCTCTGTCAGGCCATTATTCAGTCTGTACAGGAAAAGAATCTACCTCTAAGATTGGGAAATTCGCATCTCACCAGTCGTACTATGAATGAATGCTGAGGAAGCTGGCATTCTCATTCGAGGATCCAGCGTCTGCCAACCCAGTCACCCCGAGGACAGTGAACTGTACGACCTCGTAAATACGAAATGATCTTTTTGCACTGAAATTCACAGGCGTTGCACTATGTGCTCCTATATACGAGTAATTCCAGGTCTATCCACTGACGGCTTCACAGCAAGGTGTGATCGTGTTTCTCGCCACTACGTCAATCAGTCCCATGGGCGTATTCATAAAAGGTCTTAGCCAATTGGTACCCTGAGCTCTCCATAATACAGTACTTGAAATAATTATTTTTAGTAATTATTACTCGTGTCCGTACTTTCCACCAAAGTCCGTACTTTCCACCAAAATACTGAGTATGGTTTGGTTTCGCAGTGCTTCGTAATTGTACGAGTGAAGATAAAAGAATCAAGAATAATTCGTACACACAATTTAGGCCAAAGACCGCATCTGAATACGACCCTCTTCCCCGTTTTCCTTGTCTGAATGGTCCACGTGATGTGACCTGATGTTGCAGTCATTCGGGTATGTCTTGGAATTGTGGTGTAAACCTATTTCTGCAATATATTTGTGGGATTTACTCCACTTAGAACTACGATGACTTGCGTTTTTGTGGTTAATAGGGTATTTGTTGTTTAGTTATTGCACTTACTGTATGTGAGATAAAATCGTTTGGGGAGCTAAGTTTTTTTTTTTTTTTTTAACAGGTTCGTCATAAGGACTAACCATGCGAACAATCTGTTTTACCACTTTACCTTCTGGCTTCTTGACAATACAAACTGTGTGTGTGTGTGTGTGTGTGTGTGTGTGTGTGTGTGTGTGTGAGAGAGAGAGAGAGAGAGAGAGATGAAGAAACATTACGGCATTTCCTTCTGAAATTGGCATGCAGTTGCCAAATACATATTTGTTATAGACTGGACCAGCCATACTATACCTAACAGAGTATTACTACATCAGCAAGAATTAATGGAGAATGCAATCAATATCTGTCACTTTGATTGGCATCAATTCCTTGTGAGGACCTATATATTTTTTTCCTTTCATTTAACAAGGTCATAAAGTTGACAATTCGCTCCCTGATACCCAACAGTCCTCCAACGCACAACAAGTATCAACAAATATAATTCATTATGTCACACCCTGATCTTGCATTGCCACCCTTCATTCCGAATGCATACTGGGACTGCCGTATTTATGAACCTTTAAGTGAAATATATATGAAAGAAAGCTGTAGACTTATTTGTGCCTCTCCTAAATATATATATATAAATATATATATATATATATATATATATATATATATATATATATATATATATATATATATATATATATATATACTTCATTTGGTGACTATGTTATATATTGAATTTATCATTTAATTTGCATTTTGAATTAACCCCGACTATAACACAAAAAACATAATTATAAAACATAAACTTTCTTTAGAATCATTTCCATTACACTCAGTGTACATGATTTACATTATTCTCTATGTGGAGAGTTGCATTAAATCCCATTTATAAGGCACTGAAAAAACTGAAATGTGACTTTAAAAGCATCATTATCATCGTCATCATTATCATCATCAGCAGCAGCAGCAAATACGAGTTTTTCCAGGAGGCGCTCAACATCTGTAGCCTCGAGTAAATATGAAAGCCACACTAAAGAAATCCATCCATCTCTTGCGTCAGGCAACATGAAATCTGTCGTGGTGACTGACGTGTGTGGAAGTGGTCGACTGTTGGGTTATCCTGCTGCACGTGTGAGTGATGCATGGTGGCACCAGAGAGAGACAGTGTTGGCAGTGTATGTGTGTGATTGTCTGATTGTGATTGATGGCTCGCGCGCGCGCGCGCGCGTGCGTGTGTGTGTGTGTGTGTGTGTGTGTGTGTGTGTGTGTGTGTGTGTGTGTGTGTGTGTGTGTGTGTGTGTGTGGTAACATGTAGAGGTGTATGATATGTAAGAGGACTACTGGGCCTTGGAAGCAGGCTGTGAAGCCTATGCCCAGAGTCAAGCACATAATATATATATATATATATATATATATATATATTGTTACGCTGTCCGCCTTTCCGTTCCCACGGGTGCAGCCGTTACAGCTGGGCTAGGGGATTATGCAGTATGTATCCGTGTCATTCGCGGAGTTTATATTAGCGAGTGCTACAAATTCTTTTGTTTCTTTCGTTCCCGCCACTGAGGGCAATTTTATTTTATACCATGCTGAGTATGCATTTGATTATTTTGATTGTCTTATGTGAGCTACCAGTATATTTAATGATGTTTTGCTTGCATTAGAAGTACCAATTCATTGTATAGAGAGAGAGGGGCACGAATTTAAGTTCTTATTAATTAATTTGATTCATGCGTTCGCGCTTGGCTGAACACGAGCCTAGCAGTAGGCCAGTATCTTCCCAGCTAGCTTCCGTATCGTGCGTGTGTGCACACTCTCTCTCTCCCCAGTCATTTTTATGCCGAGCTGGCGTTTTCATTTAAGTTTATTTTTATTCTTTTGTTGCTGACTGAGGGAAGTAGTTATTTTATTTTGTTTTTGTGACCGTGTTGTCTTTGGAGGGCCAGTTTGGCTCACCGTGGTCTTCTCGCTGCCTTTGTTAACGTTCCCCAACACACGTACATACACACACACACCCCTAACCCCTACACAGTTAATCCCATCTCTTTGCTCAAGGCTAGTGAGAACCATCGTGAGCTATTAACTGCGTTCCCCCTTGGACACGGGTTAAGTAGAAAGTCGTCACCACCGGAAGTAAGTGGGAGGTGTTCCTGTATACTGTCTCGGGCGGTATTACTTCCGGTAGTGACGATAGTAGGCTAGATCTATAGGTAGGCTGTTCCGTTTATTATCAAAGTACAGAGTGTTGCGTTTTAGTTTTTCCGTTGCGCAGTTTTTCTCTAGTTTGCGGAGTGTCAGTGCCGGGGTCTGCGTTATTTTTGCAACGCAGTGGAGGCCGATCATCTAAGGCTGACTTGTTGTCTTTTTTGTAATAGCCCCGGGCTGTCGCCACCGTAACAGTGGCGACCTCGCATCAGGATATCCTAACAGTGCCTTCTTGCTAGGATATCGTTACCTTGGCGTTCTCTGTGCTTTGAGGTGAAGTTGATGTGTGTGTAGTTTCTCAGTCAGCATTAGTATTTCATTATTTAGTACTGCCATTGATTTGTCGCCATGGAGTCACGCGTGTCTACACCAGATCGCGTACGTGCTGAGTCACCTGTGGATATGGAACAACGAGAGGCACATAGCAAAGGTACTCCCCGTGTGAGCCCTGAGTTTGACTATGGTGCTGAGTTGCCTCGTTTCGCTACCCCACTATTACCATCTATGATGCCGCCGAGCCAGTTTAGAGCAGTTCCCCCGGGTATGTCTGGTGCTTTCCCTGGAGTTGTTCATTCCACTCCCATATACCCTGGAGCCTTGTCACCGGAGGCTCAGTTGCAGTTGGAGTTGAACAAGATGGAGATGGAAATGCAGCGTGAAAAAGAAGAGAGGGAGATGCAGCGTGCAAAAGAAGAGAGGGAGATGGAAATGCAGCGTGCCAGAGAGAAAGAAGAGAGGGAGATGGAGATGCAGCGTGAAAAAATGCGATTTGAGCTGGAGAAGACTCGCTTGGAGGTGACTGCTAATAGACCAACTTCAGATACCCAAACCTCAGGCCGTGCAGAGGATAGGGAGAGTTGGTTCTCAAGGAGTCTAAAATTAGTGCCAGCATTTGATGAGTTGAAGGTGACAGAATGGTTTGTCAGGTTTGAGAAGAAGGCTAGGGAGTTTGAGTGGCCAAGGCAGCGCTGGGTGGGGTTGGTATCTAATGTGCTGAAGGGAAAAGCCTTGGAAGTGTATAATAGGTTGAGCCCTGAGGATGTAGATGATTATGATGAATTTAAAACAGCCATCCTGAAGGCATATGAACTTAGACCAGAGGCTTATCGGTTGTTGTTCCGTGGTGCTCGGAAAAGGCCTGCTGACACCTATATGGCTTACGCCAGGTATCTGGAGGAGAGGTTAGACGAGTGGTTGCTGAGTGAGAGCGCCACTTCGTATAACGAGGTGCGTGAACTGTTTTTGATGGAACATTTTACCAACATGGCTGACAAAGAAATTGGTGTTAAAATTAGGGAGAAGAGATTTAAGACCGTGAAGGAAGCAGCGACGTGGGCTGATGACCGGGTGTTTGCCTTGCGGAGTATGGGGGTCAAGTATGCTAATTTTCAGTATTCCAGGGAGAGGACTGTGAGTGGCCCTGCCTGGGATAAATCTCCCGTGAATCAGTCCAAGGGAAGTTCAGAGGAGAAAAAGAATTCTGGGAGAAAGAGCCCTGTATCCAGTTCGAAGCTAGTTTGTTACTTTTGCAAACAGAGTGGGCACATCAAGCCTAACTGCCCTAAGTGGAAGGCCTCCCAAAATGCCAAACCAGTGGCACTAATTGTAGGTTCGAGTCAGGTGAACGAGAGGAGTTGGGAGAGTGGTAACGGTGAGGGAGAAGTCTGTGGAAAGCTGGAGTGCAGCCGGCTGTGCTCGCTGCCAGCTCAGGCTGAAAAGGTTACCCAACATGCTACGCCACCTCCGGATGAACTGCCTCAGAAATCGTCCCTAGACTGGTGTAAACCTTTTATATGTCACGGCACAGTGAAAATTCATGGGATCAGTTATCCAGTTACTGTGGCTCGTGATACCTGTGCACAACAGTCTGTGTGCAGAAACGTGACTGGAGGGCCTGTAAACTCAGGGAAGTATGTGCTGTGTAGAGGCATGAACTCAGATGAATACTATGATTATGTTCATGTGGAACTCGATTGCCCCATTGTTCAGGCTGCAGCTCAAGTAGCTGTTGCTGATGTAATGCCAGTAGAGGGGATTGATTTTCTGCTGGGGAACGACCTGGCTGGGGAGAAAGTATTTCCATCTCTTCCCCCACCAGTTGTTGTGGCAGAGAAGTGTTTTGACGCCCCAGAAATTGGTATTGAAGTTGATGCAGAAGTGGAAGCCATGTTCCCGGTCTGTGCAATTACACGATCTATGGCACAGGTTGCAGCCCGGGAGGAAGAACTGGTGAAGTCACAGGTTCTTGGGGTCGACTGTGGTGAGGCAGGGCCACCAATGGAGGAACCTAGTGAGCAGAGTGTTGCTGTAGTGGGTGAGGAGAGTGGGAATGCGTGCATGGGCGCCGCCCCACTTCCCACTCAGGACACTAGAGGTGGTGTTGAGTGTGTCTGTGTGGAGACTGAACCCAGCCCATCGACTGAATTAGGAGAATTTCAGGACGCTGGGGTCGACTGCGGGGATGCAGGACCTCCGTCAAACGCGCCTGAGGAACAGAGTGTCACTGTTGAGGGTAGAGGTGATGATGTCAGTGTGGAGTCTGACATTCCTACCCCTGTCGAGTGTACTAGAGGTGACGCTGAGATTGATCGCCCTTCGCAATCCAGTGTCCCGACCAGTCCCTTATCTCAGTCCTCAGTAGAGCTGGCGGGTGTTGGGCCAGCAGAATTGAGGGTGAAGCAACAGGAGGATGTAACATTAAAGCCCTTGTTTGCTCGAGTAGGGGAAGAAAGAAGTATGGAGTGTGGTAAGGAGGAGTTCCTGATTAAAGATAATGTTTTACATCGCCGATGGACGCCCACTGGCGCCACGGTAGATGGAGGAGTGAGTGAGTTAGTGCAGGTGGCGGTGCCTGTGCAGTATAGGGTGCCGTTAATACAGTTAGCACATGAGGGACCTTTAGCAGGTCACTTGGGAAACAGGAAGACAGTGCAGCGCTTAAGATATAATTTTTGGTGGCCAAGTATGCCGGGACAAGTTGCTGCGTACATCAAGAGCTGTCACACGTGTCAGATGGTGGGCAAGCCTAATCAAGTTCTTCCTGTGGCCCCTTTGACTCCCATTCCTGCAGTTGAACCTCCGTTTACCCGGGTAATCATTGATATTGTGGGCCCTTTACCTCCTACTTCTGCTGGAAACAAGTATTTGTTAACCATAATGGATGTTACAACGCGATACCCAGAGGCTATACCAATCAGAAGCATGCAGGCGAAGTCAGTAGTCAAGCAACTTATCCTGTTCTTTACTCATTTTGGCCTGCCCAAGGAGTTGCAGTCAGACCGTGGAGTAAATTTTACATCTAATTTATTTAAGCAGACAATGACAGAGTTGGGCATCAAACACATTTTGTCCAGTGCCTACCATCCGCAGTCACAAGGTGCCCTGGAGAGGCATCATCAGACCTTAAAGACCATGCTGCGCACCTTCTGCTATGATAGTGGAAAGGATTGGGACCTAGCGGTACCCTTTGTTATGTTTGCAGTGAGAGAGGTACCAACTGAGTCGTTAGGGTTTTCACCCAATGAGTTAGTGTTTGGGCACAGAGTTCGTGGTCCCTTGGATGTGGTGCGAGAGGCCTGGAGTAACAACAAATCTGGCAACCAGGAATCCATGCTTGACTATGTCTGCCGCACTCGGGAGAGACTGCATTGCGCTTTAGAGCTTGCCCGTGACCATCTAATCGGGGCTCAAGCGAAAATGAAGGCTCATTATGATAAGAAGGTCAGAAGTCGTGAGTTTAAGCAAGGAGATGAAGTTTTGGCACTGCTGCCCATGCAAGGAAAACCTCTGGCAGCTAGATTCAGTGGTCCTTATATTGTGAAGAAGAAAGTTGGGGAACTTGACTATCTAATTGTTACCCCAGACAGGCGGAAGAGTACTCAGTTGTGCCACATTAATATGTTGAAGCCATACTACCGCCCAGTTGATTCTCATTGTGGGATGACTGCTGATGTCTCTCACCGGGGATGTGAAGGACGGGGAAAGGAGGACGTGGCATCAAAGGAACGTGCTGTGGAGGGAGCTGTTGGTGCCGGTAATGTGAGTAGTGGACCAGGGTTACAGCCACAGTCCCTGGAAGGTGACTTTGGAGTGGACGTTGAGGGAACCAGGGAGAGCGCTCCTGTAGTTTTGGTGGTTGGTAGTGAGTTGGAGGAGCAGGAGGAAGTGCTTAGTCGTGGTGAGATGTTACCAGCTGACCTATGGGAGGGCAATGGTTATGCAGCTCTGGTGGAGAAATTGCGACACCTTGATCCAGTAAAGCGAGAAGAGCTCTGCAACAGATTATGGAAACATCCGAAAGTTTTTGGAGATTCACCGGGATTGACAACTTGGGCTACTCATGACATTGACGTTGGGGATAGTAAGCCTGTAAAATTAGCTCCCTACCGCATCAACCCTATCAGACAGAAAGCTCTCGATAATGAGATCAAGTATATGTTGGACCATGGATTGATCAAGAGGAGTTTCAGTGAGTGGAGTTCACCAGTTACCTTGCAGCCGAAGCCAGATGGGAAGGTTAGGTTGTGTGTGGACTTTCGGAAAGTTAACTCACTGTCTAAGACCGATGCTTATCCCTTGCCTCGGGTCGATGACTCCGTGGACAAGGTGGGAAATGCCACTTATATCACCAAGCTTGACTTAGTAAAAGGATACTGGCAGGTCCCGCTGACGGAACGGGCTAAACAAGTGGCTAGCTTTGTTGTCAGTGGTGCAGTATATCAGTGCCAGGTGATGCCTTATGGATTGAAGAATGCTCCAGCCACTTTCCAGAGGCTTATGGATAAAGTGGTGGATGGCATACCTAATTGTGTCGTTTACATCGATGATGTCATTGTGTATGACACCAAGTGGGAGGAGCACCTTGATCATGTGGAAATGCTCATTAAGCAGTTGGAGGAAGCTGGCTTAGTAGTCAACTTGGACAAGTGCGAGTTCGTACGTGCTAAGGTCCAGTACCTTGGATTTGTTGTGGGACATGGGCAAGTGGCTCCACCTCGGGCTAAGGTGGATGCCATTTCCAACTTTGCAGCACCCCAGTGTCGCCGTGCCCTCCAGCGATTTTTGGGCATGATCGGCTATTACCGAAGATTTGTTGGGAATTACTCCACAGTGCTTGCCCCTCTTACTGACTTATTGCGCAAGGATAAGAAGTGGCAGTGGACAGCCGAGTGTGAGCAAGCTTTTACTACTGTTAAGTCTCTGCTGTGCCACCACCCTATATTGCGTGCACCAGATTTTGACAGATCTTTTGTGCTGGCAGTTGATGCTAGCCGAGTAGGGGTAGGAGCAGTGTTGATGCAGCCGGATGAGGGCCAGGTTGAACATCCCATATCATACTTCTCAAAGAAGTTTAATAGAGCCCAGAAGAACTACTCTGTCATAGAGCAGGAGTTATTAGCGATTATCCTGGCCCTGCAACACTTTGCTGTCTACCTGCCCCCTTTTGGCCCTGTGATCAAGATTTATTCAGACCATCATCCCCTGCAGTTTTTGAACAAGTTTAAATTTAAGAACCAGCGTTTGACCCGCTGGAGTTTGCTTTGCAAGAGTACAATTTAGAAGTTAGGCATATTAAAGGGACTGATAACGTAATTGCTGATTGTTTGTCCAGGGAGGGTCAGGGTCATGATTCGAAAATTTTGATCCAGGGCTCAAAATTTTCCTTTGGGGAAGGGCGTGTTACGCTGTCCGCCTTTCCGTTCCCACGGGTGCAGCCGTTACAGCTGGGCTAGGGGATTATGCAGTATGTATCCGTGTCATTCGCGGAGTTTATATTAGCGAGTGCTACAAATTCTTTTGTTTCTTTCGTTCCCGCCACTGAGGGCAATTTTATTTTATACCATGCTGAGTATGCATTTGATTATTTTGATTGTCTTATGTGAGCTACCAGTATATTTAATGATGTTTTGCTTGCATTAGAAGTACCAATTCATTGTATAGAGAGAGAGGGGCACGAATTTAAGTTCTTATTAATTAATTTGATTCATGCGTTCGCGCTTGGCTGAACACGAGCCTAGCAGTAGGCCAGTATCTTCCCAGCTAGCTTCCGTATCGTGCGTGTGTGCACACTCTCTCTCTCCCCAGTCATTTTTATGCCGAGCTGGCGTTTTCATTTAAGTTTATTTTTATTCTTTTTGTTGCTGACTGAGGGAAGTAGTTATTTTATTTTGTTTTTGTAACCGTGTTGTCTTTGGAGGGCCAGTTTGGCTCACCGTGGTCTTCTCGCTGCCTTTGTTAACGTTCCCCAACACACGTACATACACACACACACAACCCCTACACAGTTAATCCCATCTCTTTGCACAAGGCTAGTGAGAACCATCGTGAGCTACTAACTGCGTTCCCCCTTGGACACGGGTTAAGTAGAAAGTCGTCACCACCGGAAGTAAGTGGGAGGTGTTCCTGTATACTGTCTCGGGCGGTATTACTTCCGGTAGTGACGATAGTAGGCTAGATCTATAGGTAGGCTGTTCCGTTTATTATCAAAGTACAGAGTGTTGCGTTTTAGTTTTTCCGTTGCGCAGTTTTTCTCTAGTTTGCGGAGTGTCAGTGCCGGGGTCTGCGTTATTTTTGCAACGCAGTGGAGGCCGATCATCTAAGGCTGACTTGTTGTCTTTTTTGTAATAGCCCCGGGCTGTCGCCACCGTAACAATATATATATATATATATATATCGTCAGATTCATCGGGTTACATACAGGCCTAAGTAGGCTAACACAGTCCACATACACCTTACGATTCTAGTGTGGCAGTTCAAATTTAATATGATTAGGAACAATTAAATTTTTGGAAATATTGGAAAAATCATTGAACTCTACCCTTGTGAACAAAGCTCTCCCAATATTTCACTTTTTCTATGTCTCACTTTCTTCTGTTAGTTTACCTTACTAATCTGATGGGGGTTGTTGCAATTATCTGCCATTGGATAATATTCTATGATATGATACGTTTAGAAGGAACACGACCTGAATGTGAATTAGGCGTTGGGGAACAGTAAGCGAACTATTAATTCATTCCTTATGTCCTTATGCATATCCTCTCCCCCCTCCTTCCCTTCCTTTTCAACTGTCCTTTTACTTGCTCCCCAATCTCCTTGTCCTCCTCCTTTACCACCCCAATTTCTCCTCCCCATTGCCCCATTGTTAATCCCCACAGTACTTCTTCCTCTCTTCACTTCCTACCGCTTTGCTTGTTCCCAAGGCCACCACTTGGTTTCAAAAGGGTAAGTATGACCTCTCCACCCTGCTTTGCGCCTCCTCATCCTGCCAAAAGCTGCCTGGCCCCACCACATCCAACCTTGCCTCACCTATCCTCATACCACTCCACTCAGTCCTCCTTCACCTCACCTCACCCCATCCACTCTGTTTGATCTTATCCTGCCTTAGCCTTTACCACACCTGCCCCAGCCTCCCTAATTCCACATCACCCTTCTCATCACACTCCCATACACTTGACAAGGTTTGGGTCACAATGACAGGTCAGTCTACGAGTACATTGCCCTCGTCCCTCACCACCCACGAGCCCACTCTCCGACCAGCCACTCTCTTGTTTCCCTTCTTATAACATCGGATCGTATTCCAGGGCACATAATCTCGTGAGCTTTGAAAGATTACTATGGGTCTTTTCTCTCAACCTAGGGTCCTTTTGTAGCTTTTTTCTTTTACGTAACTCGGTGGCAGAAAAAGCTGTTACGGCTCTTCATATCGTTTCATTGCGTTTCTGGTGGCCAACAGCATACTCTGTTGCTAACGTTTTGTTACAGGTATGCATTCACGAAGGATAGTTTTAAACCATGTTATAGCTTAATTTGGCTAACATCTCGTTTGTTGTAGGCTCGGTAGTAAACAGGACTGAAGTTCCCCACCACGTTAATTCATAGCCAGTCAGTGGGGTTTGAACCGACTAAAGTATTCCATGGTCAGTGGTAAACCGGCCGAGCTACCCAATTTCCTCCCCTTCGTTAGTCACCAGTACAAACCTAACCTTCCCTTTCAACACACATGCGCAAACAACAGTCTCTCTCTCTCTCTCTCTCTCTCTCATTTCCAGTTTAGTCTTTCCTGAGATAACGGCGCGACAGGAAAAATGTGTTTGGAAGTTCTCACCACGTACTTGTGAACAGATCAGTCCTGTACAGGAGAGAGAGAGAGAGAGAGAGAGAGGCCTCATGACGTCATCCTGATAAACAGGTGGCGTGGTCAGTTGGGGTGCTCAAGAATGATAACACAAGAACATAACCACGAGACCGAAAATTAACTGGTTTCATGTCTTCAGACATGAAATTGTCTTGTCGATTTCGTTTTTCACCATCATCGTGATCACATTATTCCCTACTAACATACAGTAACAAATAATTTCCCATATATTTAGTGTGGAAGTAAATTATTTGATATTTACCTTTGAAGATGAATCTGTTCATATTTACAGTTGATGATCAGTTACAAATCCCTATATGGAAATTTAGTTGCAAGTGCTCTGGGGAGTGTGGGATATGCAGACATATGCAGTTAGTCTAAAAACCATGTTTCAAGCTGCTAATGAGATTTTGTGACACCTCTCTTCGACCTGTTATCAAGATTACATTTCAGTATCTTCTTGTATGTTTTTGGTGCAAGCTATTATTATATCAAAACACTGTAAATAACAAGACAAGAGAATGAAAGCCATAATATGAAAAAAAAAAAATCTCTAAGGAGGGAGTTCTATGAAGCTGCCCATCCCACCTATATTATGGCCACTAGAATCACATTTGTGACTGTCAGACAGGTTCATTGTTGATGCAGGCAGCCGGAAGCACTGCACAGGAAGTGGTGGTGGCTGGTCAGATGGGAAGAAGAGTTTACAGTGGCTTGACCCGTTATCGAGGAATTGCCTAGTCTTCATTTTAGTTTGCCTAGGGGACAGTATTCTTGGTGGCATTGAAGGGTCTGTAGCACCTCTTCCTTAGTGATTTACTTTGCATACCGGGTATTGGAACTTAACATTTTCCCGTGTGTTACATATCTCTTTAATATCCACCTGGAGTCCATCGGTAACACAAAGGAGAATGTTATGTTTTGATCTGTATTATATATCGCTGAGGAGGAGGTGCTACGAAGTCCCAAGAGCCCGGAGCCAGATGATTTAACACTACTTATGAAAAACGTAGGGCGCTGGAAATAATAATAATAATGATAATAATAATAAATGATATTACTGTGATGGCAACTCAAAAACGTTGAGTATAATTCAGACTGTGCGAGTCACCCGGTTCCTTCAGGTGAAAGGAAACCTACAATTGTAATAACGTTGGGCCGATGTTCTTGTGACTAAATGTACATTGAAAGCGGTTTTGAACTTCCTTGTAAATGCTGTTTGTGGCCCAGACTCATCTGAATGTAGACCGGGGAGATTAGGAGGTAGCTGAAGGAAGTTTTATAAATTATAACTGGGTAGCAAAAACCACCACGTTATATTGGTGCCACTGCGTGAGAGCCTCCCTCTCCGAGTCGGATGAACTTTCTTTTTTTTTTTTTTTTACTGAACAAATGTGAATGCACGACACTTTCGTCAGACAACAATTTGAGATTCGTGATCAGGCAGGGTTTACACTGCACTAGGATTTTGTTATTTAATCTGCTCCACAGTTCTGGCAAAACTGGCAACATGAGGTAACCACTAACCTAATATTACTCTGCATATTGTTTCCGGTATCTTCAGGCATTCTGTAATTACTGTTTGAACGTTTATAACTGCCCGCCAAATTCAGGCGCCAGGAAGCCGTCCGCTATAGTGTATACATGAATGAACTCTGGGAACTGGTGCCCATTTTGTAAGTGCATAGATTACGATTAAGTATTTGTTCGCCTCTATGAAAGGAATAGAGAGCGACGAGCTACGATATATAGAAAGACAGATGGACAGACAAATAGAAAGACAGAGAAATAGAGATAGACAAACAGACAGATAGACAGACATAAACAGAAATACTGTATATAAGATTAACAGATGAGTAGACTAACAGACACACCGAGAAAGAGACTGATAAATGACACGCACACGGACAGACTTACATAAATATGCCTACAGACAGCTAGAGAGATATATGAGCAGATTTAATGATTAACATTCATAGAAAACACTTTTACACTTAATTCACTTACTGCCTTACGCCACACATTCACTCTTGAGAAGCAACTTTGTCATGTGTTGCTGACTGATAACGTTTTGGTGGTGCGTGGGTGTGAGACTGGGAGTGAGTCGTGATTACAAGGAAACAACAGCTTGCAAGATAGTGTTGAGAGGAATGGTAGCGGAATATCAGCTGAAGCAGAATCGGGTAATATCAGTTGCATAACCTCCACCATATGAGTACTACATCTTTAGCATCAAAGAGGAATTATGGTGTTGCTGGAGTGAGATGTCTGGAAGAAGTGGGAGAATAATTTCTCTATAGTAGAGGTAACTGTTTTATTTCCGTGACCCCTTCAGTGCGACGACGTATTCCTAACTTTTGTTCTTCCTATCATTAGGCGGTTTTATTCAGATTAGGAGGAGTTTACCCTGGCAGGAAAAGGATTGCATACGGTCTCGGTTAGCCATTTTTATTGAAATGACTTTAAATTATATTTATGGAACAGCTCACAGATTTTTTTTTTCTCTCAGATAGTCTCCTCGCGATATAAATATTAAAGACAGTGAATTCAACAGTGGAACGCATTCTGCCACAGAAAAAAAAAAAAAAAAAAGCTATTGCTAACTGATACAATGAAAGGGTAGATAGATATGCAATAAGACAGAGGGACCGATCGGTCGATAGACTGATCGATCAACTGATCGGTCAATCGATCTTTAGACAGATAGAAATAAATAGACAGCAAGGTGAAAGGTCGAAAGAGAAAGGGAAAGGAAGAGAGAAAAGCCAGAACATTCTAATATGAGGAGGCGGAGGAGGCAAGGCATGGGGTGAGGTGTGAAGGTGAAACGGGCTTGTGATGCACGACAGCTGAAGCTGAGGGTAAGGTAGGAGGCTAGGCCAAGGTGCTGAGTTACTGGAGGTTAGGCAGGAAGGGTGAGACAGAAGGTGAGACAGGAAAGGTGAGACAGGGGAGGTAAGCAGGGGTGGTGAGACAGAGGAGATAAGGCAGATGTAGTGAAACAAGGGACATGAGGCAGGGTAGCTGAGGCAGGAGAGGTGAGACAGCAGGAGAAGCAGGGGAGGTAAAGCAGGGATGATGAGACAGAAGAGGTGAGGCAGGAGAGGCGAGGAAGGGGAAGTGAGGCTGGGGTGATGAGGCACGGACGGTGAGGCAGAGGAGGTAAGGTGGGATAGTGTGACATAAGGTGAGGCAGGGAAGGTAAGACAGAGCGTGAGAAAGGAGAGATAAGACAAAGGGGATGAGGTAAGGGAAGTGAGGCAGGGGAGGTGAGACAGGAAAGATGAAGCAGGAGAGGTGGGGAGAGAGGTGAGTCAGGGGTTAGGTAGGGTAAATAATGGTCACAGGTCAGGAAGGTGGGTACGTGTAAGGAGTATCAGGTTCTGCGTTTACTTGCTGATCGCTGACTGATTGTGTTAACATGATCTCTCTCTTTTTTTTTTTTTTTTTTTTTTTGCTTGTGCCATTACTTACTGTGTGTCTGTGTGTGTGTGTGTGTGTGTGTGTGTGTGATGGGTAAACCTTTTCCTCAATGAAGCCAAAAAACTCACAAAGATAGTAGTTTCTTAGACTGTACTGGACCGATTAATAGTTCGGGTGCACAGCCTCTAAATTGTATCAGAACCTAACAGTGTCTCGCCAATCTACCCATCACTATACGCGCAGTTTGGGAGGACTTATATCGTTCTTGCTAATCTAACCAGCAACTACGTGCGGGTTGGAGGGACTTCTATGTCTAGTAGTTTTCAGACCCAGACCGGCAACAGGAATATTGATTGCAAGTCTCAGACCTTCTTTGAGTATACATCTCTCTCTCTCTCTCTCTCTCTCTCTCTCTCTCAGTCTTAATTTTCCGGTTCTTTCTCTCGTCTCTCTCCCACCCCTGTCCCCCTCTTCGCCTTCTCCCTTTGTCTTTCCCCTCCTTCCTGCCCTCCCTGTCTCCTCTCTCCTTCCCCCCTCCTCTCTTTTTTATGTCCACTCTTCAACAGGTGAGTGGATGAAAGGAGGAAAAAAGAATGAAAGATGAGCAGGGAAGGAAAGGGAAGAGAAGAAAGAGGTGATGACATAGGACGAACAGATAGGCGAGCACAAGGTCATGATAGGAGAAAGGAGAAATACTGTACGTAGTTTGACAGGCATATCTATATATATACGGTACTGATAGATAGATTAGCTGGTGATGAGTAAATGAGTAGCCGTGACTGACAAAGGAAAAGACAGATTAGAAGATAGATATCCGGACTAAAACAAAGCTAGATAAACAGACATCTGGACATCTAGACAGGCTGTTACAGTTAGACCGATGACTGTAGAGGGAATGACAGGAAAACAAGTAGTGAACTGATCATCAAGACAGGTGTGAATCTCTCTCTCTCTCTCTCTCTCTCTCTCTCTCTCTCTTTCTAAATATCAGTTGATTTTCTGCATCCGCGAATAGTTACAGTTAAATAATATCACTCCACTTTTTAGGCTAGCAGTTACGAACGCTTTCATGATGTTCTGTAAATGTTGTTGATCCACGAACATGGCATCACTGTTTTTCGACGGTTATTGTTCTTTGCCTCGTTCTTTATCGTAATGAAGTGGTTCAGTATTTATGTCCCCAGTTGTACAGTTATCTCTGTCAGATAACCAATTATATTGAGGCTTCACTGCTTCTTACCTTAATAAATGTGCAGGTCTTCACTCCATCCCTAACCAATTTCCCGAGTTATTGGAGGAAAAAGAGAATCCTTCTCCTCCTCCTCATCATCATCATTACATCAACGGCAGCACCATTATTTTCTTTTCTCCATTTTAGAAGCTTCCAAAGGATAGGGAGATCTAGAAAATAATCTTTCGATCCTTTAGCATATGTTAACCATGGACGACAGGATGGATAAATAAACAAATAAGGAAAAACGAAAGGGAGTTAGTAGAGAAACCGAATGAAAAGGGGGAGGTGAATGGAAAGGAGTGGGTTAGCTAAAAAGATGAAAGCCGAGAAGAAACAAAATGAAGCAGGTGGAATGGAATGGAGAGGGAACAGGACGATGCTTTTGAGGAGGGGGAGGAAGAGAGGCGGTGAGATCCATTAGGGGTATTAGGAGACACGGAGAGGGTCGGAGGGGTAGCGAAAAGGTTAGGAAAAGACAGAAATGAAATTGAGTAGGAGAGAGTAGGAAGAGGGAAAGAGATTGGGAAGAAGGAGAAAGGGTAAGAAGTGGGGGAAAGGATAGAAAGAGAGAGAGAAAAAAGGCAAGGTGAAGGTTAGACGAAAGGGACAGAGAAGGGTTGCAACGTGGGCAAGAGGGTAAGGAGGGTGTAGGAGAAGGCGCAGAAGAAAAAGGAGAGGTTAGAGTAGAAGAGGCAAAGAAAGGGCAATGGGGCAAAGGAGAAGGTAGGAAGGCGAAGGAGAGAAACAGAAGGATGAACGTTAGGGTAGAAGAAGCAAAAATAGAGAGAGAAAGCTGGGATAGGGAGAGTATTGGTTAGGAAGCGAGAGGTAAGGAGGAGTGAAAGAAGGAGACGAGGAGCAGAGAGAAGGTAAGTGAGGGAGAAAGGAGTGAAGTGAAGGTGGAGAGAGAAGAAAGAGACCAGGAGAGGTAAAGATAACGAAAATGAGCTAAGAAAAGACAGACGGAACCAAGAGAGAGAGAATAAAGGGTGAAAAAGTGCAAAAAAGGAGTGAGTAGGAGAGGAAGAACGGGACAGAGTGATGGTTAGGAAATGGAACATAGTGCGTTGGGGAAACAGCAGAAGAGAATGTGAGTTAAGAAGAGGCAAGGAGAGGAAACGGCGAATACAGAGAAAGAAGAAGGATAAAAAAAAAAAGAAGTTCTGTAGGGGCAAAGGGGCAAGCCAGGAGCGAGATAGGAGAAAAAGAAAGCTATGGCAGAGAAGGAAATGACAGGCGAGAGGGACTGAAGGGAAAGGGGAGTTGCCCTTTGCCTTTTTGAGGAACGTGCAAAATGTCCTAGCCTCTGGTGGTGTGTGGGGCACTCGCATGGGGCTGAGAGAGAAAGAAAGAGAGAGAGAGAGAGAAGAAGGGGGGGGGAAGGGACGTACTTATGGAAAGTGAGGAAGGAAACAAAATTATGCATGGGATGGGAAGGAAAACATCAAAGATGGACAGGACGAGAAAGGTTGGCATGGAGTTGAAATAAGGTAGAGGGAAGACCTGGGATGTAAAAGAAGGAAAGAAATAAGAAGGAGGATACAGTCAGGGGCGAAAGTTCCCCTATTATTCCACAAATAATGTAGAGGGAAGACAGGGGATTTAAGAGAAGGAAAAGAATAAGGAGGGTACAGTCTGGCAAAAATTCGTCAACTGTTTTACAGCGTCTGATTCCCACCGTGCTGATATCCATTACTTTCCTTCCTGACGCATTATATCAAAGACCATCATATATGGGCAAAGGAGCATAACAAGCCCGTACTCAACTTAGGAATGTAAACCCACAGAGGGAAGTGAAAACTGGGAGAGGTGAATTAGGCGAACTTATGCTCCTAACTGTATATGGGAAAGGGAATGAGTATGAAGAGAATAAAGAGTCGATGAGGTAAATGAGTAGGCAAGATAGGAGAATATGGAGAGAGAGAGAGAGAGAGAGAGAGAGGGGGGGAGGAAGAGTGAGAGAGGAAGAATGTTATGAAAGAGGATGAAGGAGAAAAAAATGCACAGGGAAAGGAAATTAAGCAAAAGTCTCTTTTTTTCTTTTTGTTAAAGGGAAGAGATGAAGGGAGATAATGTAGGGAGGATGAAGAAATGGAGATAATACGAAGGCAGAGTAGGAAAGAAAAGTACTAAGGAGGAGGAAAAAAGAGGAAAGTCGATACTTTGAGAAAGGTAAGAGAAGCAGAAGGCATGAAAACTCTGATATAAAAGAAAAAAAATAAGACTGGAAGAGAAAGGAGAAATTTTAAAGAATAGAAAACGCCCTATGATTGGGAGGGAAGAAATGATAACATCGAAGTGGGGAGAGGTTGAACACAGAGCCTGGCAAGGAAAAAAAAAAAAGAGAGAGAGAGAAAGGAAGGAACCATAATGGTAAGAGGAAAGAACAAAGAGTGAAAAGTCAAGAAACGAGACGAGAAGAGGTGGAATGAGGAAATAGGAGCGGAAGGCAATGAGGAGGAGGGAAAGAATGTAGTGACAAATTTGAGGAAAGGAAATGTGAGGGCGACTGAGAACAACAGGGAGATCAGTGGAGGATGCAAAGAGAGAGAGAGAGAGAGAGAGAGAGAGAGAGAGAGAGAGAGAGAGAGAGAGAGAGAGAAATGCACTAGAAACAAAGAAATAGATGTGTAACAATAAAAATAATGATGGTGATAATAATGATAATAATAATAATAATAATTATAATAATAATAATAAAAATAATAATAATAATAATCCATCCATCCATCCATCATCCAATCCTACATTGCCCCATGAGGAGCGCAGGAGCCCGGGGCTATGCAGTTGGTCCCGACATTTAAGATGAGAGTGACCAACCTCACTCATCCCTGAGTGGCATTACGTGAGCAATAAACCCCAACCACCCCTTGGATATAAACCTTCACTGGCTCAATCCGACTGGAGCGCAATAATTACCCACTAACCCAACAGGTGCCAAAGTTTGGTTATATGGTTACCGCCCAGCGTAGTAAATGGTTTCCTGGTTTACAGGAAACCATTTGGCTTGTCACTCAGTGTAGAGTCACCCACAGGTAGAAGGAAATGGAAAGAATGAAGGAAAGAAAGACAGAAGAGGGAGTGTAAAGTCACCCGTAGGCAGAAGGACAAGGAAAGAATGAAGGAAAGAAAGACAGAAGAGGATGGAAGGAAAGAAGGATGGAAGAGAGGAAAGGGCAGACATCCGAGAGCAGCAGTACATCAAGTGAGTGGATGGTGAGCGCCCCCACCTACCACTAATAATAATAATAATAATAATAATAATAATAACAATAATAATGATAACAATAATAAAATGTGTGTGTGTGTGTGTGTGTGTGTGTGTGTGTGTGTGTGTAAGATAACCCCAGAATGTGCCAGCTGGGCGCGTCCTGAAAAACTCAACTTTATGGGTACATTAGCTCCTTGTATGAGAGAGAGAGAGAGAGAGAGAGAGAGAGAGAGAGCAACTAGAGGTGCCACTAGGGAGGGTCAGTTTACCAGTGCCGGAGTGCCACGTGTTTAGATATAGAAGACGGCGCCGCCCTCTCTCTCTCTCTCTCTCTCTCTCTTATTGGACACTGTCTATAGCACCTTCACTTCAAATCGTCTCCCACAGCTTAACAAAAGTGTCGTGGGACAGGACAAATAAATTATCTGACTGAATGGGTTAAGTGGCCAAAAAACTGGGATGATGGATGATGGATTGATGGACACACATTAAACCCATAAATCTAGTGAAATACATTATGTCTCCCCTCTTGTTTCTGTTACTGGTAAATGATTTTCCTTAGTTAATGAGAGCCCATTGATAAAGAAGGGGTGATTGAAGGCTGTGGCAGACCCCTGATGTTCGAAATCTATTCTGATCTGAAGTTAAGTGTCGGGAGGTAAATAAAATAAGATGAATAGCTGTCGGACTGAAGAGGATGAAGAGTTTTTTAAAAGCAAATTTTGTGAAATCGTCTGCCTTTGGAGTATAGCCAAGACTTAAGAAAAGTGCATGTTTAATGAGTGGCTGCATCATCCATTTCTCTGTGCAGTTCTTGTAGGTCTTGTACTGCTGTGAATTCCTGGTCGTGCTTCTCAAATATACCCACTTTATTTCTGAACAGTAAATAAGGTTATGATGATGAGCAGGAGAGGGAGCAGAAGGAATAGGAAGTGGAGTATATTCAATGAAAATAATCCTTGCAAGGACCCATCCCGCCAAAGGAGTTCCGCCTTTGTAAATTCACATATTTATCAAAGAATGATTCACAAAGGCAACAGGAAATCCAGCTTCGTACATTCGTATGCTTAAGGAGGAAATTCGATGGAAAAGCACAAAATTCAAAATTGTCAATTTGTGTCGATCTTTACAAATACGTACTGTATGTTTGACTTTGTTAATCCACACGTTTAGCGGAAAAGAATTCACAAATACCGCAGCTTTGAATATCGAAGTTCATCAAGAAATTATAAAGACCACAGAAAAGCCAGCTTCGTAAATCCTTGTTTTAAACGAGGTAGTGGTGATAAAGGAAACACTCTTAACCAAAGGATGGCCACGTCGTACCCTGTGGCCAGAAATGCATCGTTCCCTTGAGGGGCCACGTAACAAGTTTTGTACACTCCCCAGTTTCGCCTCCATCATTGTTGCTTCGTGTTTGCCTTAGATAACAAGAGTGAGAGGAGGGGGGTGGGAGAGGAAAGAGGGATAGGGTTTGAGGACTAGATGAGCAGTGGAAGGGAGAATGAGGAAAAATGCAAGAGGCAGGAGTGCAAAAAGGGTTAGAGGGGATAGAGAGAGGGGTAGGTGAGGTTAGAACAACAAAATAGTCAAACATACATGATACTACCGTCTACTAGCACCACCATCTGTTTTATCATCTGCTCCTTGCATTTATCATTTCTCCCTCTTATTCTTCTTTTGCCATGGAGATGGATGTGTGGAGAAGGGAAAGGGGTTAGTTAAGAGAGATGAGTAACTGGAGGAAAGAGAAAGGTAGTGGAGTAGCTGGGTGTAAACAAGGGACTGTGGAAGAGATGGCCAGGTTGAATGAAAGCACATGGGTAGGTGATGAAGGGGGGAAGTGGAAAGGAGAGAATAAAGAAAGGGGAAGTAAGGTGAGAAAAAAATGAAGTGGTGGGTAAAGAAGGAGGAAAGTAAGTAGATGGGTGTGGGAGCCGGAAAGAGGGCAAAAGAGAGAGAAGGGTAAGACTGAAGGAGAGTAAAGAGAATGAGGACTGAAATTAAATGGAGCAGGAGGGAAGGAAGGGATCGGGAGGGAAGAAAAGAGGAAGAAGGTGAAAGAAAAATGAAGAAGGAAGACGTACAAGGAAGTGCAGTTTGGGAGGGAGAGGGAGGAAGGGAGAGAGGCGATAAAAGCAGGGGGAAAGGGAAGGAACGGAGAGAGAGAGAGAGAGAGAGAGTACGTGGAAAAAAGCAAAGCCAGTTGAGGCTTGAGGTGGTCGGTGTAATTTTTTTTTATGCCTAATTGTCTACCTATCTAACTACTTATCTGCCCTCTGACACCGTATCCTGTGAGGGCCAGCCTAGGCAAAAGAGCCTCCAGGTATTTTTCTATCCCTCCATAGTAACGATCTCTCATCCCGCGACACATCACATCACTGTGGCATAGCGCTCAACCGAACTGTGCACCCAGTGGATTACAAGCTTAAGTTTCCCTCCTTCTGCAATCCGCCATATTCCTTACGGAGGACTGGACTGATGGGTAACTTTTGTACAACCAGGCAGTCGAGCCGCATGGTTATATCGGTCCCACCACATGAAGGTGTCTTTCTCCAACATTATTTACCTAAGTAAAAGATGATTACAATATTGACCATAAGGTGCAACAACTGATTCCAATATGTTTAGGAGCAAAAATCATGATTGCAGTTTGTTATTCTCAAGAACAAAACCCTGACTGCAGAATCTATACCGAGGAACAAGAGCAGGACTGAAAGGGCAAAATAAGTGCATAGAACAGAGGAAAATGTTTGCAAGGTTATACTCGGGAAAATTAAACTGTTACCTAACTGCCAACCGCCTGAATCCAAGCACGCGTTTTGTAGCTGAATTCTTCAATCATCTGAATATTTTAGTTAACATATAAAGTGTCTGGAAGTTGTGTGTGTGTGTGTGTGTGTGTGGCCCTAGGTTCATCTGGCCATGATCCTGGTGTGCTGCAGGCCAAAGTTGCCCTTCTACAGCATACATCGTTCTCATTTCGGGCAATAGGGTGTGCGCTGAGGGACATTTGCAAAACATGGCAGCTCGTGCCACCACGTGAAGAAATACTTCTCAAGCTCCTGTTTGGTAGCGGTGGGGTCAGTGAAGACTATATCCAGCCCCTTTAGTCGAAAAGTCTGTCCTAAGCTAAAAAGCTGGTGCCAGGCACAACAAACCTTGCCCGACCGCTCAAGGTCAAGGTCACGTTGCCAAATGAAAGCCCATATGCGATTTCCTGTATCTTGATGATAGTAAATATTTCTATCTTCAACCAGTTTCGAGCTATAGCCCCCTGTATAACCGGACCTTGAGTTTGACCTTTGAAGGTCTCTTAAGGTCAAAGGTCATGGTATCAATTAAAAAACCATGTGGGACTTACTCCCTATAGGCTGATAATAGTACATATTTCTGTCTTCAACCAGTTTCTAGTTACAGCCCCTGAATAACCGTTACCTTGAGTTTGACCTTTCACAATCATTTAAGGTCAAAGATCATGGTGCCAATGAAAACCCCATATGGGACTTCCTATTTGTTGATAATAGTAATTATCTATATATCTGCCACAAGTTTCGAGTTATAGCCCCCTGAATATCGCTGACCTTGAATTTGACCTTTCAAGGTTCACCCAAGGTCAAAGGTCTTGGTGCCAGATGAAAGCTCGAGTTCCTTTATGGTGATTATAATAAATATCTCTATCTTCAACCGGTTTCAAGTTATAGCCCTCTGAAAATCCGTTACCTTGATTTTGATCTTTCTGGATCACTCGATACTTCCAAAATTTAATCACTTCCCTTTGGGACCAGTGCCCACATGTACTGATAGTTTCATGTTTCATGTAATTTCATGTAATCTCAAAGAAACAAAAAAAGTCGACCAAAAACAACACCTCGCCGGGCTCCGTCCCGGGCGAGGTAATAAAACTGTCAGGAGATGGCAAAAAGAAAAATCCCAGGGTCGTTTCATTTTAGTCTCAAGAGGCGACTTCTCTGCTACATTCTTTTGTGAAGATATATATATATATATATATATATATATATATATATATATATTTGCCTTAATCATCACTAGGGGCTTCGGCCCCAATGGTAGATAGGCAAAAAAAAAAAAAAGCCTTAGAAAGCTCACTGTCAGGAAGATTTGTTTATCCTAAAACTGTTTCGGATACTTTATAAATACGATCCTGCAGCCAAAACGGGGCAGGAGTTGATTGCTTTTTCGCACTGTCCGTAAAAATAAATGAACTGTATAAATAAGCAAAAAAGAAAGCGTTCCACTCAAAGCAAGCTTAAACTTGGTTCTAGTAATCTGTCCTCTGGTTATAAGCCATACTGTTATTATTATTATAAAAGGTGTTCAAATAGATAAAAAAGGAAAGTAACTCTTTTCGAGCAAGTGTAAATTTGGTTCTGTAAATCTTCGCTCGTATTTTCTGCATTTATTTTTCTCAGATGCGGAGTATGGAAGCCCGTGGACGCCAATTGTCGAAAAGAGTGGGCTTAGATGGTATGGTCATGCGGAGAACTGGGTGTAAATAGAATAATGAAAAGGGTGTATATGAGAAAGAATAAAGTAGAATGGATGTGGAAGATGTGCAGATTGGCCTGGGAGGAAGGTAGAGTCTCGGAGGATTGGAAGTCAGGTATAATTATTCCCTTGTACAAAGGAAAAGTGGAAAAAGAAGTGTGTGATAATCATAGGGGCATTTGTCTTCTTAGTATAATAGGAAAAGTGTATGGTAGGATACTTATTGACAGAGTTAGAGATGGAACAGAGGAATTAGTTGGAGAAGAACAGGGAGGCTTTAGGAAGGGAAGAGGTTGTGTAGATCAGATATTCAATCTTAGATCTTTAGTGGAAAAGTTTCTAGAGAAGGGAAAGAAGCTGTATGCGGCTTTCATGGATTTGGAGAAAGCATATGACAGGGTGGGTAGACATGGGTTGTGGAAAGTATTAAAAATATATGGAGTAGATGGAAAGTTGTTGAATGCTGTGAAGTGTATGTATGATGGTGCTAAGGCTGCAGTGCGTGTGAATGGTGAAATAAGTGAATTTTTCTCTTTGCAGGTTGGGTTGAAACAGGGATGTCATGTCTCCATGGTTGTTCAATCTGTTCATGGATGGGGTAATAAATGAGGTACAAAGTAGGGTAGTGGATGTTGGAGTGGCCCTGGTGAGAGAGGATAGTGTTTGGAAACTCCCTGTACTGTTGTCTGCAGATGATACTGTGTTGTTGAGTGAAGACGAAGGAGAGCTGCAAGGCTTGATGGATGAGTTTGGGAGAGTGTGCAAGAAACGGAATCTAAAGGTGAATGTAGGGAAGAGTAAAGTGATGGTCTTTGAGAGAGGTGAAGTCAGCGAATGTACAGCGAGGTTGGATGGTGAGGAATTGGAAAATGTGAGTACGTTTAAGTACTTGGGTAGTGTGATGAGTAAGGATGGAGGTTTGGAGGGTGAAGTGTTTGAAAGGGTACAACAGGGAAGAAAGGTTGCTGGGTCTTTGAAAACAGTGATAAGAAACAGGGAAGTGAGCATGGAAGTGAAAAAGTTACTACATGACAGTATTGTGATACCAACTCTAACGTATGGAAGTGAAGCTTGGACATTGTTGGAAGGACACAAGTCAAGAGTGAGAGCAGTGGAAATGAGTTATTTAAGAGGAGCCTGTAGAGTCACATGGAGAGACAGGCTGACGAATGAGGATATGAAGGAGCGTTGTGGTGTAGATGTGAATGTGATAGGAAGTGTTATGAGGAACACACTGAGGTGGTTTGGCCATGTGGAGAGGATGGAAGGTGAAAGACTGACGATGAGAGTGTATGTGAGTGAGGTGGAGGGGGGAAGAGGGAGGGGGAGGCCGAGGATGAGATGGAGGGATGGGGTGGAGAGGTATATGAGAGAGGGGTGTGTGAGTTGGGAGCAGGGCAGTGAAATGGCGGGGGACAGGAGGACGTGGAGGCGATTTGTTTGAGGCCACCCCAAACGGGATTCAGGCGTCTGGCAATATCTATCTATCTATCTATCTATCTATCTATATATATATATATATATATATATATATATATATATATATATATATATATATGCCAGTCGAGCCACAACCTAATGTAGGGGACTTTATTATAGAAAAGAGAACCAGACGAGTCAGGAACATTTCCATATACACGTACGTCATTTGTTGACCCTAATTAGTACAACTTAAACTCGATGGTATAAAGTATTATCATAATATGTACAAAAAATGAAGTACGCCGCCCAACAGACCACCATCGACTGAAAAAGCCCAATACCTTTCTATATTGCACACATGTACTCATCAGCTGGTGACTGTCAGGCGAGGAACGGGGTTCAATGCAGGGAACATCAACATTAGAAATAGATTAGTCAGAAGCAGGAACCATTTCAAATAAGTCAACTGTCAACCCTAATTGATAGTACAATATATACATATTTACCGTTCATAAAAACCATAACCATACAGTAAAAAAGTCATATCATTCTGATCAATCCGGTCTCTCTCTAGAAATCTATCAATTTATCAGTCATAACAATATCCCCGTCACCCAGGATGGTGGAAAGGGTGAAAGGGACGTCTGCTGCGCCGCAATAATTTATAAGTGAATACCTAAGGCCATTTTGTTTTTCGCATTTAGGCACAAAAATGTTCACTCTAAGTGTGGATGAGAAGTGTATGGCGGCTGTATGAGTGAAGACAAACATGCAAAGCAATCTTATATACACTGTAAGCTTACGCATGGGAATCTATAGATATGGCTGCAGCTGCCCTCACACATATACATGTAATACACTTGGCGTATGGAGAACCAGCGTGGAATGGCTCATAGCAGTTTGATGGTAAACTGTGGAGGGACTGCGTGTGCTTGTTGATGGTGATGATGATAGTGGTAGTAACTGCAGTAACAGCAGCAGCAGCAGCAGTAGTAGTAGTAGTAGTAGTATGAGGAGGAGGAGGAAGAGAGCACTGCGGTTTTGGTGGTGAATTTTGTATGCCAAAAGAAGAACAGTTTAGTTTCTGGTGGAGAAATTAATATACAAAAGAAAGAGAAGTTAGTATAAGAAAAGGGGACAACATAGTTTTTGGTGGAAGAGAATGCCAACAAGCGAGTTTAGATTTTGTTGATCAGTTTACTGAGTAGGATGACTAAGATTATGGTGGAAAACTTGCTATTCCAAGGAGAGGAGACATAGGTTTTGGTGGAGAATACGATTAAAACTGGGAGCGTGATTGGGAAGGACAATTTCTGAATCACTTGACCAAGACCCACTGTGCCTGATTTTTATACAACGTATGTGAGAGGGAGAGATCACAGACTTTGTCCCATTTTCTCTCTCCTACTATTTATCAATCTTGCCTGGACCGCTGCCTCTCCCAATTCCGTAACACATACATTCTGGGTGGAGAGGCTCATTTCCCAGCCCTCCTTCGTCTCAAAGAAAAAAATCGACGTCTCATTTCCAAGACACAAAGGCTGGAACAACACAGAAAGGTATTGGAAAATGAGTTGGAAGAGGAAGGAGTGAAATGAAAATGAATGGTAGACGGGGGAAATGGATGTGGCTTCAGGAGAGGAAAGGAAAAGGGAGTTGGAGGACAATGGTGAAGAAAATATAGTTAAAATGAAATCAAGGAACTGGAAAGGACTCAATGGAAGTTCCTGCGATAGGACGCCGAACACGGAAGGAAAGTTTACTAGAAAATAACGGGAAAAGCGTAAGGGGAATAAAAATGAAGACCTAAGGAAAGTGAAGAGATTCAGAGGAAGTCAGTGCTAGAAGAGGCATTTCAGTCTGAAATATTTAGGAGTGTCATGCAGCTAATTAACATTTTAAACTGAAGAAAAAAGATCATGAAGAACACGGGGAATTCCGATGAGGCCATGGAGTAAAAATTTAAAGGTATGTTAGAATGGGAGTTTGACAGAAAATATTAGCTGACAAAACACACACACACACACACACACACACACACACAAAATGGAAAGTTGGATTAAGCAAAAGTGTATCTAAGAACACATAGACAGATGATGATAAAGAAATAAGCGTTTAGATATATGGTGAAAGCTTTGCGAGACCGAAAGAAAAAAATACGGTAAGATGAAAAGCAAAGGACATTGGATGAAAGACGTTTAACTCCTGCAATACGATGCTGTTATTATTATACGAGTATTCTTGACACCTGCAGACGTCTCCAGGTAGTTAAGGAGATATATTTCCAAATGTGAGGAATTAGACGAATCAGATACAGCTCCATACAAATCTTCATTTTGGGGCACCCTTCTTAACGGAGTAAAAGATTTGGTACTAAGAACAAAAAGAAAATATAAATGACTGGTACGAAGTAGATAAGAAAGTGGAATTGTGTGAGAAAATGGGAATACTTGCCAGTTTAGAAATAAATCAAGATAATAAGAGGACTGTAGGAGAAAATGGCAAGATGAAAAGATGAGGAGGGAAAGAATATGTTGTTTGACACTTGTGAAGGGAAAAGAAAGTAAGAAAGGGAAGGAAAAGAAGGAAAGCGAAGAAAAATGGGGGAAGGGAAGGGTAGCAAATATTGGGAGGGAGGTACGGTTGAAAAATAAGGTCAATAAAGAAAAATCTAAATAATAGGACAGGAACATGAGAAATGGAAACAAAGGAAAAAAAAACAAGAAGAAAGTGGAAGGACATGACTACAAACCAAGATAAAACACAGCAAAGGAGAGAGAGGGGAATGAAAGGAATAGAAAAAGGAGAAGAACTGAAAAGAGGGAGAATACAGGAAAGGAAAAAAAAAAAAAGAAATGAAAGGATGGGAAAGGAAAGGAGGGGAAAAACAGGCGGAAAGGTAGGAAAAAATGTGATAGGTTGGGATAAAAGGAAAGGGGGTTGAGAAGAGAAAAAGGAAGAGAAATAGCGAGAAGATGAAAGAAAAAGGAATGGATAAGAGGAAAGAAAGGGAATGGGAGAGGGAAAGAAAAGAAGCAATAGAGAAGGAACGGGAGAGAAAATAAAATACTGTAAAATAAAATAAATAAAAACAAAAATGGAAAAGAGGGAAAAGCTCCTAAGAAACGAAAATGGGAGAAAAGCGTGAAGAAACCGGAACGAGAGAGAGAGAGAGAGAGAGAGAGAGAGAGAGAGAGAGAGGATCAGCCATTGTTCTTCATTATCTTCTCCTTTGGGTGTAGAGTGCCTGATTGTTTCACCACAGGAGGCGCACACACACACACACACACACACACACACACACACACACACACACACACACACACCGCTCGCTGGTGCAGTGGTAACGTTCTCGCTTGCCATCCGGTAGACGGGAGTTAGCGCCTCGCTCAGGTTGCGAAAAGTTTCACTGACGAAGTGGGTGGTTACTGTCCCCCTTGAGCAAGGGGACGGGTGTGTGCGTGTGTGAAGGTCACAGCCTTGCCCTTAGATCGGACTATATGAGCTCTCAGCTCCCTTCCGGGAGGGTAAAAGCTGACAATCACGACCATCAAGTGATCCTGACCGACCCGGTGAATTACACACGCAGAGAGAGAGAGAAAGAGAGAGAGAGAGAGGGAGAGGGAGAGGAAGACTAGGGGGGGGAGGGGAAGGAGACATATTTTAGTGTGGAACAGTGATATTTGTTACACTGTCGTACAGAGAACTCCTATACCGCCAAAGAGATCTGATGCCCAACTTAAAGAGATTCCATATAGTAAAACACAACTGCTCGTGGGCCCTTCGGGACCCTCGCACTTGCCTCTAAGGAGGGCTCTCGCGCTGCTATAATATATTTTAGTTATAGCTGTGGGCAAAATATTCTACGTCCTGCGCCGGGTGCCGGGAGCGGCGCTTTTTGGCCAAAATGTGATCGCTCATTAAACATAGTAAAGGTTATTCAATCGTGATGGGACCAAGTTTTTTCACATCAGCGAATTTTTTGCAGTTTTTGTGCCAATTTTGGTGCAATTTGAATGTGTAGTTTCGGCTGCCCAACACACACACACACACACACACACACACACACACACACACACACACACTCGTTGGCTCAGTGGTAGCGTTCTCGCTTGTCATCTGGTAGACGGGAGTTCGCACCTCGCTCAGGTTGCGAAAAGTTTCACTGGCGAAGTGAGTGGTTACTGTTCCCCTTGAGCAAGGGGATGGGTGTGTGCGTGTGTGAAGGTCACAGCCTTGCCGGACTATATGAGCTCTCAGCTCCCTTCCGGGAGGGTAAAAGCTGACTATCACGACCATCAAGTGATCCTGACCGACCCGGTGAATTACACACACACACACACACACACACACACTCACACACACACACACACACACACGGCTAGTGCTATAGTATATTAGATTTCGCTGTGAAGCACATAGTCACTGTTTTACTATTATATTTAATGGGAAAAATTAAGGAAATTCTACACTGTCATGAAAAATGCAATGATAAGTCAAGGTATAGAGGTATTTTAACTTTTCTTTTTCTTTTTTGCCTCTTTTTTCTTACTTCTTTTTTTTCCTTGGCATTCACTTTCAAGCTAAACTACTGCAAGAGAGAGAGCACAATAATCTCTCTTCAATTCTTACTACCAGCAAAGAAATGAAATAAATATGAAGTTTCACATTTCATCTTTAAGTTAAGCTTTCTACAACGACGACAAAATAAGAAATATTTATACATTTGCCTAACAATCTCTGTTTCTAATACAGGAAAAAATGTCTGTACACCTCCTACTTTACTTTTTCTTAAGGAATATACATTTCCTTTCTTTTATGTGCTACCTGCAAACAGTGTCAGGTGGAGGGCCCATCGCTGACCTTTCCGAGGCTGGGGGAACTAGTGAAGGGCAGTCTGTATAAGGGCTTGGCGGCGCTTCTTGCTGTGCCAACACAAATTCAACCTGTCAGTTTATGAACTCCACGGCGCGGCGCCTCAGGCTCATTTTCTTGTTGACATAAGGATTTTCTACAACGTCTCTTCGTCAGTGATTTGTTTTCAATATTGCACTTTCTTACCTTTTTGTATATTACCTGTGCATTTTTTTAATACTAAAGCGATGTAAATATAATACGAGAGAATAATTGCGTGGAGTGTGTGTACTCAGTTGCTAAGGAAAAGGTGCTCCGCAGTCGTGTGTGTGTGTGTATATATATATATATATATATATATATATATATATATATAAATAAAATCACCTGGAATAAGTTCCTTGTTCTCGTTGACACAGTCACAACCCTTACACCCTACCCAATTATCCTTTCAGTCTTGACCATATCCACTTTGTACCTCCACTGACACCTCTGCCCTCCCTCCTCCTCATCTCTTAACGCGTTTTCTCTTCCAGCATCTCTCTCCTCACTACCAATACTCTCCCTTTCTTGCTGCCTCCTCTTTCCTTCCTACACCATACTCTCTTCCTACACTCTCTTTAATTACACCCTGCTTCCTCCTCTCATGCCTGTGCTTTCCTCCCCCTCCCCCCTCTACCTATACCTTCACTTCTCTTTCCTTTCACCCTTCTCATTCAGTCTTCTGCCTTTACTACTTCCCTCTTTCACCCTCCCCTTCTTTTTTCCCTACATCATTCCCTACTTCTTTCCTCACCCTTCGCTACACTCTTCTTCCACATTCTCCCACCCTTCTTCCCCCTCTTTCCCTTACATCCCTTTGTTCATTTCTTCCTCTATGCCTCCGTTCCTCCCTTCACTCTTTCGTCCACCTTTTATCCTGCCATATTCTAAGTTTCCTTTCATACTTTCCATCTCTCTTTTGTCCCTCACCCTCATTCCAACCTCTTTTCTCGCTCGTAATCTTTCTTGCTATTTTATATACCAATTTTACCCATACTTTCCTTTTCTTAACCCTTAACTTTACCTTCTTTCCACTCTCTCTCTTTCACCCTTCCTCCACCTCCTCTCATACCATTTTTCCCTTTTCTCCTCTTTCCTACACCATTCATCATACCTTTCTCTGAAACTCTTCTGCTATTCCTCCCCTTCTCCAGGTAACATTTTCCGTTACCTCTTTCCTTTCCCCTTCCTTCCCTTCTTGCCTACTTTCATATTCCTCTTCTTTTCCGCACCTTTCACCACACTCTCCGTCCACTCTCTTCTCACTATCCTTCCCCTCCCTGCCCAGGTCATGTCAGAGGGTCACCACGTACAAAGGTCCTCCCACACTTCACCACACACTCTGTTTACTCAGCTCACCAGGTCTCAGGTTCGTCGTAAAGGTAGGAGTCTCTCGGTCAAAAAAGGATTATGAGTGAAAGTATCCTTATGGATCCTCTTAGACGAAATGACCACTTTCCTTAAACTTGTAAGACCATGCAAATCTAATGAAAATAGCTATCTATCTATCTATCTATAGCCCGACGCCCTAATCCCGCAAAGGGTGGCCGCAGACAAAACGTCTCCAAGTCGCTCTGTCACCCACGATTTGACTACCCTCCCCCCAACTCACCCCCCCCTCCCTCATATACCTCTCAACTCCATCCCTCCACCTCATCCTCGGTCTACCTCTCCCTCTCCCTCCCTCCACCTCACCTACATACACCCTCTTAGTCAGTCTTTCATTCTCCATTCTCTTCATATGTCCAAACCACCTCAGTGTATTTCTCCTAATCTTCTCAACCACATCCACATCCACCCCACAGCGTTCCTTCACTTCTTCATTCGTCAACCTGTCCCTCCACGTCACTCCACATGCTCCTCTCAAGTAACTCATTTCCACTGCTCTCACTCTTGACTTGTTCCCCTCTTGCAAGGTCCATGCCTCGCTTCCATATGTCAGGGTAGGGATCACAATACTATCATGCAGACTTCTTAACTTCCATACTCACCTCCCTATATCTCATCACTGCTTTCAGTGTACCAACAACCTTCCTTCCCTGCTGTACCCTTTCACGCACTTCATCCCCCAAAGTTCCATCCTTACTCATCACACTACCCAAGTACTTGAATGCACTCACATTCTCCATATCCTCACCATCCACCCTCACTGCACACTCTGTGACTTCATTCCTCTCAAACACCATAACTTTACTTTTGTTTACATTAACTATCAGATTCCTCCTCCTACACACTGTCCCAAATTCATTCACCAAACCTTGCAACTCCCATTCATCTTCACTCAACAGTACTGCATCATCAGCAAACAGCAACACCGGGAGCTTCCAAATCTCACCCTCATTCATTAGAGCCACCCCCACATCCACTGCCCTACCCTGCACCTCCTTTACAACCCCATCCATGTATATATTAAACAGCCATGGAGACATCACACAACCCTGTTTCAGTCCCGCATTGAGATCAAAGAACTCACTCAGCTCACCATCCACTCCCACCGTAACCCTAGCTCCCTCGTACATACTCTTCACAGCACTCAACAATTTCCCCTCCACTCCATATATTCTTAATACCTTCCACATACCTTGCCTATCTATTCTGTCATAAGCTTTCTCCAAGTCCATGAAGGCAGCATACACTTTCCTTCCCTTCTCTAGATACTTCTCCACTAAACATCTTAGAACAAATATCTGATCTACACACCCCTTTCCCTTCCTGAATCCCCCTTGTTCTTCTCCAACTAGCTCCTCTGTCATATGCCTAACCCTATCAATGAGTATTCTACCATATATTTTACCAGTCACACTAAGTAGCCCTATTAACCTAAACAAACATTTCACATTTTTCATCAACAGAAAAAATCTTTGTATAGTGAGTAAAAATATCCTTTGCATATCAAAACTCCATTCAGCCTGAGGACATATTTTGTAGTTCTGGGTAGCGCCAGACGATTTTCTTCATATTAAGACCTGTGAGGTTATGGGATTAATTGGAACAACTTTGTTATAAGCAGGTAACCATATAGACAAGTAGCCCCTCCTTGCCAAACTAACTTCACCAAAAACTAAACTGCCCGTCATTGATATACTAATGTTTCCACCAGAACTGAACTGTCTCTCTGTGACATACGGTTGTCGTCACTGAAACAAAACAGCCCTTCGTTGACATAAGTTCTCCGCTAAAAACTGAACTGACCCTCTTGGCGTATGACAATAACTATTTTTGTAGTGTACTGGTAATGCATTTATGACATGCGGTAACCACAGAAACAACCGTGAGTGTAGTAACAGACACAGAAATAAAAATCTACCCACAGCGATTAACTCCAGCCACGGACATAAAACCAAAACTAATACATTAGTTGGAAACAGTAAACTCTCAAAGCACTAGTTTCTAGTTTCAGGGGTATACTCTTTTCACTTTTAAACTAAATTAAAATTGGTATATCTTCATCAGCATTGCTGAGCTGTGTCAAAAAATTAATACAAGAACACAACATTAGTCACGACGAAGTGCTATAGATAGAATGTAAAATAACAGGGTTTGTCTTATTCTACAATCAAACAATGGGAAATAGGCTGCAAAGAACGAAATTTTCCTCGAGGTTAAAGCGAAAGAACTGTAGTTCCTCTCACGTCCCCTTCTTTGCTGCCCTCTGCCACTTCACAAGGCCTTTTATTCAGCCCCTAACAACTATGTTCCCCTGAATGTAGAGGCCGGTGTCGTATGCACGGAGTGACTTATGCTGAAAGTTACCGTTCCGCTTAGTGCGCATGCGCCGAGTGGCCGTTTAGCTTCTATTTTGAAAGTATCTGCATGTTATTTCAAATTTTATGCCATTTATCAACAACATTGTATGAAATACATGTGCCAGGTAGATAGTTGGTTGTCTTATCGACCTGTAGGTAACTATAGGTAGATATATGGATATATATAAATAGAGATATATATATATGTATGTTACAGGCAGATTGTGAAATTAGTCATTTCGTGAATTAAAATTAGTTTAATTTAGGTTTATTTAGGTTAGGTTGATCTAGGATAAGGTTAGGTTAAGGTTAGGTTAGGTTTGGTTAGGTTAGGTTAATTTAGGCTTAATAGAGAAGGGAACGGTAACTTCCAGCATAAAGTCACTCCGTGCATATGACATCGGTCGCTGGGCAGCAAATTAGGATTTGGGATCATGAAGAGGAAAAGAGAGGGTAACTAAGTGAATGAGGGTGACGGTCTTACCTCTCGGCGTAATTGATGAAATGTCTGAACATAAGCCAAAAGTCTAGTTTGAGGTAATGAAAGAATGTACTTTAAAGCTTAAGCTAAAATAGCAATATTAGTAGTTCTGTTATTTCTTATCACAAATATTTTACGTATTTGGCTATATGCGATGGGTTTCTTCTACTTACTTTCCCAAGAGAGCTGCACTAGCTATGTCTCATTGCTTTAGGAATATATTTGCTCTCAAAATAAAAATCTTTAAAAGGGCAGTTCTTGTATTTCTCTTCAATTTTTTAAACTGATGTAATTAGTAGTAGTACAGTTATCGATTAGTACAGTCTTGTCTGTTAGGAAAAATAAACTTTCATCCTATTCTGTGCATTAAATATGTCTTTGGTACACAATGTTTTAGTATGCCAAGACCAGAATTCCTCCGTGAAGTCATGCCTAACCCGACAGTTCTTCAGTTACCCCTTATCATTACAGTACCCCAATATCAACCCGGTTACCAACACAGCAAAATCTCTTCAACTATTTTACTCCATTACCAACATCCCAGTGCCATCCTTTCCCCTAGCTCCCTTATATCTTGTCAACTATTCACCCTTACCACCAGCATCCCCATATTTCTTTGGTTATCATTTCCATTATGCTCAGTTGTTTCCTTCTTTATTGCCCTCTCAGGTCCGTAGGTGTCAGGTATTAGGCTACTTGGTGCGGACGAGAGTTACCAGTTGCTCTTCCCTGAGTGGCATTTTGCTAGCAACAAATCCTAAACACTGATACCAGTATGGGCTTCGTTTGACTGGAGTACAGTAGTTCATGAGATTACCACACATCTATCTGTTGACTATGTGGCTACCAACCAACGTGGTTTCCTGGATTACAGTAAACCATTTAACTTGTCACTTAGTGTACAATCTAACACACTGATATCTCTTTAGCCATACACCCGTACGTCCAGCACAGTGCTTCCACACACTATCAGTTGCAGTGGAGTCATACCAGTCACCAACCTTTTCGTTCTTGGTTGGTGGGAGAGCACATCATCTTCTCACTTAATGTACAGTAGTGCTGCCTACGCCTTACATCGTGCCTATCCATATTTTCTGTGTCTGCCCTACTCTCTTCCTCTTTCACCCATCCTTCCTTTTACTATTTACTATTCTTCCTTCCAGTTTACGTGGCTGTACACTGAGTGACAAGCCAAATCGTTTCCTGTAACTCAGGAAATCATTTGTAACGCTGGATGGAAACCATATAGCCAACCAACGAGGTGACGTGGAGCCTATGGTGCCTGTACTACCTGGGTTGAGACGCAGGTGTGACGTCCATGATTGGACCCCAACCTTCACAATAATCCCCGGGCCCCGAGGGGATTATTGTGGTGAGGCGCGCCGTCAGCCGAACTGGAACGTCGCGACGTTCCTGTTCGGCTGACGGTTCAGTGCACGGGATAACTCTGTGGGGACACATGCTTACCAGCGGTCGATGGGTCTGCTCAAACAGACTGGAGCCGTACAACTGCAGCAACAACCATTTTGTTTTTAGTAAACATTGCAGTTTCCACCTCAGTTACAGGGGGCAGCTCAGGTGTCCGGAATGCTGGGGAGCGAAACCTGTTATTTGGGTCAGTGGTGGGTGAAAAAGAACAGCCAGCTTGACGGGTACACACGACAGGCGGGATAAATAATGGACACTAATAGGTTTCATGTGTATGGATAGATGGGCGTGGGAATGGACAGTGAGGGACAGATCCAAAGCGTGACGGAATAACTGAAGCCAAACATTTCCCCTGCTGAATAAAATCACACCACGGAAGCCAGAGTAACTTGTTTAAGCGGCTCTCTGTCTCACCGGGGTTAAGACAGTGACCTTGACTTTATTATAGAATTTTGCAATATTTATGAATACGTTTCTGCCGACTGGCTATGATGACGTATAATTTTGTAATATTACTTCTATCGAAGGACGATTTTATTCATCTAGGAGTATATTTCTCGAACTGGAGGGGTTTGGTATGGTGCTCACTGGCCTCATCCAAGCAATTTTTTTTTTCTAAACTGAAGAACCTGAAATTTTCGGGAGGAACCAAGAAGAGAGTAAAATGAAAATATGTCATTGTCGTGAAGTGGTTCAGAGAGAGAGAGAGAGAGAGAGAGAGACAGACAGACAGACAGACAGACAGAGGGGGGGGGTGAAGAATTCATGGAGAACTGGGTGTAGAGGTTATGTCTGACAAATAAATATTGCAATGGTGTGGTCACGTGGAGCGAAAGAAGAGTTAAAGAATGGCTAGGATAATGTATGAGAGAGAGAGAGAGAGAGAGAGAGAGAGAGAGAGAGAGAGAGAGAAAGGTAAGATGTGAGAAGGAGGAATAAGGAAGTGATAGAGGGTGATGTGTCGTGAAAACGGGTCGTTTCTGAGTAGGGATGAAAACTCTATATGGTCGTGCTCGGTAAGACTAAAGTCTGGGTATTTTTTTTTCTTTTTTTTTTTGTATCTGAGTAACTTAGACTCTCTCTCTCTCTCTCTCTCTCTCTCTCTCTCTCCGTCGCTCCCACACCATACCTGAAACAACACTGGGATAATTGGCCTTAACGACTACCATATGCCCACCTCGCCCTGCTCTCTTTATAGCATTATTCCTTTGTTTATATCTGACTCAAGTCGCCTTCTACATATTACCTTATCCCATATCATTCCTAGGCCGTACTTTCTTATTATATTCTCCCTATCAATAAACGGTTTTGTTCAGCATAGGAAAGACTTTTGGAATTGGAGAGGTTTGATATATAATTCATTAACCCCTTCATTACGAAAGCCATTTCTTTAGGTATAAAAAATCATTTGAGAATACCAGGAATATGATAATAAATACGTTATGAAATAGTAGTGGGAATGTACAACTACTTATTGAAATGGTTTTTCTGAGATTAATTAGACTTTACATATACTTAGAGAAGACTACCTTCTAGTTTTTATTGTAGACTATCAAATTTTACCTCACTTCGTCTGTGGTGGGAATATCGGTCAGAGTATATGATATACGACTGATATAATTGAATGCGATGAGCGTCATTGAGGAGTAGTTGGTTCCCGGTGGTAAGCACTGTTGCGGACAGTTATATCGATCCAGTTATATGTGAAACAATAATGAGATTCTTACATAATATTCATATATGTTTGGTGGACTCCGAAGATCGTGCTATTGGGATTTTATCAAGTTATTGTTCAGTATTTCTTATTCATGGTAAGGAGGTGGATCGAAGTTAGTGTCTGCATTATTACATCACAGCGAGAAGAAAACAAGCAGAAAAAAAAAACGATAAAGCAAACTTATTAACCATGAAAGGCAGTTAGCTCACGTCTTTAACACATGAGAACTTTATCAATAACGTCGTCAGTGAAAGTGTGTCATTCTTTTGTGACGGAGCAAAGCACACTTAAATTGAAAACTATTGCATGGAATATGAGAAAACACCAAATTATATTGCTGTACCGAAAACCTTGTTATGGAAAAATAGGGAAAGAATGAAGGAGGGTTACAGTACAAAGTATGGTTAGCGTTTACATATATATATATATATATATATATATATATATATATATATATATATATTAAATCTCAAACTACAGTTTATAACTATACCACACTCGAGAAACTCGAAGTGCCCAAACTTTTGTAGATACTAGCTTGTGAGATGGTGGTGGTGATGACAGCTGTGGAGGCAATGGAATGTGTGTATTTGGGTGCATAAGAGAGTGGAGGGGATGTCGGGGTGTGGGTGTGAACACACCTGGCCACTCCACCTCGTTTGGGAGATAATTACAGTAGGGAAGGGTGGGGAAAGGTGGCTCAAATAACGGCAGAAAAACAGGAGCAGAGGATAGATACTGTAGATAGATAGATACCCAGGCAGGTAGATAGATAGATAGATAGATAAATTGATTGACTGGTTAATTGATACAGACAGATAGACAGCTAGAATATGAGAGAGAGAGAGAGAGAGAGAGACATTTTACAGATAGAAAGGTCGGACAGCGTACAGTGTTTTATATATATATATATATAGATAGATAGATAGATAGATAGACATATATATATATATATATATATATATATATATATATATATATATATATACTGTATATGTATTTACAGTATATATTATTTATATATACTCAATATATATGTATGTATGTATGTATTTACAGTATATATATAATATAAATATAAAGGGTGCGTTTTCATACACGGAAGAAAGAGGGTTCGCGCCCCGCCAAGGTAATAAACTTTGGGAGCGTTCTTCAGACCACGTACTGCATTGGCGGACACAAGGGGTGCTGTGGTTGAACCAGTGTCGCATACTATAAAGTATGCTTGCACCCAGTCGGCTTGCGCTGGCCGATGACACTTGGTTCACAGACTGCACACACATCCAAAGCCACTCCAGCGCTACAATCACACTCCTCCTCCTCCTTTTCCTCATCCGTTTCCTCCTGCATGTCTCAAATTGTTTGTATTTACCCTCCACGTCGGTTGATATTTTTAGAAACGAAAGATTCACACCCACAGTTGAAAAAAAAAAAAATCATTAATTACTGGAGACAAAATCAGTTTCTACCCATCTTGAACCCTCTTCGGGTCTAAAAAGGAAAGGAACATAATGCGTTTATATATCTCGAGGTACAATGAAAGGGGAAAGAGAGGCAGGGAAGAATGAGGGAAAATAAATTTCTTTTATTTTTTTCTTATGTGTAACTCTGAGTATAGGTTTAACAGCCCGTTCCCTCAGTCCCAGCAGATCTCCTACGCGTCAAACAGCTTCACCTGTTACCAGTTTCACACTAATACTCATCGTACATACTGGACATGTCAGGTCTGTGTCTTCATTCCGGACGGGTGCACTGGTATGTTTTTTATATGTCGATGGGTCTTGTAGATCAGTTACGCCTCTTTTAATGAACTTCGAATGATCAAAGTGTTCTCTGCCCTGGCCTGGGATCGACCTCCCGTCACTTCAGACAACAAACGACCTATCTAACCACTCGGCCACCACTCCCGTTCCCATTAGCCACTTTTCTTCGACGGTGCTCCTGCAAGATGAATAAAATCATCTAATAACTCGGGTTGAAGGGGATAAGGGTTTCAATCCGAGGGAGATACAGACATACTGCTCACCGAATACTGCTCAGGGATGTGCCGCTGGTCACTCTTGGCTTAATTTTCTGGGTTGACCAGCCCAGCCCCGGGTCTTTACGCTACTGATGGGGCAATAAAGGACTGGTTGATGATAAGTAACATAATATGCTCATCAGAACCAACTCAGTAGTTAACGAACACACAGTCCATGAATGTGGTGACGCATTTTAAGCATTTTCTATTTTGGGGAGATTTTATGCTGCTAAGGAAAAAAAAAAAATACTTTATTAGTGAAGCTATCAATGAGGACTAAGGATAACACCAACAGTTCGGAAAGTCCCTCGCAAACTGAATAAAATCGTCTGCTTACAGCAAAAATAAAATCAGAAATACTCCATCGAATTGAAAATGTAAAATACCGCCCCTGACACAGCAGCACAAGTACTCTTCTAATGCACCTCATTATCACAAACCAGAAAAGTGTTCAATATTGTCTCAACAAATGGTCTCTGGGAGCACACGACTAAAGTTACCAGAATTATACAGACCTCTAAACCATGAGTTACAACAACAACAGCAATAACAGTAATGATATCCACAACTAAAACAACATTTATCATATCTGTTGCTTGTAGCTGCATCAGAGTTGTAAACTCGACAAAAGGTAAAGACAAAATATTGCCAATCGTCTTCGAGGTTTAGGCAAGGTTATAGTAGCCTTGATAGTGTTCCATAAAAGATAAACCTTCAGTCACCTCTTTGGGATCGGGTCTATGTGCACGCTTAGACGGTCACTCCGCCTGGGACACTCTAACCACCCTACCACCAAAAGGATCTCCAAGTATTCCTCTCCCGATTTAGTAACGACCTGCCCTCCCACAACGCATCATCTTTATCTCATATGCTTGTTGAGGTAAAGTGATACAACTGTATGATGCTGGGCCAGGACTTAACCTTCATTATGCCCTCCAGTCTTCGAGTCTAACACTGAGATGTCATCCTAGTGTATCTTTACCTCGGCCAAGGAGGTTATGTTTTACCCCGCGGTGGTTTGTTTGTTTGTCGGTATCAGAAGTGTACATGGTCTTTCTGGAGTAGAAAGAAAGACTGAACTAGAACTCATAGGATTACAGCATTTGCCTTTTTGGCCCGGGCAACGCTGGGTACCCCCGCTTTTGTGTGTGTGTGTGTGTGTGTATCTACCCATCTGTCTATCTACCTATATATATATATATATATATATATATATATATATATATATATATAATAATAATAATAAAACTGCAATTTGCACCAACAACATAGAAGAAACAAGTGGTGCCAGGCACAACAACCCTCGCCCAACTGCAGTTATCTTATTGTTAAATACTGGCTCGTTTCTGCCATTTATAGTAGGACTCGCGTAAATTTGCGGCTTTGGTGTGGCCCGCACCTGTGTACAATGGTGCCACGTTTCCCCAACTTGCGATGTGAAACGGAAGCTATTTATGTACAAGGCAACACAAATACGATAAATTCAGATGAATAAAACTTACACTTGTGTATTTTGATGGATGAATCAACAGTAATCTTATTATGCATAAAATATTTATACAGTAACACAGAAACATGGCATACATATTGTACAGTGTTGTTAAAAGAAATTATAGTCATTTTTAATGTTTTTAGCGTAGTTTTAGGGTGGGTAATAATATTACGGTTATGGATATAAGAGAATGAGCCTGAAAAAAGAAGAAATATGCCAATATCCAAAGTAAAAGAAATAATTCATATAATTGTTGTGAGTGGCAACACTGACACACCCAGTCTGGCCTAAGGTAAAGTACGTACCCCTCCGTAGACCCAAGCATAGCTTGTACAGGTGTTGCTAGGGAAAAATGCTCACATTTACTGGCTTTTACCGTAATTTTAAGGGCGAGGAATAATCACATTTATAATCATAAGCTAATATGTAGGACAAAATAGTAGGCATATGCCAATACTGAAGTAAAAAAAAAACATTATTCACTCGCGAGCGGCAACACTTCCACACCCAGTCGGTGGCCTTGATCTCAGGGGTGGTGTGGAAATGATGTCAGATTTACAATATATACAATATTATGTAAAAGAAAATATCCAAAATGTCTCTTGCAATAAAAGAGAGAGAGAGAGAGAGAGAGAGAGAGAGAGAGAGAGAGAGAGAGAGAGAGGGGCAGGCAGGAGAGGGGCAAGGTTGAATGCATTATCGGCATGACGGGGGGTGGTGGTGGTGGAGGCATTGTCAGGCTGAGAGAGAGATGAAGGAAGGGGAAAGAGAATGAATGAATGAAAATCGATCATGGTACTGCAATAACGGGTCATCTGTCGCCATATACAAAAAATGATAAATATCACTAAATATAACAAAACCAAATTAACAAATGAAAGCACAATTATAAACAATTTATAAAAGAATCAAAAGTACTCAGGGTGGCTCACATCTCCCGCCAGGAGAGAGAGAGAGAGAGAGAGAGAGAGAGAGAGAGAGAGAGAGAGATAACGGTATAGAAAACGTGGCAACACTGTACACAGGTGCGGGCCACACCACAGGCGCAAACTTACGCGAGTCCTACTATAGTGTCAGTGCACAATTACAGTCTAAGGTAATGGCGCAAATGTTTTCAAGTTACTGCTTCCGAAAATCCGTGATCTTGCGTTTGACTTTTCAAGGTCACTTAAGGTCAAAGGTCATGTGCCAAATGAAAGCTCATATGAGGCTTCCTATATCCTGGTAATAGTAAATATTTCTATCTTCAGCGAGTTTCGTGTTATAGCCCCCTGAATATCCATGACTTTGAGTTTGTCCTTTCAAGGTCATTCGCGGTCAAAGGTCATGGTGCCAAATGAAAGCCCATATTACGAGTTCCTATAAGTTCAGAAAAGTAAATATCTCTATCTTCAACCGTTTTCAAATTATAGCCTTCTTAAAATCCGTGATCTTGATTTTGACTTTTCAAGGTCACTCAGTTACCTCCCAAAATTGATTCACTTTCTTTCGGGACCAGTGGCCACATATCCTGAAAATTTCGTGTAATTTCATTTTGCCGTTTTTTCGTAATGTTGCTAACAAAGAAAGAGAGAAACAAACAAACAAACAAACGAACAAACTCGACCAAAAACTATACCTCGTCGGACTCCGTCCGGGCGAGGTAAAAATTCAGCCACAGTGCAAAATATTCATGACTATGGAAGAGTTATTGGGAAATTTACATTGCCACCCACAGTCCGGCTTTCATACCCTCCGTCCCTCTCATATCTCAACTAAATTTGTAAAAAATTCTCTACTCTTTCCCTCGCTCTCCTTATCCACTCCTTCGTCTCGACTAGCCTGCCAGATGAACTGGAGAAGAAAGGGATGAGAAAAGGAGAGGAAGGGAGCACTGAGTACATGCAGTGTCGGAGGAGATTATGGGGGAAAGGTAATTTAAGAACAGAGAGAAAGGGAGAGTGGTGGTGAGGGAGAAGACAAGGACGATGAATAATGAAGGGCAATGGGAGAGAGAGAGAGAGAGGGAGAGAAAGAGAAAAGGGGGGGCTGGGGCTGTTCACAACTGATGACAAAAATAACTGTAGAAGGAGGCTTGGATGAAGAGGATAGGGTACAAGATGAGGTGAGCAGAGATGGAAGGAAGAAAAAGATATTGAAAGGAGGAGAAAAAGATAAAAAAAGGGAAGATTAAAGTGGGAAAACTACTGACAAAATAGATGCAGCGAATGCGGAGAGTATAAAAGGTTTAGATAAATTAAATAAGTTAAGAGATAATGTAATAAAAAGGAGAGATGAAAGATAATAAAAAGAATAAAGGAGGGAGGGGAAAGGGGGATGAATAATGAAAGACAAGAATTGGTGGGGTAATCATGGAGATCAAAACGACTGCGAGGAGAGAGGGTTCAGATGAAGAGGATAACAGGGTTCAGGAAATTGTGGTAAGATGGGACGAAGGGTGAATAAACTTGGCAAGAGAGGAAGAGAAGGGAGGGAGAAAAGGAGGGAAACAAGAAGACAGGATGGAAGGGGGAAGGAGAGAGGGAGCAAGGAGAGAGGCAGGAAGGGGCAAGGAGAGCGGAGATAATGAAAGGAACGTAGGAAGATACGAAGAAGGGAGAGTTAGGAGGAACGAGGGAAGGGGAAGGAGGATGAAAGAAAAGCAGAATGGTAGAGGGTTAGAAATGATGCTAAACTGAAGGAGAGAGAGAGAGAGAGAGAGAGAGAGAGAGAGAGAGAGAGAGAATGCTTTGTACACACCCAATAAGTAATTGTGAAAGTAATAAGCCTTCCAGAGTCCAGAACTCCAGATAAAACTGAGAGATAGACAGACAGCTATTCAGTACGGTAGATAGTTATAATAACATTGCTGTAAAAGATAAATAAAAATAACTTGTAAAAAAGTAATCGTGACTGCTCTAAGCCTTCAGCGGGACTATAGTCGCGTCGCACAACTCTGAGGTTGTCATTATCGTACCCTGGCAGCCTACCATTCAAAGGTGCGTCCGATATCGTATCATATTATACACGAATTATATTATTATGCACGAATATATTATACACGAATATTATTATACACGAACATATTATACACGAATCACATGTATCTCATATTGTACACGAAATCAGACGCACTTTTGAATGGCAGGTTGCCAGGGTACGATAATAATAACCTCAGAGTCGCGAGCCGCGACTATAGTCAACTATGATCAATAATTAGACAGATAGCTGCATACATACATGCGTATGTGGACAGACAACAATACTGTACGGCGACATGCAAAGGGAAAGTGATTCATTATGTAGTAAAAATTTAACGAGACTCGTGAGCTATATAGGTAGACAAACAGATTAGGAGTTTAGTATTAAAGGGGAAAAATCACCAAAAGTAAGAATTGAGAGAAAATGGGTCGAAAGTGTTTCAATTTTTGTGTTGTTATAACTTTGCCAATAATGGCTCAGTTACAACAAATCGGGTATGAAAATGTTTCTGTGGAAGTTCTCCATACATTAAATAAAACGAAAAATATCCTGGGAAATTTTACTAAATTATTTTATTTTCCAAACAGCCTGCAGGTTCACCTGTGAGTATATAGCAACACACAGACACATTATTGTTATACATGTATAAGTAATAGATACCGAAGAAAAAATATGAAGTGAAGTCATATTCAGAATGCATTTAAATAAAATACTAATTTGATTTACTTAAATTTAATGTAGGTTAATTTTATATAATTTATTAACTTAATATAATGGATTGTTGCCTTTGCATTTACCACATATACCAGTTGCTAGAGGAACGAATCGCTTATACTACAATGACCATAACTCAGTTCTTGAAAATTGGCGTCTTCGCCCATTCTATATTAAACACATTGTTAAACTAATATATGCACAATTAGACAAGAGTAAAAGAATAAATAAAGGTGCAAAGGCAATTTGTATATATAAAAGAGTCACGTTGTTTGTTTGTCTGTACTTCAATCACGCCCAAACCAAGGGCCCGAGACCCCCAGACCCATATATATTCTGAATCAGGGTGACCCAGTGATGGATTTGGGGGGGGGGGTCAAAATTCAGATCTGGATCATTTGAGGTCACCGTAGAGTGTTCCCTTTTTGGCTCGGGAAACGCCGGGTACCCCTGCAGCCCAATTTTTGGCATGGAGGCTCACATTACCTCCAGTCTGGACACAGGTTATGTGAGGTTGACCTCTGAGATCATTTGATGTCACCGGCCGAGGTCATTTGAGGTCACCGGTAATACACGCTAGAACGACTGGACCCAGCAGCCCAATTTTTGACATGAGGACTCACAAGACCTCCAGTTCGGACATAGGCTATTTGAGGTTTACCCCGAAGTCACTTGAGGTCACTGGTCGGAGGTCATTTTAGGTCAACGGCAACAGTAAACAAATGCGCACAAATGCTGTGCGTTAGTCTGCGAAAGCTGATACAGAAAGGTCCTGGACCTCTTATAATCCCTCTTCAGAAACATGAGAGATACCTGGTCTTTCTGGGGTAGAAAGAAAGATAGAACGAATAGGATTAGAGTGTTCGTTTTTTTTTTTGGGGGGGGGCCGGGCAACGCCGGGTACTCCTCCTAGTCACCTATGAGATAAGAATAGTAACCTTGATTCTGGAAACATACACCAAACAGACTTATCGGCAAACAGATTATCTGAGAGAGTACACAAAACGGTACACACACACACACACACACACACACACATACAAGGTAATCTTGGCCTTGGGAACATATCCTCAGCAAGCTAACGAAATTGGTTACAAGATAGTTGGATAGTCAGAGAGCATCGATGTACAATCAATACTAGAAACAGTAAACAACGCGATAAAAACAAACTCGGTAAAAAAAAAAAAAGTGCTGTCATTATGTTGCATGCCTTATCTGGAATAGCCAGGTAGATGAGTAAATAGATAGATGTACACATAAAACACTAATAGTACGAAGAGCAAACAAAACTGGAGAAATATCAAATTTAAATGTTTTTCTTAATATTCACGCTGACACCGCACGTTCAGCGTCGGGCACATTACTGTAATGAAATAAAAGCATTCGGGAGCCGAATGCTAATCCCCCGCCAGAATATGCTGTTGGCCAAGTCCAAGACTTTGGTCATATCTTGATACCCTGATGGTTTCATGTTGATAGCTCAAGCCGTTCATGAGATACAATGGTGCTAAAGGCGGGCAATAACAACTAGTTGACCTTTGGCAGCCATTTTGGTGACTTTGACATTGACCCCGAGTGCCCATTTTCGAACTCGGCCAAGATTTTGGCCATATCTTGATACCCTGAAGGTTTCATGTTGATAGCTCAGGCCGTTCATGAGATATAATGGGAACACACACACACACACACACACACACACACACACACACACACACACACACACACACAGGTGGGAGGGGCGGACAAAAACAATATCGCTCCGCCTTGTAATGGCGGGCGAATATATGGCGGCCATAAGACTTAGTGCAACGCCACATGTTAAGTCTTCCTCTTAATGTTGCCCGAGTCGCGGGTAAGAAATTGGGACCATAACTTTTGGCTCACACTGTTCTTCACTCTTCACGTGAGCAGTGCTGTGTTGTGTTATGCTGTGCTGTGTGGCGTTATATCTTCCTATTTATGTTGCCTCAGTCACTTGGAAATAGTTCGGAACATAACTCCTCCTCAGTCAATCCTTTCCTCACGTGTGCTGTTCCGCTATGTTGTGCTGTGCAATATTACCTTTGCCTCATTATGTTACCCCATTCGCGTGGAAATAGCTGGGGACATAACTCTGGCTTCTCATGTGTGCTGTTATTTTTCTTAAGCAAGGAACATGGAACCAAAGGCCAACACTCACAAACCGTTCCCTCCAGAAAACAAAACAAAGCAAAACAAAACAAAACGAAAACAAGGATTCAAGAACCGTTCATTTCGAGATGCCTGGATATACTGTGTTTGAAAGACTGGAGATTATAGGCAGTAGGAAATACAGACAGAGGGAGAAAGTTCCAGAGCTGACCTGTCACATACCTGAAGGACTGGGAATAACAGTTAACTCATTTGGTAGAGAGATGGAAAGAGAAGGGATGAGAGTTTGTTGTTAGACGGGTGCTACGGACCCGCCATAATGGTGGAGGGATGCAAGCAGACAGTTCAGAGGAACAATGACCATTGAAGTTGCGACAGAAAACAGATTAAGATACAACTGTGCAGCAAAGAGATAGAAGTTCAAGGAAGCCAATAGAAGGAGGAGTGTTAATGAGAGGCAAAGTCTTTGACTCCGCCTTGTTGAGAAGAGCTCTATATGGGGAGCCTCCCCACACATGAGGGTTGTACCCGACAAAGAAGCGAATGAAACCCGTGTATACAGTAAACCACTGTGCAGGTGCAAAGAAGGCACGGAGCTGGCTTAGCACACCTAATCTCCGGAATGTAGATTTTACAAGAGGTAATATAATCATCCGAAGATAAATCCCAAGATATTGAAACCACAAGTATGTTTTAAAATGATGCAGGATTGAGTTAGATATTGTTAAAAATTAGAGGATATTCATGCGGAAGATTTTATCGGATTGAAAAATGTATGAACTGAGTTTTTGATGCATTAAAAACAAGATTACTCTTACCTCAGTTACAAATATGAGCCAAGTCAGACATTAGGTGTGCCATAGCCTCATCCCTTGTTTGTTGAAGCAACGGTTGAGATGAACACTGGGGGAAGCGAATGGAAAGATGAAGGATGGAGTCATCAGCCTATGAGTGGACAGGGTTAGATGTACGACTCAAAAGGTCACTGATGACGAGAAGGAAGAGAGTTGGTGATAGGACAGAGCCCACACCACTGTTGATGGCTCTACGAGAAGAACTGTGGCCGTCTACAACAGGAACTATAGAAAGGCCAGAAAGGAAGTTAAAGATAAGGCACACATAGAAGGATAGAAACCATAAGACGACAGTTTGGAAATTAAAGATTTATACCAGACTCGATCGAAAGTCTTTGAAATGACAAATGCAACGGCAAAGCTTTCGCCCAAGTGCCGAGAGGAGGATGACCAGGCGTCTGAAAGGTAGGTGAGAAGACCGCCAATAAAGTGTCCCTGGCAGATCCCATACTGATGATCAGAAAGAAGGTTGTGATAGGAAAAGTCCTTTAATGTATTTTTTTTTTTTTTTTTTTTGTTAAGAATAAACTCGGAAACTTTTGAAATACAGGTTGTGAAAGCAATTTGGCGATATGGTCGCCCTTCTTTGGGACAGGCTGAATGAGAGCAAACTTCCAACAAGAAGGGAAGGTACTAGTTGACAGACAAGGGCGAAAGAGTTTACCTAGGCATGGCGTAAGCACAGAGGCACAGTTCTTAAGGACAACAGAGGGGATCTCATCAAATCCATATGCTTTGTTAGTACTGAGGCCAGTGATGGCAGAAAATGCATCAGTTGAAGAAGTTTTAATGTCAGTCATGAGGAACTCAGAGGCGGAAAGTGATGGAGGAACATCACCAGAATCATGTAAGGTGGAATTGGAGGAGAAATACTGAGCAAAAAGGTTTGCTTAATCAGTAGAATAAATAGCTACAAAGCCATCAGTGAAAAAGAAGAGGGAAGGATGATGAGGTAAAGTTGTAAGAAAGCTTTTTGCAAGGTGCCAGAAGGAGCAGGAAGAATTTAAGCTGGCGAGTTCAGAGCAATTAGTACGAATGAAGTTATTTTTAGCAGAGCGAAGAACAGACTTATCAAGATTCCGGGGAGAATCGTTAACAGATCAGATTCAGTAGTGGGTTGGCTCTGGTACCTTTTGTAGGCCTCCTTGTTGTGGACATCATTAGATTAAGCGTGATTACATGAAGTTTTTTTTTTTTTTTTAGCATTAGTAACAGGATATGAGAAAGGAATGTATGCTTCCATGCCCAAGAGTTCAACCTCCGTCATGCGCAAGGCATACTTACATGGTCCCAGCCATTGAAGCAATGATCACTCCAGGGAAAGTCAACGAAGTAATGCCTGAGGTCCTCCCAACCACCAGCTTCAAAGTGCCCCAGCTGCCACTTCTTGGGAAGGTCCACAGGCCTAACCGGAGCAATATGACAGGTTAGGATAAGGTTGTGACTTGAGGAGTCCAACGGAGAGAAAAGATTAACAGCCTAAGCAGAAGGATTATTTGTAAGGAAGAAGTCAGGTATATTGGAACTCTCTCCAAGGCGGCCAGGGTTACGGGTAGCATACTGTAAAAGCTGCTCTAGGTCATTATGGAGAAAAGATGTAGGCTTGTTCACCAGGTGGATCAGTGAAAGGAGAGAAAAACAAAGGTGGTGGTTGAACAATGAAATCACCTACAATCGAGATTTCTGAGAAAAAAGAAATTGATAGGATGTGTTCCATCTTAGAAGTAAGATAGTCAAAGAATTTTCATAGTCATAGAATTAAGGGCTAAGTAAACAGGACAAAGAATGACTGGAAAGTCGAACCCAGGGAGTAAAGAATTCAGAAGATTCATGTTCGGGAACACGAGAGCAAGATATGCTGTCGCGTATATATGCACAACAGTCGCCTTTGGCTTTGAAATGGGTATAAAGAAAGTAGGAGGATACAGAGAAGGACTTGCTATAAGTCACCTCAGACAGTCATGCTGTATTGTGATCTGTGGTGTTATATCTTCCTTTGTATGTTACATCAGTCACGTGGAAATAGTTGGGGGCATAAAACTCTGTTCTTCACACCCCATGTGTTCTTTGTTATGCTGTGTTATTTTGTGCTTTGCTGTGCGATGTCACATTTTCCTTTATGTTACCCCAGTCAACGTGATAGAAGTTGAGAACCTACCTCTTGGCTCGGTCTGTTCTTCACTCCACACGCGTGCTGTGTTGTGATGTGTTGTGCTGTGGTGTGGTATTAAATTTTCCTTTTTAAGCTGTCTCAGTCAAGTGTAAGTAGATGGGACCATATGCATCACTCTCTTCTTCCATCTTCACCTGTGTTGTGTTGCTTTGTGTTATGTTGTTTTGTGTTGTGTTGTGCTGTGGTGTTAAGTCTTCCTCTTTTTGTTGCCTCAGACACCTGTAAGATAGTAGGGACATAACTCTTGTCATTCTTTGCTTCCTTCCCACCTGTGCTCTGCTGTGCATTGCTGTGTTGTGCAAAGTAATGTGAAACTTAAATCAGGACTGATGTGTTATGAAGGTTGATGTGATGTGAAGCTGTGTCAGACGAGTTATATTGTGCTGTAAAAAAATTATTAGGTGAACTATGCCATTTTGTGATGTGGTGTTAATATTACCCCAGTGATGCGTATGTATGTTAGGCGATACCTCTTGCCCAAACTCTGTTCTTCTCTCCCCACCTGTGCAGTGGCATGCTATACTATGCTGTGCTATGCTTATCGATTCTGTGCTGCTATATGTTGTGCTGTTGTATTTTCCAACATACTGGGCGTGATAACTCTTATATCACTCTGTTCATTCCTTCTATACTCCCCCATCTCTGCTGTGCTGTTCTGTGATGCGCCGGCAGATCTTCCTTATTTGTTGAAACATACATTCTGTTCTTCCTCCCCACTTGTGTTGTGTTATGCTGTGTTGTTCTGTGCGGTGCTGTTAATAATGATGTGACAGTTGAAGTCAGGATTCCTGTCTTCTGGAGGTTGATGTGCTATGAAGTGTTGTGACGTATGATGTCGGATACGCTTTTGTCTATAGATTTTATGCGTCAGTTCACTAATGGACATACAAGAAGATCGATTAATCGTTTGCTGTGATGTGTCTTGAGTCACCTGGTTACCTCAATACACAACACGAAGGCGTCCTCGTCCGGACCACAAAATCCATTTTCACATACATGGAAATATTATATGGAAATGTAAAACTGGAGCCCCGTCCATTAATCTGTTTCTGGGGATTTTCCTTTTATTTTCTCTAGTGAGTATTGATATTATCGATATTATTATGTATAATAGCTATATACAATTTTCTGTACATACAGTACATATGCACGTATACACGGATAGGTAGACTGAAAATATACTGTATATTCAAAGGCCGTGTTCCTGTTCCACACAGCACTACCACCATCACCCTTACATGTTGTTTTATTTTGTCCTGCCATGGTACAGCGGGTTGGGTGTCTTGGTTCTGGAGCCCCGTTTGACTCCCATACATGGTTCCTTCACGCTGAGCTTTTGTTGCTCTCTCACGCTTTGACCCACCCACCCCTTACTGCCTCCCCCTACCCCCTCTTGCTAACCCCCTTCTCTCTCCTATCTCCCCCCCCCTCAATCTCATTCATCTCTTTTCTCCTACCCTTCATTTCATCCTATTTTTTTTTCTTTCAACCCACTCACCATCCCACCATTCCTTCTTCTCTTTCTCTTCACCTTCCTCTTCCCTTTCTGTCATTCCACCCTCCTTCATTACCCCTCCCTCCTCTCTCGCGCCTCACTTCATCCTTAATTTCGTCTCTTAATTTTTCATTCTCTCATCCCTCTCTCTCAGTATCTTTCATTTCTGCCATCTCCATTCATTCATTCCTCTTCCTTCCTCTTTCATCCCTCTTTCATTCTCCTTCATTCACCTTTTCAGTAGCCCTTACCTCTTCTCTCTCTCTCTCTCTCTCTCTCTCTCTCTCTCTCTCTCTCTCTCTCTCTCTCTCTCTCTCTCTCTCTCACACTACCTACCTGCCTTCCTGTTATTACAGATAGTTTTGCTTTTCGCATTTTTTGTCGCTTTCCGTATTCGCCCTGATTTGATTGTTGTGTGAGTATGGGTAAACGTAAGCTACTGCATATACAATTTTTTTTGTTTTTTCGTTAATAACTTGGGCTTACTCTTTTATAAATATTGGTCCTGGTCTGCCTCACGCTCAGGCATCCTTTATGGCTCTGCATCATGCTTATCAACTCGCTGTTACCCCTCCCTGTCTCCCAACCCATTTGCATCCTGCCCCGCTCTTGCCTTTTTTTTTTTAATGTGTGTGTGTGTGTGTGTGTGTGTGTGTGTGTGTGTGTGTGTGTGTGTGTGTGTGTGTGTGTGTGTTTGCTAACTATTCGAATTTTTTTCACACTTAGGAGTTGCTCTTCCTTCCCTATTCACAGTATCAAAGACCAACATCTATGTGCTGGGATAAATGCTTAGCTTAGTTCAGCAACAATTAACTTGCCACCTATGAAACTAAGATGCAGAGGACGTTACTCGTAAATGTTAATCCAACTTTCGTCGCTGACTGGACCCTTCTCAATCCTGAATTTTTATCGCACACACAGTTGACTTTCATGCATCTAGTCGTTCATCATGTTCGTCTGGTGTGTCCTCTCTTACTTGCGTGAGTTCTTGGATGATTGAAGCTTGCCATCCTGGACGCACATCGTTTGTCAGAGTCAGTGAAGTGGAAAGTCTGGTGTGATGGAGAAGGCTGGATCATCCCTGCACGTGTCTTCTTCCTCCCACGCAGGAGACAAGACGACTCCGCTCATTGTCAAAGGCTGAGGGCCGTTTTCTCCAGTTTCATATGCTTTCCTACACTTCTTCCTTACCAGAATATTTTTGTACTAGTATATGACATGCTAATATAGTGTTAATGGTTATTTATGGACTCTATATGTAAGCTAAATCGATAAGGAAGAGGCGTTGTGAAATCACCAAAGCCACTTAGAATATAGCACTGCGTCACGCCTGCACAAAACCCTGCCCATCCTGCACGAAGCACGGGATCACAAGACCACGTAGGCCTAGAGTGTGGTAAACGCACTCACCTACACCACCGCACTTTACCCCTAATATGGTCTTAGGGCAACTCATGTTCAGTTTATCATTTCTTGCTGTTGGAAAAGTATGGGAAGTAGTAAGAGTTATACTCATAAAAAGAAGAGGAATAAATCCAGGTGCAAAAATAATTTATCAACTTCGAGTGTAATGAAAGGTCAAGGTGGTGAAAACAACAACAACAACTACTACTACTACTACTACTGCTACAAGAACAACAACAATAACTACAACAAGTACAACGACAACGATAATAGTATTAATAATAATCATATAAAAACTAGTGAAACAAAGTACATTTTGAAGTGTTAAAGAAAGCTTCAACGCACTTTGTGTGTAGAATAAAAACAATGAACAATACTGTATATAAATATGGTGAGCTTCATTCCTACATCTATATATCTGTTACAAGTTTCGTAAGAGCGTCCCATTGTCCCCTCCAATGTACAGTCAGGGACAAGAGTTCGCCTGCTATTCCACTGTGACCACTTGACATTTAAGGCACGTCCATCACTTTCATCCCAGACGAATGATATCAAAAGGCTCATTTGCGGGCAGAGAAATCTATCAAAAGTCTCTCAGCTTAACAAAATTAGCCAATAATGACAATTTAGAGAGGTGAAATATTTGGAGAACTTTATTGTCTGTAGTACCTATCATATATATGAGAAATAACAAAAGGCATTACTGTTCCATTGACATAACTAAATTTCGGGTAGGACTCTCCCCCACTGTTGCCATCGCTCGTACACCCACACCCTCAGGTATTCATGGAGCTCATACTTGTGTTTAGTTGTCTTCTCGTACTAAATATTTTTCCCTTTCCCGTCCTCCCTCCTCAACACCCCTCACCCTCCTGGTTTCTCTTTCGTCCATATTTCTACCATCCTACTCCTCTCTCCTCTCTCACCCATTCTCTCTACCCTTCCTCCTCTTTCTTCCAACTCCCCTCTCCTATCTCCCACTCATCACTCTCACCTCCTTTTCCTATTATTTTCTCGCCCTTTTACCAACGCCTCCTTATTTTACCCCTTCCTCCCCTCTCTCTCGCCCAGTCATCACTCTCCTTTATCTTTTTTCCCTATCTTCCCTCTCTCATCGATCACCCATCTCTCCCACAGCTCTCACCATTACCCCTACTCACTCCGGTTTACCATTACCTCCCCCCCCCAGACCGTCCCACCCGCTTTCCCTCTCTCCCATCCCTCTCCCTGCTTTTACCCTCTGTCTGTCTGTCTGTCTGTCTGTCTGTCTCTCTCTCTCTCTCTCTCTCTCTCTCTGCTCCTTGGAAACTTTCCTTACTTTCATTTCTTCACCCTTTCTTCCCTCCACTTTATATTAAATTTCTCTTTTTTGAGTACGTTTAATTACTTGGGTAGTGTGATGAGTAAGGATGGAGGTTTGGAGGGTGAAGTGCTTGAAAGGGTACAGCAGGAAAGAAAGGTTGCTGGTTCTTTGAAAGCAATGATAAGAAACAGAGAAGTGAGCATGGAAGTGAAAAAGTTACTACATGACAGTATTGTGATACCAACTCTAACGTATGGAAGTGAAGCTTGGACGTTGTTGGAAGGACACAAGTCAAGAGTGAGAGCAGTGGAAATGAGTTATTTAAGAGGAGCCTGTGGAGTCACATGGAGAGACAGGCTGACGAATGAGGATATAAAGGAGCGTTGTGGTGTGGATGTGGATGTGATAGGAAGTGTTATGAGGAACACACTGAGGTGGTTTGGCCATGTGGAGAGGATGGAGGGTGAAAGACTGACGAAGAGAGTGTATGTGAGTGAGGTGGAGGGGGGAAGAGGGAGGGGGAGACCGAGGATGAGATGAAGGGATGGGGTGGAGAGGTATATGAGGGAAGGGGGTGTGAGTTGGGAGCAGGGCAGTGAAATGGCGGGGGACAGGACGACGTGGAGGCGATTTGTTTGTGGCCACCCTAAACGGGATTGAGGCGTCTGGCAATAGATAGACAGATTTTTTTTTCTCTTTTACCCCTTCTCCTCATCACTTCGCAGCCTTTGCTAAACCATACCCGCGTCACCCCTCCTTATTTTGTCAACCCTTCTGCTTCACTTTTCTCTTCCTTCTTCTGACCCATCCACTCACTTTCTCGCTCTGCTTTCCCCTTCGTCCAAGTCCTCTCCATATTCTCACCCACTCATTTCTCTCTTCTCTCATCCTTTCCCCTCCCATCTTGCAGCTCCTAACCCTGCTCCCCTTTTTTCTCCTCCTTACACTTTCCCATTTCTCTCCCTCACCCTCCTCTCACCCCTTTCTTTTCAAATCCATCTTTCATTTTCCTCCATCTCACATCTCGCTTCTCCCCCGCTCTCTGCTTTCTCCACTCTCCCCCTCCTCCCTTGGATCTCCCTACTCGCCACTCTTTTCGAGCTGTGCCTTCATAACACCACAGTACAGCTGACCTGGTCCACGTAGCGAATCCGTAGGATAGTGAAGCTGATGGTCGCTGCTTCACCATCATTACTGCACTGCCCGCTGCAAGTTACGAGCACACACACACACACACACACACACACACACACACACACACACACACATGACCTGTCTTTTGGGTTAAGTTATGCTACATTAGGTTAAGTTAGTTTGGGTTCGGTTCCGCTGGATTGAGTTGGACTGGGTCTGATTTGGTAGGGTTGTTATAGGTTACGTTAGGTTGGGATGGGTACGATTGGAATGTTTTGTTAGGCTGAGTTGGGTTGCAATGAGGTGGGTTGGATTGAGTGGAATGGGCTATGTTCGGTCAAGTTTGGTTTGGTTAAGTTAGGTTAGACTGGATTGCAATGAATTAGATTAGGTCATAAATACACTGCTCGCTGTGAATTACGAGGACTCTATGCACACCCAGAATCACAGGGACGTGATTTCTAGCGTAACTATCACAAGCTTGAATAACTGCTTCCTCAATATCGATTTCCTCAAATTTTATCACCAAATCTCTCATTTAATTAAAATTTAAGTGAGATGTTTAGTACACATCTATTCTATCTACCTATTGCCAGAAGCCTTAATCCCGTAAAGGGTGGCCACACACAAATCGCCCCCACGTTGCCCTGTCCCCTGCCATTTCACTGCTCTGCTCCCAGCTTACACCCCCTCTCTCTTATACCTCTCCATTCCATCCCTCCATCTCATCTTTGCCCTTCCCCTCCCTCTCTCCCCCTCCACATGTAATTCTTATTTTATTCTTTCCACCTCCAGACTTTATTCAGCCCAGATAGATATAGATAGATGGAGATAGATGGTGATAAAATGACAGATAGATAGATCAAGTATGCCCCTCTACTACCACATATACTCTTCTGTTTTATATTTGCTACTGCCAGATCTTTAATTTAGCTTATACAATGCCTCTTGCACTTCTTTGTGACTAGCACCATATTCCACTGTCAATCAGCTGCTACAACTCAGCATTCATGATGGAGGGATGGCAAGTTTACACCTAAAAGTGAAGAGAGTACAGGTAAACACAGACACAGACACAGACACAGACACACACACACACACACACACACACACACACACACACACATGGTTTTGGTAAGTAATATTGTTCTTTTATTATAAGTTATCATTTGGCTGCAGAGAAAAGGGATGGTATGCCTCCTCCCCCCATTTAATCCGTGCCTGTAGAAACATGGCCTGTCCTTTTGGCTATAATATTGTTTGTACCTGCGAAGCTTTAGGCCCGTAGCACCAGGATTCAAATCCTGGTGCGGGTATCTGGCACCCTCCGTGGGTTGGTGGGTAAAACGAGTACTTAGGATTACGTCTTGGGAAAGCAATTATGGTATTACCGATGATGAAGTGATCTTGTATCATAAGGAAGTGGTTGAATAAGCCACCACAGGCTCAGTGGCATAAGTCACGGAGATGAGTATCGCAACTAAGTGCTTCCTGATGTCTGCCCTTCTTGGGTGGTAAGAGGCTGCTTGCAAGACAAGTGTTGGATGGTGGTATTGCTACATTCCCACACCCCTTTTAGTCGCCTTTTATAGTGTTTGGGAAGCAGATAAAGTAGAGAGGGAACTGCAGCCCAGTTATATAAATGTCCCTCATCTCTCTCCCAGTCTACCGAGAATGGGATTGGGGGTTGGCAAAGAAAGATATCTTCAGCCTGCAGTCTACCGGGCTCACGTTTCAAATGAAGCTGACTTTCCAGTAATAATAATGATGATAATAATAATAATAATAATAATAATAATAATAATAATGATATAGTCTACTGAAAATGGGATAGTAGGTTGGAAAAAGAATATCTTCAGCCTGCAGCCTAGCGGGTTCTAGTTTCAAATGAAGCTGACTTTCCAATAAAAATGATAATGATAATAATAATAATAATAAGATGATGAAGAAGAAGAAGAACAAGAACAAGAATACCTATTAATGACGATGATGATCATTATCATTATTATTATTATCATTATAATAATAATAATAATAATAATAATAATAATAATAATAATATTCATAATTATAATAATAATAATAATAATAATAATAATAATATTATTATTATTATTATTATTACCATAAGCAGAAAAACAACAACAGTGATAATAACAACAATAAAAATTACAACAAAAACAAAAAATGCTGCTGCTGCTACTACTACTATTACTACTACTACTACTACTACTACTACTGCTACTATTACTACTACCACAACTACTGCCACTACTACTATTACTCCGACTATTCTGTATAAGCAGGTTTATGGCATTCTCACTTCTTTATCCCCAAGCCATATTCCATCTGCTTCCTCCCCCCGTCTCCCGCCTCCATGCCGTGGCCACCACCAGCACCACCCTGGCCACACAGCGTGCAGCAGCCCGGTGTGCGGTGATGCAGTGTCGGGGTTGGGCTGGTTCAACACAGCCGCATGACAATACACAGAATCGGCTCACAGGCAGCACCAATGACGGCAGTGAGTGGGCAGCATAGAGTAGCTGATGCACTCGCATTTATTCCTGTTACCACCTGTACGGAAAACCTCCCATAGTGAAAGGATTAGTGAAATGAATTTTTGCTGACATCTTCAGTACGAATGTTAATAAAACGACACCTTTTAGTTAACCAGTAATAACGCTGGAACACTCTTCTAATCTTGTAGAACTTCGTAGCTTCTTGTAGTGTGTTTTGTAGATCATATACGTGCAAGTTATACTCTTGGACGAGAGGTAGTTATACGTGAGTAGATTTGTAAGTAGATAATCTTAGTTCCCATTGTCATGCAATGACAGGAGAGGTAAAGATGAGTATGGGACTATGTATTTTATTTGTCTTGAAAAGATTAACTTAAGTCTCTCACACATGGGTTAAGTATAAAGTAGAGTCCTGCTATTACCTCCCAGACTTGTCTCGCTAGACCCCTTCTCTCTCTCTCTCTCTCTCTCTCTCTCTCTCTCTCTCTCTCTCTCTCTCTCTCTGTACAACCTTTCGGTTCTATGGATAGCCCCTTTCTGACTCTGATTCTTCCATCCTTCCCTAGGAGGGGTAGCTGTCATGTGTGCAAGACACATGTGGATGTTCGAGAAGCCTGTGTGTCTGTGTGTATGTAGCGTTTCTGGTGACATAGTGCACACCTGGCATTCCTTACAGAAATGCAGACACATTTTCTTTGGTCAGCTCTTGCTGACACATTTCCTATTCCCACACCTTGGCTGATGTTCCTATCTGTTACACTATCTATCTATCTATCTATCTATCTATCATGCTATGAGTTGTATTATTATAATATGGAGTCCTTACACTAAGCCAAATAAAGCATGGGAGTGTGCATATACTGTACATACATATATTAGTAATCCCTCCACTATCCGATGTAATAGAGCCAAAGGCATGTCTGGAAAGTGGTCCCGTCCGGAAAGTGGGCACCTGCCTGCTGGACTGGTACTTAAGGACTCTCACCCAGCCTAACTTTGAAAGCCACCTAAATAACTCCCTAACGGACAAGCATAGCACCTATTTAAACCTATTTAAGACCCAATTCACACCAATAATGGACATAAAACATGAAATAAATGAAAAGGAACCAAAGAATGAGGAATTAGAAGTGACTGTACCTCAGCCAGGGTACTTACAGCACATCTGTGGCCGCCTTCTTAAGGCTTTGGCAGTGGTGAAAATGCTCTTGAAGCACGTACAGTAATCCAGTGTTGTGCTGCACTTACAGTAATTGTTTGCACTGTGAGTTATAATTGTTTAACACTGCACATTGTTAATTTGTTAATTGCACCACACCAGTTTCAACCACCAGTTTCAACTGCCAGTTTGCACTCCACAGTTAATCCTTTGCACTCTAAATTCTAATTTCTTAACACCGCACAACACTGTAATTTCCCGTGTGGTCTACTGGCGATGTATTGCAGTTTATTCACAAAAAAAAAAAAAAAACGAGCACGTGTGGCATCCACTCGCTATCGAAGTTAAGCAGTAACTGTTGGAGTGTTGGTGACAGGGAAACAGAGTTGCCAGATCACAAAAGCCACATTGCCAAACTCCTCAATTTTCATTACCAAATTTAACTTTTCATTACCAAATTCATAAAGCTAGCATTTATTCTTCACAAATCATATATACAAGTGGAAATACATGTAATCACTCTCCTTATAATTAACAGCATGTTGATTATTTTCATGCTATGTAGGCTAGCAAATTAAACAGAGAGAGCAGACAATCCACCACATCCATCCTGTGTATCCTCGTACATGTCAAAAATCTATTTGGTAATGCATTATTCTGATTCATTACCAAATGAATTTTTCATTACCAAAGTGGCCCACATTTGGTAATGAAAAATACCAAATGACAACCCTGACAGGGAAGGGGGGAGGGGGGGTGGAAGGAAGGGGTGAAGAGGCCATGGTGTAAACAGCTGCTCGACGCTGCGCGGCAATTTCAGATTAAGGGAGGGGAAAAAATCGTTTTTTTTGCGGGGGGGATTTTTTCTTTTTTTTTGGCCATTTTTGGGATCTGAAGGTCCATGTCCACAATGTCCGGTAAGTGGGGTGTCTGGAAAGTGGGCGTCCGCATAGTATAGGGTGTGTGTGTGTGTATATATATACAGTATATATATATATATATATATATATATATATATATATATATATATATATATATATTATTTATTTATTTTTTTAAAGCAGACTTTCCTGATCTACCAGATGACCCTCCGACTTGTAGTAAAAGTACCCCCGCTAATACCAGTACACCAGTCCTGTATGAAACAGCCCTAGCATGTATTCAATATGGACGGTGGGTGTTAGCATCGAAGTGGTGACATGTGGAGGTGTAGGAGGACTACTGGGCCTTGAGATAGGTGACTTCTCCCCAAAAATAGGCCCTGAGCCTTTGCCCAGAGTCGGACACGTACTATATATATATATATATATATATATATATATATATATATATATATATATATATATATATATATATAGATAGATAGATAGATAGATAGATAGATATAGACAGACAGATAGATAGATAGATAGATAGCTATCATCCATCTATCTATATCTATCTATCTGCCTATCTATCTACCTATCTATCTGTCTATAGGTAAGTACTGTAGATAGATAGATAGATCGATATAGATATAGATATATGACTATACTTAAGTATCACGATGAATTTTGTACATTCATGTCTTGGTATGGTTTCCCAGTGACAAATAAATCTGTGTGGTGGCAGTCAGAGGAATACAGACTAGTTCTCCATCCAGGTGTATATGGTAATGAAATTTGCATCTAATATCTTAATTTTTACTTGTTTTTCCAAGGTTGAACGACGTCTTCTGACAGAATGAACAATTTTAAAAATATGTGATGGTAGTGCAGTGGTCAAGACCAGCATATTATCCACGTCATCATAATCGCCATAATGACTCTGATTGGACCTAATAACCATCTGTTTATTGGCTCGCTAATGAGAAACACAAACTTGCTGCACATAGAGCCCCTGTCCTAACAATATTTTCAAAGTTGTAATTGCTTTACCAGTTTCGACAACTATTTCATTAACTATTGCAATAAATTTTGAGCAGTTAAATTCAATAACGGCCGGATGTAATCCCGGAACTCTTATGCCTTTATTTATTTATTTATTTTCTTGTACGTATTAACTTCTTCAGTCCAGTATCCTATTTTACATTTTATTCTTGCTACAAAGATATTTTCTTTTTCATTCTAGTTGGATATTTGGCAGTTAAAAGGTTAATTAAGAGTGTATCTAACAGAATATTTTCAAACACTTTCTATCAACTGATTTCTTATGCTTTAACCCTGAACATTAAAGGTTAACAAAGAGTATTTAGTCACTCGACGGAAAAAAGGAAAAAAAAGAAACTGAAAAGATGTCAGTTTGAAGCAACTAGCTGCTCACCCTCTTGACGTTTCACTGATATATTCTTGATACTTTCACACCATTTGATTACGAGCGAGCGATGTTTACTCTTAGTTAACCCTGCTCAGGTAGAGGTGGGTCTGTGAGACCACCCTCCCCCGCCCCATTGTCTAGTTCACTAACTTCTGAATACTCGGGAGTCCTGTTCCTCTCAGTAGCTTCCTAACTTTGTGTATCCATGCAAGGGGTGAGGGAATTATTTCAAGCTCTCTCTCCGTTTCTCCAGTATAAGGATGGTTTTATATGTTAAGGGTCTGTGAGACCCATGTCTACCTGAGGTGTGTGGGGTTTTTGTTCTCCCTGCGTGCAGATAAAATTGCAGAGTCTGGCATCCCCTCTTCACACCAAGAAGCACCATCCCATATTATGCCATGGAACCAGTCAGGCAACCATTCAGATTTTTTTTTTTTTTTTCAATATTTAACTGTTTTTCTACAGTTTTTCTTTTTTCAAAAATTTATTAAAAATATAAAAAGAAAAGAACAGTTCATTTCTTTTACATGTTTGTGTTGCGGAAACATTAAATATGTTCCTGTGTTTTCAGTATTCGAATAAACGAAATCTAAACATTTTTCCCAAACTTTTATATTTGTGGGTCTGAGAGACCAACGTCTACTTTGCAATAAGGACCAACCTCTATCTGAGGAGGGTCCTGCCCGACCCGACGCGACCCGACTGTCACGCTAAGTGGAAGCTAATAACTTTACTCTTAAGTGAAAGAGAGTTGTAATTCTTTCTGCATGTGATACAATCATTCAATTTACTTTGTTATCAACTAAAAAGTCACCCATAAACGTGTAGGAACCTCATGGAATCTCGAGTGTTCCAAGGGAGTGTGTATGTTTCTTTGTTTGTTTGTGTGTGTGTGTGTGTGTGTGTGTGTGTGTGTGTGTGTGTGTGTGTGTGTGTGCGTGTGTTCCTGTGTCTGTGTAGGTGTATGTGAGAGAATGTCTTTCGTTCCAGTTCAGTTTTCATAGTTTAGCTACCATCATGAAGAAATACTATATCAGTGGGAAACTGTGATGACAAGGAGCTCGCTCGCTCGTCACGCGCTCACAAAGTTCATTTTACTGATTTGGCATCGTCACATTGAAACGTTTCATTTAAGCGAAATAAAACTGTCTGGAGACAGTAACAGTAAATTAACCAAACAGAGAATGCTAGGTGCGGGAGCTTTAGTGCCTCTTGGTGAACGGCCTGCCTCGTGGTATGGTGTGGTTTGCTCTGTGGTGTGGTGTGTGTGGTGTGGTGTGGAGGGTGTGCTGTGCTGTGCTGTGCTGTAGTGTGATGTGTTGTGTGTAGTGTCCCGTGATTTGGTGAGGTGTGGTGTGGTGTGGTGTGGTGTGGTGTGGTGTGCTATGTGGTGTGTTGTTGTGTGGTGTGGTATGGAGTTTGTTCTATGAGGTGTGGTGTGTTGTTGTGTGGTGTGGTATGGTGTTTTGTTCTACGTGGTGTGGTGTGTTGTTGTGTGGTGTGTTGTTCTTTGTGATGTTGTGTGTTGTTCTTTGTGGTGTTGTGTGTTGTGCTGTGGTATGTTGTTGTGAGTTGTGCTGTGGTATGTTGAGGTGAGTTGAGCTGCGGTATGTTGTGGTGTGTTGTGCTGTGGTATGTTCTAGTGTGTTGTGCTGTTGTATATTGTGGTGTGTTGTGTGGTGTGTTGTGCTCTGTAGTATGGTGAGGTGTGTTGTGGTGTGGTGTGTTGTGCTGTATGATGTGGTGTGGTGTGGTGTGCTGTGGTGTGGTGTGCTGTGGTGTGGTGTGCTGTGGTGTGCTGTGCTCTGTGATGTGGTGTGGTGTTTTGTGGTATGGTTTGGCTTCGTAAAAGTCTGCGGGAGCGAAGCATACCGTTTTCGAAAATCATTGTTGAGAAATAAACGAACATGGCCGCTACCACAGCTGCTTCCGCTTCTAGATCACTGACACAGGAGATTAAAGCAAGCAAAGCTGGTAGGCTATGTAATACAGCACATACTGCTGTCACACAAGCATACTGCTGAACAATTCTATAATCAGCCACAGTACATACGGTCTATCTTGGTAACATCCACCATTCCTGTACAGTGTGCAGACACCACTAACAACTACTGCCATGGGCGACCGGAGGAGGAGGGGTAAGGGGGGGCAGTTGGCCCCCCCTTGGAAATCTGAAGTGTGTTTCAGTTCTTGTTCAACGATAATTGAGTGATCTGAGTCGATTCATGCATTCTATCATTTTATGCATTTGGTGTAAGTCATGTGACTCATGTAAATATATGTCTATGCCTATTTGGAGTGTGCGTATTTTGATATATTATAGCCGCACATATATAATTTCTTTTATTTTGTCCCCCTCTTACAAAAAATCCTGCGGACGCCCCTGACTACTGCCATCCTGACGACAGCTACTTCCCCTTATATCCTGTCCTCTACCGCAACAACCATTATACAGTCGCGGTGCGCGACTCTGAGGTTGTTATTATCGTGCCCTGGCAACCTACCCCCCAACAGTGCGTCTGATTTCGTTTATGAAACGCATGTGATTCGTGTATAATATGTTCGTGTATAATAATATTTATGTATAATATATTCGTGCATAATAATATGATTCGTGCATAATATAATACGGAATCGGAAGCACTTTTGAATGGTAGATTGCCAGGGCACGATAATGCCACCCTCAGAGTCGTGTGCCGCGACTATAGTACGACTGCGGTCACCGACAATAGTTACTGCATCCTAACCACGACTGCTTCTTCAGACATCCCAGCTACTACTACAACTACCGGTATCGAGTTTCCCCGTATTTACCGTCACATCGACCATCATCAAATTTTCCACCACCACCACTATAACCCGACATAACTGCTTCTCCGTATGTACCATCCGCAACCATAACTACAGTACCACAGGAACTTCCACAACCAGGACTACACTATCACTACTAGTGAAACCACTCCTACATTACAGTCACAGCTACCACCACCACTAAAGCCGCAACCACGATCGATCTAACAACCACCACGGCTACTACATGTACTGTACCACCACAACTACCACCTTTGCCGCCAACACCACACTTACAGTCACCATGAAAACCGTCACCTCCACCCATACAACCCCAGCTACTACCTCAACTACCACCTCTACCTTTAGTGTCATCACTGCACTTGCTCCCACTGCCGTCGAATCCATCAATGCCACTGCCACAACTACCATCATCTCCACAGCAACAGCCAATCCACCACCACTACCACGATCACCACTACTGCCATCAACACAGAATCATATTCACACAAATTAACATAGGCCAGACATCAGAGCCCCCTGTAAACCCATCTACCCTCACCATTCCCCTTCCCCATCCTCTCCCAGGGTAAATCCTAGGGAGGTTAGGAGGAGGGTAGAACAGATACGAGTAGACGGTGAAACAGACGACAGCTGAAGTAGGCAGTGCTGTCGTGTAGAACTGGTTATTTGATTGTTGCGAACAAGGCGGGAGCTTGTGAACGTCCACCAACAGACTCAGTGGCTGCCAGAGGGGCTCGAACCCACCGCTCACAGCGTCCTGCAAACACATGTTATAGTTACAACAGGGATTTTTTCGTAAATTAATTCGCGATTCTAGTCTCACCACAGTATTAAGCTCTTCCCTCAACCTCTTAGAGGAGCGTTTATAAAGCGTCATAAATGACTTTTAATTCAATGTGTCACCAAAGAAGCAAATTGTTTTCAGAAATCAGCTTGTTTGGCCGTATTCTATAATATTAATGCTCATTCACGTATATTATGAAGGGCTTGATAGCTGCATTAGCTAGAGTAAAGTATAGACAATCTTATAAATAACCTACAGTAAGGTCAGGGAAGTTACTGAATATGGTTTTATAATCAGAAATCAGTCTTGTTTGGGCGTATATTATCACTTTATTTTTATTCTACAGTAGTTTCATCCTGAGGGCATATTTTTTGTACGAGAATGGTTAAAAGAATACACAAACAGTATTATACACTGGCTAAGATCCTGGAGGTTTGTGTACATGGCATCTGATCCTCTCTTGTGTCTCGTTAGCCATTGTTTGTTTCAGCTTTCTCAGGTTTCCTCGCCCTTCACCACTCCGTCTCCGCCTCGTTTGGTTGTAATGGTCCTTATAATAGATTTCTTTCCCTTCTCCTCTCTTATTAACGTGGGAAAAATTATCCTGGATTATCTTATGGTTTCTTGTGGATGGAGGAGATCGGATGATGTTTATATCTAACCTGATGTATTCTTTTCATCACTGTCATTACCATTGTCAAATCGAAAGTGATTAAGAGTCAGTTGTCGCTTAGGGTAGATTTGGCATAATGTCTCAACTCTTTGTAAATTTCTCACACTTTCATACTTGTTTCATTTTGATAATTATATATGTATTTTCTTTTTTACATTCATTAATGATTTCTGTACTTGTTCGTGTAGTTATCATTTTCTATTCGTGGTTTTCATTCTTCATATACCACCGTAACTTTCACAAGTTTACTACTCTGTGGGCATAATATATTAAATCCCACCTGAATATCCAATCTTCTTCCTGTAGTGTATGGAACAGAGTATTCCTTCTGTAATTACCCTGGAAAAGTTTAGCGTGACCAACAATAGTTTGTGTCAAATTACAGTGTAGCTTACACTTCACATGCAACATGATCATCTTATCAGTATGGTTATAGTACTCGTATAAGTACGTCAGAGTCAACTGTCCCTACCAGGATAACACGTTACCTCCTTTCTCGTCCACTCCGCGAAAAGTGTTATTGTCCCTGATTTAATTTCTTTGTCTTATTGTTTTTATTCTGAGCACGTTAACTTGGGTTTCAATGTCCATTTCACCATCTTGAATGATTCGCTGTGGCAAGAGATCAACACCACTATATGGTGTTAGTCAGGAAAAAATGTTGTAGACAGGAAGTAATGCCATGATGTTGTCTTAATCTGTCGTATAGCTACATGAATAAACTGGAAAAGGACGAAAATATCCTCCAACTTAAAGTGGACGAACAACAATTTTTGTGCGATATCTCATAATCAGGAGGTAGATTCACAAATAAATACGACCAGTTACAACTGTGCGTAAGATTTGCTTCTGTAAGATAAAACAAGGCCTGAGAAACTTGGAATCTTTCCTTATCTCTTGTTGTTTCTGCAAAATATATCTCAGTTTTGGCACGGACTGATTTTAAGTTTGCAAATCGGACCCCAGTGAAAGAAAAAGGATGATAATGATATTATAATAATAATAATAATAACAATAATAATAATAATAATAATAATAATAATAATAATGATAATAGTAATAGTAATAATAATAATAATAATGAAAATATATCATGAACGCGTCTCGCACGGATAGGGCAGCTTGGTTATTACCCTTTTTTACCCAATGGTGAGCTTCACTGAGTTTATTCTTGCTGCCTGCAGACGACTATATTTGTTTAAGAAGATGTAGCCCTTCAGAGATCCCTTCTGAATGAATAAAGTTTACATAGATGGCAAAAGTGAAATGAAAAACACGCCTTCGGACTAAATGGGTTAAGCAAGACAATTCCTTTTCAAACATATAGTCATTCCATTTCAGGTGGAATCGATTTCGATTATTTTTACCTGACAAGCCAATGATTACAGGTATAGTGATTATTCCATGCTATAAGTGAAATCGATCAGGTTCACAGTTACCAAAGTAATGGGATTCATAACCAGTGCCATTATATTTGTAAACGGATTGACGTCCTGTAATGTTCTGAATTAAGTAGAAATAAAATTCTACACAGCAATGTATTACACTCATTATTAACAAACTAACCCACTCAACACACACACACACACACACACACACACACACACTACATACCTATTTGTTACGCACTCACCAAGCACAGACTTCCTGTAAGACATGAACATCCATTTCACACACACACACACACACACACACACACACACACACACACACACACACACACACACACAAGCACACACACACACACACACACACACACACACACACACACACACACACACACACACACACACACACACACTCCTGGTCGACTCCCAAGCCAAGTGGTCTGAGTTCAAGCCTAACTTAGGCCTCGCTGATTGCGTGGGTGAGGTGAGCTCTCATCGGTCAGGTGAAGCTCAAGGCACGCTGTGGTGGAAGACCCGCAAGGGTTCGAAACTCAACGATGAAAAGATTAGACGATTTGTCCCTTTGTGCCTACGCCTCATTTCAGCCTCGGAGAGGCTTAGTGGTGTGTTGGCGCCCCTCAGGAGCAGTCAGGGTCAGCCTGTTGACCCCTTTAGGTTAGGGTATTAGATTAAGGACCTGTGTAATTTTAGCCATTGACTGCGATGAATAAATAAATCGAAAATTATTATTACACACACACACACACACACACACACACACACACACACACACACACACACTTCACAGGTAACCCATTGACTGATTCAACCCATTCATTGGACAACCACCAACTACACCTGTATATATCCTCCAAACACACCATTTTGACCCTCTGGATGCGAATGACCTATTGCCCGCCAACCGCACACTGTTATTACCGTGTTGTTTTGTTCATGTTGTTGTTGGCCAGGTTCATCTGCAACGTGAACTCGGTGGACTGTAGACTTAAACTGCCTTTTTTCTTAAGTCCAGTATCCTCCATTTGGAGGATAGGAAAGTAGTCGAGGGACATTTGCATAACCAAGCAGTTGAGCAGCCCGGTTATATCAATGCCACCATATGAAGGAGTTCCTCTCCAGCACCTATTTTACTATCTTCGTGAGATTCTTGAAGCGTAAAAAATATTAAACTTGTCACACCTAATGTTTTGACCGAGGATAAAGAACTTGGCATTTAATTCCTGCTTACGACGGACGAACGAGAAAAGAAACGGAAGGGAAGAGAAACTGTTAAGTCAAAGCATAAAATCTTACAAAAAGTTACAACAATATGACATGAAGGAAAATGAATTCGAGCTCAACAACGAAATACGAAAGAGTTATACAGTGAATATCAGAAAGAAGATTAAATAAAATAAAATGAAATTGAATGGAAATGGGTTAAGCCGGCATGGACGAAACAAAAAATAATTATCAACCCCCCCCCCAAAAAAAAAAGAAAGAATGGAAAGAAGAGATCATATGGAATTGTCAGGAAGAGGAATTCAGCGAGGTAGAGAGGAGGTGGCAATGAGCACCTAATAAGTGTAAGGAAAGGAAGGCAATACAGAGTACAAAGTAATAAAACAAGAAGAAACTGTCTTCATAGACCTACGGTGAAACTATGCATCAGCTGATGCAACAGCTGACATATCAGATCAGCTCAAAATATAAAACTGGATAACTTTGTGTTTCATGAGAAATTCGTTAAAATGCCTACATATAAACAAAAATCGCCTAACAGTCAGCGGATGTGTCAGCTGACGCAACAGGTGACATGTTAATCAGTTCAGGATTTAAAGCTGAAGAACTCTTTATTTAATGAAAAAAATCTCCCAAAGTTCTCCAAGGGCAGATATTCAAACTTTCCTTGAAGGGGAAAAAAAAATGGTGTATCACTTATAGACTTGTCGGCTTCGCAGCAGATTAAAAAAAAAAAAAAAAAAAAAACGACGACAGAGAGAGGGGTGGGGGAAGGATCCCAGACATCGCTAAGAAGTAATGAATTAAGAACACAAGAGCAAGGGGAATGAGAAGAAAGACTTTATAAATGTGTGTGTGTGTGTGTGTGTGTGTGTGTGTTTGTGTGTGTGTGTGTGTGTGTGTGTGTGTGTGTGTGTGTGTGTGTGTGTGATGGAAAGAGTTAACAGGAGAGCGCGGAAGTGGAGCACAGGACAGGAGAGAGGGAAAGAGAAGAGCAAACAGGAGGAATATATGCGGAAAGGAAAAGAAACTGGATTATGCGAAGATGGAAACAGCGAGAGAGGGAAGACTGCTAAGACAAAGAGGGATAAAAAAGAACGAGAGAAATATACGAAGATCGTAGGAGAGAGGGAGGAACGTACACAAAGACGGAGAAATAGAGAGAGGGAGGAGAGAGAGAGATAGTCAGAGGGACCTCACAAAAAGAGCGAGAAGGGTTAGGTGCGAGTTAACGATGCCTGAAACACCCGTCATCCGTTGTGGTGGTTAATGTGTGGAAAAACCTGGTGATGCGGCCTGGCTGGGGCTACAACCAGACACATTGCCTTGGCTACCCTCACTCAAAATTTTTATGGCCTTGAAGATCTCGCGGTGAAGGAGGCATTTATCTCTAGTGGGATTTATTTTTATCTTTTTTTTTTTTTTTTGGCACTATTTTATTTTTGTTATTTGCATTATGATTTAACAGCTTTAAAATGTTACTCTGCAGTAGGAGACTTATAACACCTCGCACGCGATTCATGTGCCACAATACCACACCTACTTTGTCGTTACATCTCACAGTTACATGCAGTTAACAGTCACGCTCCACACGCACGCCGCACTGCCTCACCTCACAGTTACACTCAAAACCAAGCTGCACACTGCCATACCGCACATTGTCACATCTCCCAGTCACATTTCACACAGTCACACCCCACGTAATTGCAAATCACAGTTGCACCTCGCAGTAATACAACGTACTGTATCACCCAGCATCATAAAACTTCAGTCACTGCCAACCCCCAAGGGCACCTCATGCTGTCACACCTACCGCCTCCTTCTGCCCAGACTTTGTTAACACCCTGCCTGTGCTGAGGGTGTTGCTATGAATAAGGATATCCTTCAGTACCGCAGTGTGTTTGTTCATCACTAACGCCTACAGCACACAAAAGAGCAAACTATGGGAGTATTGCATTTCCGGTTGTAGATAGTAGAAAAAAATAAGTTTACCTCAATTCACTTATTATATGTAATAGTATCTGTATGTAATGATAAGCTTTAGTTCATAACAAAAATATGATACTTCATATGGTTCTACTGAGACGATATTTCTTATTAGATGCTAAAGCAAGTGGCATTTAATCTCAGCAGATCTTTGGAACAAAAAGATGAGCCACATTTTTCTCAAATCCGCAGCTTTTTTTTTTTTTTTTTTTTTTTATAACTTGTCTCATAAAATCACTTTGTGACCGTTTATAATTTCTTTTAGCACAGCTAAAGACAAACTTGCAAACGTAAAAAAAAAAAAAATACTCATACCTGTTTCCAGCGGTTAAAAGGTTCAACATATAAGCCAGGTAAGAGAACAAAGAAAGGAAAATTGTAAACAATACAGTAATGTCTTCACTCTAAACAAAAGAGTAATTTCATCTAATGCTCGCTCTCTCACCCTCTCTTTTCGCTTGGCTTTCCTGTTCTTAAACTGTCACAACTAGAAAGTAAGACATTTCGATAATTTTAAAATTGAATAACCGAGAAAGGACCTCAGGGTGTGTGTGGTTTGTGTATTTAATGTATCTCTCTCTCTCTCTCTCTCTCTCTCTCTCTCTCTATCTATCTCTCTCTCAATGTATGCAACGTATGGACCACAGAAATAATCGTAGAGTAGTTACGCGTGTGTACATTTCGAGGTGTGGCCAGGCGGAGCAGTGTTCGTCGTAAATACATCTTCATCTCGTAACTCCAGAAAAAAAAAAAAAAAAAAGTATTGTTGCCGCTTCGAATGATCTTTTAAGAGTCCCGTGGTTTTGTGGCCTCCATTATACCAGCACCTCGATGTCTCCAGAGATTTACTAAGACAGTTAATGCAAACTTTATTGTTATTTAACTGCACCTTCTTCCTCACCCGCTTACCAAAACGACTAGATTGCACACGCTTTAAAAATTGTGGAAGTACGGAGTTCTAATCCCTTATTTCCTTCTGCTGTTTAATTGAAGAAAGTTTGATTTAGCGAGCTTTATTAATGCTTTTGCATGGTTTCTAGCAATTTTAAATTGACCAGGGGATTCAGATTTTTTAAATTTCAAGTAAGATATCTATGCTAAGGAATTTGGGTCGTTGCTCCGGCACAAGTGCTCTCAAACCATTTTGGGGAGTGTTATCCTTTAGTGAACAGTTGAACGGACATTAACAATTCCATACCATCTTGTATTGTCATTAGTGTGGGACTGGGTAGAACTGATGTCACTGGAGAAAAATGACTGCCATGGAATATCAGCAAGATAATTTCTAAATCCATTCCAGTCAGCCCAGTCATATAGCCATCTGGTCACTCTGACAGGCTCAGAAAGGGGCGTCTGGAGGGAACTGACTATTGAGGTTTTGATGAGATTGTGGTCGGAGGACCCAAGTGGTGACAGTACTCTATCCTGTATTGGTCTGTATTATTTGTCAAGAATAGGTCCAAGAGACAGGTATTATGGTCAGGATTATCTGGTATTCTGGTTGATTGTTTTACCAGTTGAGTTGATTAAACGATTCAGCAAACAGTTCGTTCTCTAGACCAGTATCGTCAGTCCTGGCGGGATGCAATAATCATTCTACATTATGGACGTTCAAATCACCCAGAACGATAATTTCAGTGGTAAGGATGAGGTTAAGGTTAGTCAATTGTCTGAATATGGAATCAAATACGCTGGGTTCTGAAGAAGCATTTTAGGAGCAATAAAATACTTGGTAATATATAAATACTTTAGTTTATATAGTGAATATCATACAGTATCACATTAAGCATTCAATCTTCAAGATAATATTCCTCGGCTTGTTGGTAAACCACTGCTCTTAAAAGGGTAAAAATCTTTTATGTTTCTTTCTTCCCAGCTTGACCTAGTAATTTTCCTTTTGCAGCTTACTTCATATAGCTTTGTAGTAGAAAAACACAGTGCTATCGCCTTACATCCTTTCCATAGATATCACTTCTTCGTAGTTAGCATCATATTCTAAAGCTAATTTATTGTTACAACACAACGTTCAAGATAGAGAGGTGTTAAAATTAGGCCAAGTAAAGCGAAGGGAGTGGTACCAGTGGCCACTTTACAGTAGGTCCCTAATTTCAACCAGCAGCAGACGGAGAAGAAATCAGACACTGCTTGCAGACACCTGAAATGATGTGAAGTGCAGATCCCAAGGGAGCCTTTTATCATTAAATGACGAGACAGAATGACATTCTAAATAACTTTGTAGATTTCGTAACACCTGTTCCTCGGCAATTCATTTTGCACATCATATATCAGTATCCTCTTTCATATTAATAATGTGAACTAAATCAATTTTAAAATTACTTGCTTAAATACCGACTTCGGCGGCTTCCGCTCAATGTCAAAAGCGCAGAAATGAGTCATGAATCGGGAACTGGTAGCCAGAATGGACTGGAAATGTTTTATTCTTCTAGTTAGAGCATTTTAACAGTACATTGCACTAACAAAAACTGCGCTACATTGCGCCGTTTTGGCTGCTACGGTAGCAAGCAAACCAACAAATATACAGAAATCTGAAAATTGTATTGTAATATTGAACTAGATATCATAACAGAGAATGCTAGAGTTTTTTATGAAAAATAAATGGCTAGAGAAGAAATGCTGTGAAGCTTTCTGTATCACTTTGGATGCGACCAAATTCTGACTCAAGTTTGGAAGGTTGATAACGAGAACAGTCTTGTGATGATCGTCTTGCGTTATTATACTTAATTTTGCCGATGATGAGATGGAAGGATGGTCTGTCTGGAGGAGTATATGAGTTAGGGTGATGTGACCTGGAGAGAAGGCAACCTAATGGAGAAGGCGATGTTTGTCGCTACCCCGCCGAGATTAAAGTGTCTGACTATAGATAGAGAGATACACAGACAGATAGATAAATAGGTAGACAGACAGACTGATGGATAGAAGCAGAGAGAGAGAGAGAGAGAGAGAGAGAGAGAGATGGGAGGTTAAGGGGTGGACTTTTTTTGGTAGGGAGGGGGGAATGATAGCTCCTGGTTACAAGATGTATAAAACCGCTTATGTTTAGTGTTAATGATAATACGCTGAGCTGCCGCCATGATGACCGGTGCTGAGGCAGTCACTTTGAGTACAGACGCCCTTTGGGGTTCGCATACAGGGTGGTGCGTATATTACGCAAACCAAATTTTCTTGTGATACGGGAACGGCTTAATTACGACTACCCGTAACTAACGTGCATCACTTAGTACTTCCCATATCTTTTATTCTATATATATATTATCTTACAGTATGTGACTTTTTAAATCGACCGATTGTATAGTGGAGTGCTAATTTCATGAAGCAGCCAAAATTTCTTTACTCCAAAGCGAGAAAACAAACTGAGCCTTCCACACAGCACACAAGATAGAAGAGTGCAATATAAGTATCAACGTGTACTGTATATCAAGGGGTAAATGAAGCGCATGTTTAACCCTTCCGCTTGAACATTCCCCCTAAGCTGAATACAGTCGTTTGAAAGTAGCAAAAATATTCGAAAACTTATATACTCCACAGGACAGAAGGAAATAACCCCCACATTTTTTCTGATGCATGGTTGTTATCATACTGTCCAGTCACTAAGTAGTAAAACTCTCAAGCCACCATGACTCACTCTGAGGTAAAAAAAATCGTCTGCTGTTACCTGGGATATAATACTTACGAAGATGCAACGAAGAGAAAGTAACCCCCTTCCCTCGCCTTCCCACTACGCCATTACCTTGTGCTATATAATTTTTTTCGTCGTGCCTAAACACGCACCGATCTATGCACTTAGTTCATATTGGTTTTCCATATTAGAGTCTTTATTTTTTTTATTGCCATCCATTTATTTTAAGGTGAATTCATGATACTCAGTTTAGAATCTTGGACATTATGATCTGCGTTAAAGAAAATGGAGCTGAATTTTGTACTACTGGTTATGGTAAGAGTTGGCCGTAGTGGAGTAATTTTGTTATCGCTTTCTATTTTAATACAGTATATCTTATGTTTTAGTACTCTCATCCCAGCTTGTGTAACTGGAACAGGAGCTAGTGTTTTCTTTTTTGTTTTTCCTTAGTTTTTCTTTGTTTTATTTATTAGTTTTTGGTAATGGCATTTTTTTTTTTTGTCAGTTATTTTTGTGGTAAGTTTATGGGTATGATTTTGATCGTTTACACTTTATTACCTTGCTTGGAGGGAGAGAGAGAGAGAGAGAGAGAGAGAGAGAGAAATATATATATATATATATGTATATATATATATATATATATATATATATATATATACCGGCAGAAGGAATATAAATTATCAGCAAAAATATATATTGACAGACACTATGACATTTAGTTTTAGTGAAAGCTCATCAGTAACAGACGCACTACAAGCTTTATTTATTCGCTGTCTTCTGCTGTCTTCATTCTTGTGCGTGCTCTTTTTTCTTTCATTTTTCACCGGTTTCGTTTTTTCTTTATGTTTTTATTCTGTATTCTGTCCTGTGCTTTTTCTTTCTTTTACCTTTTTCTAAATGTATCCTTTCTAATTTCTTCTCCATCTTCGGCCTCTCGTCTGTCTTAACTTTGCTGTTTTTTTCTTTATTGTGCCTTCTTTTTCTCGCTCTACTTCTCCATTATTCTGTCTTTCCTCTTTTTTTGTCATCTTTAGTCTTATCTCAGTCTCCTTTTTATCGTTTCCTGGCGCTGGCATTTACGGTCTCTCTTTTTTTTTTTTTTTTTTTTATAGTATTTTGTCTTCTACGTCTGTTTTTCTTCCCTATTCTACTTTTCATCTGCTCTTGCACTCCAGCCTTGTCTTTCATGACTCTTACTTATGCTCACTCATGTCCCAAATAATTCATCAAGTTCCCTCCTGTCGTCTGAAAAATATTTGCCTTATGTTCCGTCTCTTATTCACCCACTCAACATTAGCAGGTCGCTCTCTCCACCTGCTCCCCACCATATCTTAGCATCTTTTCGCTCGGTAGCATACTGTTCAAATTAAACAACTTGTTAAAGCATATTTCTCTTCACTCTCCCTCTTACTCACCAGCTTTTTCCTCACCTCGTATCTGCCCAGTCTCTATTATTCACCAACCTCTTCTTCTTACTGCTCACGTCCTTTCTTTACTCATTTGCGTTTTTCCTTCGACTTTCTCTCTCTCTCTCTCTCTCTCTCTCTCTCTCTCTCTCTCTCATGCACCCCACACTTACCCACTTCTTTTTACTCTCCTCAACCTCTCCTTCCTTCCCCATCCATCACTTATCTTTCCCATTCATCTTTCCTCACCCAGTAGCCCACCGTTCATCTTCCATTTACTCCTGTATAATAATCTGTTAATTATTTCCTCGGTTATGCTTCACTTTCAAGTTTTTTTTTTCTGTTTCCCATTTTCCCGTTTGTCTTCTCCTTATCCTATCTTACTTTCTCACCTCTTCATCTTACCAATTTCCGTCTATATTTTAATTTCATTGTCTCTCAATTCGTCCCTCTTTTCCCCATCATTCTTTAATTTCTAAGTTTTTCGTTCACCTACCCATCCCAACACATTTAAGTTATTGGCTTCCTAACTCCTATATTCTTTGCACGGTAAACTGACAATCAAATTTACGATCACTCCAACTTGTGGCAATAGATTACCACTGGAATATTGTGGTAGTCACGAAGAAGTGAAACAGAAACAATATAGCACAGTAGCATTTGTCTTTCTCTGTCCATCACCTGCTTGAACTATGCTACAAAAGGACAAAAATCTCTGCCAAGTTTAGGTGAGAAGAGTGTAGCCTTCCCTTTCCCGAGATTCATCACGTGAGTCACACCCTACAGTATTATCTTCATGTCCTTATTTGCTTTACCCATCCACATATTACTCATATTTTTACCCTCTACTGCATTAATGTTCACCATCTTCTCACATCTTCATTTTTCATTTCTTCATATTTTTACCTTCTCATGCACAGTACCTATATCCCATTTTTGCACCCTCTTATACAAAATTTGTTTCTTGAAATTTTCACCTCACATTTTAGTTCTTAATATTCTTTCCTGTTCATACGGCATTCCCCCATATTCTCATACACGCTTCATACTCACATTTCACCTTTTCCTGTACTCATTTCCCCCATCATGTCATAAATTCTTCATATTCACATTCTCTCACCTTCCCCAATGCTCTTTCCCCCATCGTATCTTCAGTCCCTAATCTGCCTCTCACTGTCCCGTTGCCCTTCCTACAGTACCAAATCCTTTCTCATCTCTTCTTCTTACACATCACAGTTTCCTCATCACCTCATATACTGTCCATCTCCTCCGATTTCCTTCTCACTTGCTTCTCACCTGCCCTACGCATTTTGTTTACTCTTCTCGCCTTCTCCACATCATCTCCTCATATCCTCCACTCCATCTCCTCACCTTGTTCAAATTATCTTCCTTCCTTCACGTCATCCGTCCACCTCACCTGCTCCACCTCATTTCTCCACCTCACCTGCTTCACCTCATCTCTCCATCTCACTTCCTCACCATCATATTCTCGTACTCACCACCGCTTCATCTCTTACGTCTTTCTCTTCATGTCACCTCTTAACGTTCTCCCACCTTCCTTAATCCCTGCACATCTCCGAGCCATCCGTCACCCTGACACCATCAGGCAAGTGACAGCATTTACACCATACACCACTGGCAGAGAGAGAGAGAGGGAGAGAGAGAGAGAGAGAGAGAGAGAGAGAGAGAGATGGGGGGGAGGCAGGTGAGACAACAGGTACAGTACACCATAAATAATTGGGTGCTTACAAGCACCTACCACCCTCCATTCCTCTCTTCGTCCTTCATTTTACTTTCTACACCAGTCCTTGCTGCTTCCTTATTTCTATCTTCTTCTACCTCTTTCCCTCCTTTTGACTCATTTTGCCTTTTTCCTTCCTCCTTCCTTTTTCCTTATCACCCCCTTCACCTCCACGAGCCGCCCCCCCCCCTCTCCTCCTCCTCCATCCTCTTTTCCTTCCTTTCATTTTCGACGCAGCTTCTGGTTAATTTTCTTCATGCATTAACCACTCGTTTTTTCTTCCCTCAGTTCTCACGTACCGGTTCCACCTCTAAAGAATTCATTAATTTAACACTTGCACTACAGAAGAGAAAGCGGGCATTGTTTTGTGTCGCATTGTGTGTGTGTGTGTGTGTGTGTGTGTGTGTGTGTGTGTGTGTGTGTGTGTGTGTGTGTGTGTGTGTGAACGTGGGCTAGAGAACTCAAACAGATTTTATCGGATCTTAACCAAACTTGGTGGAAGGACTGAGGGAGAGACAAGAGGTTGTAATCTTGTTCTTGAGAAGTACAGGCCAGAACTCAAAATTTAAACCAGCAAAATAATGTTTTACAGGGTTTATCCGATTTAGACCAAACTTGGAAGAATAGCTCAGGCAAGAACAAAGTTAACTAGAGGGCCCCCTCAAGGGGAGAATCACACCAGCCTCGAGCCGATACATATCTGGTGCGGCTCGGAATATGACCTTGACCTTGACCTACTTTCATCAATTTCGAACTCGTGTGAGATTTTCATCCTACTACACACCTGTAAATTTTGTGATAATATCTTGAGCGGTTGCGAAATTATTGTGGTAACAGACGCACAAGCCTTGACCTACTTTCACATTTTTCTAACGCGTGATTGATTTTTTTCCCTTACTACACACCTGTAAAATTTTGTGACGATATCTTGAGCGGTTGCAAAGTCATCGTGCTAACACACACACACACACACACACACACACACACACACACACACACACACACACACACACACATTCCCCAATAAACCTATCCACAACTTTGACTTGATATTTCGATCTCATGCCACACCAGACCCACACCCATAGGGTAATGTGGGTACTAATACACCTCCATGCAACACTGAGACCCCTGTATAACGTACAGGGCATGGCCATAGGGATATATATATATATACATATGGAGCCTCTGTGGATCAGTGGTAGTGTGTGCGTTTCGTACACAGGTGAATCAGGGTTCGCGCCCTGCTAGGGTAATAAACTTTGGGAGTGTTCACCAGGCCACGTACTGCATTGGCGGACACAAAAGGTGCTGTGGTTGAACCAGTGTCGCTTACTATAAACTATGCTTACACCCAGTTGGCTTGCGCGGGCCGATTACACTTGGTTCATAGACTACACACACATCCAAAGCCACTCCAACACTACAGTTACACTTACAAGCACTTCTCACCCTACATACAATCTCTACCAGACAGCCTAAGCCACTTGGTAGAGATACATTGGCTGTATCGTCCCGACTTCGGTCGGGACAGGCCGATCCTGCAGTGGATACTCAAACGGCTGATGATGATGATGATGAGAGAGAGAGAGACAGACAGACAGAGACAGAGAGGGAGAGAGAGATTACGATGAGTGTGAAAACAGTGTGAGGTGTGATGGGAATTTTAGTCAAGATAAAGAAGTGTTTTGACGGATGGTGTGAGTTGTATTGAGTCTGATGAGGGTGATGCAAGGTATATGTCGCTGTTCATAGGTTATTACCTCGGCCAAGGAGGTTATGTTTCCACCCCTGACCGTTTGTTTGTTTGTTGGTTGGTTGGTTTATGAGCAAGATTACACAAAAACTACTGGACGCATTTCCACGAAACTTGGTGGAAGAATGGGCCTTGGCCCAGAATAGACTTCAATAAATTTTGGTGCGGATTCTGATAAAGGTACGGATTCAGGAATTTTTTCACTTTTTTTAATATTGCGAGATAGGGCGTTTTTCGACATTTTCATAAGTTTCTTAGTGAATATTGCATGGATCTTGATGAAAAAAATCAGGCTTATTTAGAATGTTGGTATCTACGAATGTGTACAGTTTGGCTTTGATCTATATAAAATTCCGGAACTTGCGGATTTAAATATACTTTTATAGGGAGGTAGTCTTTTTCCAGCTGCATGTTGAGCCTTGGCGGAGGTATGCGCTCTACTGAGTGCCATTCTAGTTCTCTTTGATATGACACGTCAGGGAGGAAAGTGATGAACATGATATTAATGTGAAGCAGACGCTGTGAAATAACAGAAGAACTTTTAATCCATACTGTGCAAGGTGTGGTGGGTGTGAGAAAAGACCGTAATTTTGACGCTTTGAAACCAGCAACGTAGTTTTGTGTATTCCTCTTATCTTGAGATGATTTTGTTAAGCTTGAGAGAGAGAGATTTCTAATTGGAAACTTAGATATGGCCCTCATTAACGCCTTTTAATAATCACACCGCCATTGATTTATTTAACTACAGTATGGGAGTTAATGCTAATTTCATCCCATGCAGCTTAAAGGTCAATGCTAATGTAAGCTGAATATAATGACATGGAAATTGAATGACTAAAATATTGAAGTCATCACCTTACATGAGGTATGCTTCAAAAAATGTAGAAATGGGCAAGGTGCAAATTGAAGCAGTGTGATATGGTCAGTGGGAAAGAGTGTGGGGGGAGTGTGAGAGACAGTGTGGCGTGTGGTGAGTAAGAAGGAGGTTCAGGAGAGTGTGAAGGAGAGGGTGGGGTGCTCAGAGGGTTTAGGATTAGAGGTCGCGGTTTGAGAAGATTAAGGAGGAATGTTATGAGCTGGTAAGTGCAGGAGAGAGAGAGAGAGAGAGAGAGAGAATATGACACAAATAAGACTAATAGTCACACCAAGTCGATTTCCAGCGACTGCTTCCCACAAAGGCGTTTCCCAATTAGAAAATTCGTTGCCACCATTCTGTTAAGTACATTATCATCTTTTAAACAGTATCAGATCTTTATAATTTAAATTGTTATTTCATTGGTAATTACTAGTGTTTCTTTTAACATACGAAATTTGACCTGTGAATGTCTGCTTATCTGAGAATGCACACTGCATACTGCTTTAATGGCAAAACCATTAGTTTGCTGGTGATTCGCCTCTGCCATGTAAACTGGCAGTGTAATTAAACTAGGTAGTTCAATGTCTGGTCATTATAGTATAAGCAAAGTAGACATGTAACACTGTCTGCTGACTGAAAATTGAAATGACACGTTAGGTAGCTCCACTCTTTCTCCAAGGCAACATACACACATGGTCTCCTGACCAAGTCGTAATGACAGTGACTGTTACTTAAGGTCGTGGCACTAACCTCATTCATGAAGGGCACACATGCAAAAAAAAAAAAAAGTTAATTGGTCACAAGCAGCACTGGACTGTGACATATGAGGATTTAACAGTCTGAATTAGTTTCCCTTTTATATATAATGGTTACGAAACGGGTTGGTGATACGGTGGAAAGGATGACGAAAAGAGCGTACCCTTTTCATGGGCAGCATTAGCCAGAGAATTCACACACACACACACACACACACACACACACACACACACACACACACACAAACACAAGCGCGCGCGCGCGGGCATATGTACAGATAGATAGACAGAAACAGATACAAAGATAGATAGATACAGATGAATAGATAAACAGATGCTTTTAGTAAGTAAAGAAAAATACTGACAGCATTCCATTTGAGAATGGTACTTAATCCACTGATGATTAACTATAATCGTCTGTCTGGGAAACGTCTCAGTGGGATGCCAAAATCACCGAAAAACACACGTTCCTTCAGGTGGGAATCGTCCCAGTGGAATGACACCAAGAATAAGTAGAAAGAAAGGCGATAGGTAAAAGTAGAGTAATAAAGAATGGAATAGGTACGAGAAACATTCCAGACACTGAAAAAAGAATAAAAAATAACAAAAGGAGACTCCGCAGTAGACACGACAGAAAGGATAAAAGTAAGTCATTGTAGTCAGGATGAACCGTAACAATTGTACAGTAGAAGAATGAAAAAAAAATTAGTAGACAGATACAGTTGAGAACCAAAATTGTCCTGCAGTTCCACAATATCCACTTCACATTTCAAACATATCAGTCATTGTCCTCCCTGGACCACAATATAAGAGAGAGTCATGTATGGGTAGAGAAAAATACAGCCTCTCTCTCTTTATCAATATTTATGAGCTAAGGAGTGAGAAGAAGACGTGGAATACTTAGTGAACATTTAACCCCGTATGTAGTAGTAGTAGTAGTAGTAGTAGTAGTAGCAGTAGCCATAGAATCAGCTGAACGCGAATCCAGTGGACTGCAGGCTCAGGTTGTCCCCTTCCTGCAGTGCACCATGTTCCCGCTAAAGGACAGATATAAGGTTGAGGGACGTCTGTAAATTTGGGCAGTGCATCTGTCCAGTGACATCGGTTTCACAGCGAGAATTAGTCCCTCTGCAGCACTATGCCCGAATTTATAAGAGATAAACAGCAATGGACACAGTAACGTTAAGAAAAAGTCATACATATGGTTGGTATGAGTTTTCCTTATATATATATATATATATATATATATATATATATATATATATATATATATATATATATATATATATATATTAGGGTGGGGGCGCTCATCATCCACTCACCCAATGTAGTGATGCTTTGGGGGTCTGCCCATTCCTCTCTTCCTTCCTTCCTCTTCTTTCTTTCCTTCATTCTTTCCTCTTCTTTCTTCCTATGGGTGACTTTCACAGTTAACCATTTACTACGCTGGGTGGCAATCATTTAACCAAATTATGGCACCTGGTGGTTTAGTGGGTAATTAAGGCGCACCAGTCGGATTGAGCCTGTGTAGGTTTGTATCCAAGGGATTTTTTATTTATTTTTTTTTATTTTTTTTGTGTCCGACTTCTGGACATAGGCTTCACAGCCTGCTCTCAAGGCCCAGTAGTCCTCCTACATACCATACACCTCTCTACATGTCACGACTTCGGCGCTAACACCCACCGTGTCACGAATCAATTCGCGACATTTCCCTTTTGTGAGAAGCCACGAACTATTAGTGGAAAACTCACTGTGTATCGCTCAGTTAACCGTTTCTCTCTCCATTTCGGAGTATACTTTTCAAAACATTCGTCACTTTCAAAAGGGACCGATTTAATGCACGTCACTAAGTGCTCTACTGAGCGATACAATTATTTCTTTATCGTTCGCCTCTGCTTGCCTAAACCGTTAGCCACGCCTTTTTCCGGTGGCTTGTGCGTCCTGCCCATACAATGTATTTTGAATTCAGTCTAGTGTTTGTTGTGACGGAGAGAGGTCCTGTGTTCAAGAAGTGTGAGAGGTCAGCTAGCGCCCAAGCTCCACCAGTACAGTTAATCCAAACTCCCACCCCCCGGGTGATACATAGCATTCATCGACTGGTATTTCCTTTTTGTATAATCCTAGTTTTAAGAGTTTAGTTAAGGTGTTTTTTCCTAGGCGTAAGTATTTAGCTTCTGTGTGAGTGAGTGAGTGCGTCTCATTAATTTGATTTGAATTGTAACGTTAAATTTATTTTTTGTAATCAATAAATTTAACAGTTCTTTTTCTTGAGCTTAATGTAAAGTAAAATCTTGTTTCATTTCTCCAAATTAAGCTTATTTTCCATATAGCTCCTAGCTTGCATAAACGTTTGCCTTCCTAACTGGTACTTAGACCAGTCTTGTTGTATTAACTTAAAATCCGTTGTGCCAGATAGGAGTTAAAGCATCAGCAAGAGCCTGATATTATTATTAGTATTAGTTATTTATTGTCAGGGGTGAAGTAACTTTCTCCAGAGGCTAACAGTACAGTAATTCAGCAATTGTGAGTAATTAGTCTCTGCTGTGTACTGTTGAGAAAGTTTTTAAATTCTCGTTCTTAGAGAATCGTTGCACGATTTAGCAAGACAATCATTGTCCCTGCTCTTTAATATTATTGAATATTAATATCAATTGAATAATATTTAAGCATTTATTTTTAAAAACACCGCTATATTATAAAAACCCCGTGACAATTGGCGACCTCATTCCAGGATATTAACTCCTAGCCCTAAAGCTATTCACGAGATAGTGCTCACTCATTCATATTTAGGTATTTATCATTAAAGTTTATAGGCACAAGTTTACTGGTGGTTACCGTTGATTTAGCAAGTGAATTTTTGCTTTATTAATTCGTAGAGTACTTAACTCTATTTAGTACTTTATTTTTGGTAATGCCAGACGATTTTATTTGCTCCTGGGTAGTCGCTGTACCCATTGTGTTAATTACTGAGTTCTCAGTTATTTGCATTTTTGCTTTAATCTTTGCCAGTTAACTAGATAAGACTGGTCACCACTAGCTTGTGTCTGTATTCTTTACTTGTGTTTATTAGTATTCGTCGCTAAGCAGTCAGTACTCAGTTTCGGTTTGCTTAATAAATTAGCGCCATGGCTACTACTGTATTTTTACAGGAAGCCAAAGATATGGGTCTTTCGGACCCAACCGAAATTAAAGAGTATATACTCTCACGGCATAATCAGGAGCAGCAGCGCGAGAATGATGCCCGTGAAGAGCGTAAGATTCAGCGCGAATACGAGCGAGAACAGCGTGAGGAACGTGAAAGAGAGCGTGCATATGAACAAGAGCAGCGTGAGAAACAGCGCGAATACGAGCAGAAACAACGCGAGCTCGAGTTAGAAAAAGAGCGACAACAGCGCGAACATGAGCAAAAACAGCGCGAACTCGACTTGGAACATGAGCGAGAAGAGCGTGAGGAACGAGAGAGAGAACGAGAACACGAACGTGCCGAGCGAGAAGCACGAGAAAAACATGAACTTGAAGTGCTGAAGCTCCAGCGAGATTCCTTGGCTTCAGACACGTCTGGTGCAGTTGGTCCAAGCTCCACGAGCGTTCCCCCTGCACATGTCCTGGCGACCCCACGCATCAAGCTTCCTTCATATAAGGAAAGCGAGCGAATCGAGCTGTACATAGCTTGTTTTGAGGACATGGCAGACATGTATGAACTGGATGAGGCAGCTAAGCGGCTTCAGTTTCTTAGCCTATTTGAGGGCCCTGCCCTTGATATTCTCCACAGAATTCGTGGAGACAATCTCACATATGAGATGATGAAAGCTGCACTCATTAAGGCGTATGGTCTCACAGTAGACGACGCCAAAGTTCAGTTCATGCGAGCTCGTCTCCAAGACAAGGAGACAGCTGTTCAGTTCCTTGATCGTCTCACAGCTTACTTAAATGAGTGGATGGAGAAAGATGAAACTCCTTCCACGCGTGAGGGGATAATTGACCTTATGCTGCGTACACAGCTAGAGAGGTCGTGGCCTGCTGAGCTCATAGCACAGCTTAAGATCTGCCAGGTGAAAGATGCCAGCCAAATGGCAGAGAAGGCTGACGCATTCTTTACTGCATACGGGTACCAAACTCGTAAGCAAAACACCTGGAACAGAAAACCTGATAAATCTGGGAAGCCGTCTCAGACTGAACCCCAGCAACAAGGCCATTCTCAGAATAATGGCCAAGGTCCAAAACCGCAGTGGAAGGACCAGGGGCAAAACACTCAGAAACCTGAGTGGAAGAGGTACAACAAGTACCCTAACCAGCAGCAGTATCAGCCACGCAACCGACCGTCGGGACAAACTTTTTCACCACCAGCTCAAAAGAGGCAGGAAGCGAACGCAGCCTTCATTCCTCAGCAGCAGCACGGTGGTCACGTCCCTACCAGTGTGGGTACTTCCCCACAGTTCACTAGTCCCACAGTGACAGTGAACCCCCCTCCACAGAGGGCCAATGTTCCATCTCCTTATAATTCACAAGGCACAATGTTTGCCACATCAATTCAGCAGCCTCATGAGTGGCTAGCTGCTTCCTCCACAGGCCCTCCCACAGGTGACAGTACCTTCCTTGTTCAGCCAGAGTTTGTGGGAGGCATTCCTGTGAAGGTCCTGAGAGACAATGGTTCCTCAGGTTGCTCTGTTAAGCAGAGTTTAGTTCGGCCTGAGCAGTATACAGGTCGACAGATCCATGCAAATCTTATTGATGGATCAGTGAGATTGTTCCCTGAGGCATGTATCCAGGTGGCATCTCCATTTTATACTGGTACGACACTTGCAGTTGTCATGCCAGAACCCTTATTTGAACTCATCATTGGAAATATTAATGGAGTCAAGGATAGTTGCTCCGATGACGCTACTCAGACTTCGGCTGCTGCGGTAACACGAGCCATGGCTGAGGCTCCAGATTGTGTCACCCCAGTGATCATTGAATCGCCGCAAGATCTGATGTGTAGTCAACTTGTTGTACAAGAACAACATTCTGACCCGACACTTGCTGCCGTGCGGAACAAACAAAAGGGTCGAGTGATTAAGTATTCACGGGGAGGTCGAGCCAAGTTCCTTCGCAAACAAGGATGGCTCTACCGTGAGTCACGAACACCCGAGGGCGAGGTTCGACTGCAGTTTGTCGTCCCAGCCAAGTACCGCCCAGCAGTGTTACAATGGGGTCATTGTTCAGCCTCAGGAGGTCACATGGGCAAAAGGAAGACCCAGGGCCGTATCCGAGCTGACTTTTTCTGGCCAGGGATGGGACGGGACATAGATAGTTTTGTCCGTTCCTGCAGTGTGTGCCAAAGTATCACCACTAATCAGGGACATGCCCTTCCTGTGCCATTCATAACCACACCTGTAATCTCTGAGTCAGGTGAGAGACAGGGTAGTGGTGAAGTGGGTGCAGACCAGATGTCTCGCCCATTGGCCCCACAGGACACAGCATGTCCAGGGCCTGTACATACATATTATGTACCGTAGGTTAAGGGGGAAGTGAGAACTCCGCAGAGGCGACTTGAGGCTATGGAAGACCCAAGTTTGCACAAGGATTCTCAGCTCCCCGATACTAATATAAGTACTGTAGGTTAAGGGGGAAGTTCGAGAGAGAACTCCGCAGAGGCGACTTGAGGCTATGGAAGATCTGAGTTTGCACAAGGATTCTCAGCTCCCCGATACTAATATAAGTAATGTAGGTTAAGGGGGAAGTGAGAACTCCGCAGAGGCGACTTGAGGCTATGGAAGACCCGAGTTTGCACAAGGATTCTCAGCTCCCCGATACTAATATAAGTACTGTAGGTTAAGGGGGAAGTGAGAACTCCGCAGAGGCGACTTGAGGCTATGGAAGACCCAAGTTTGCACAAGGATTCTCAGCTCTCCGATATTAATATAAGAACTGTAGGTTAAGGCACAGGTTGAGGACCCGTGTGCAGTTCAAGGCTATGGAAGACCCGAGTTTGCACAAGGATTCTCAACTTGCTGACACTAATCGTGTGCTAAAATTAATGGCGACCTCGAGTGTACTTTTCGTAGCATGTACTGATTGCTAGGCAGAGAGAGTAATTGTAACGTAATAAGAATTTTGTCTCATTGACACTTTTGATGCTCCACCTTAATTGGTTTTGCAGGTTCAGCAATGGGTGTAGCATTTTTGCTGTGCGGCCCAGCTGATCGTCTGCCGCACGCTGCCGCCTCTTCTCCTCTGCCTTCGTCATCGTCATATTATTATTATTGTGTCGTTTTACACATAGGTACAGTCACACTACAACTGTCACAACTACACCGTGTATTACATACATCACACTACACAACAATTAGTTGTCAGTGTAAATGTAGCGACTTTTCGCTTAGTTTGACCTGAGTACAGGATTTTCACCGTCGTCACGGAGTTTTTCCCTCAAGCTTGCTTCTATTAACGTAAATACGAGGTTTTTTCGCTCACTGGCGACTGCGACTTTCTCCTGTAGCAGGATAGCACACACACCACAGTGTGAATCTTGTGTGAATGACTTAGGATATGTACACATATATATATATATATATATATATATATATATATATATATCCACAAATTTTTTCCCATAAGGAAAATATTTAATTTTGTAGGGGCGTAATGTCACGAATCAATTCGCGACATTTCCCTTTTGTGAGAAGCCACGAACTATTAGTGGAAAACTCACTGTGTATCGCTCAGTTAACCGTTTCTCTCTCCATTTCGGAGTATACTTTTCAAAACATTCGTCACTTTCAAAAGTGACCAATTTAATGCACGTCACTAAGTGCTCTACTGAGCGATACAATTGTTTCTTTATCGTTCGCCTCTGCTTGCCTAAACCGTTAGCCACGCCTTTTTCCGGTGGCTTGTGCGTCCTGCCCATACAATGTATTTTGAATTCAGTCTAGTGTTTGCTGTGACGGAGAGAGGTCCTGTGCTCAAGAAGTGTGAGAGGTCAGCTAGCGCCCAAGCTCCACCAGTACAGTTAATCCAAACTCCCACCCCCCGGGTGATACATAGCATTCATCGACCGGTATTTCCTTTTTGTATAATCCTAGTTTTAAGAGTTTAGTTAAGGTGTTTTTTCCTAGGCGTAAGTATTTAGCTTCTGTGTGAGTGAGTGAGTGCGTCTCATTAATTTGATTTGAATTGTAACGTTAAATTTATTTTTTGTAATCAACAAATTTAACAGTTCTTTTTCTTGAGCTTAATGTAAAGTAAAATCTTGTTTCATTTCTCCAAATTAAGCTTATTTTCCATATAGCTCCTAGCTTGCATAAACGTTTGCCTTCCTAACTGGTACTTAGACTAGTCTTGTTGTATTAACTTAAAATCCGTTGTGCCAGATAGGAGTTAAAGCATCAGCAAGAGCCTGATATTATTATTAGTATTAGTTATTTATTGTCAGGGGTGAAGTAACTTTCTCCAGAGGCTAACAGTACAGTAATTCAGCAATTGTGAGTAATTAGTCTCTGCTGTGTACTGTTGAGAAAGTTTTTAAATTCTCGTTCTTAGAGAATCGTTGCACGATTTAGCAAGACAATCATTGTCCCTGCTCTTTAATATTATTGAATATTAATATCAAATGAATAATATTTAAGCATTTATTTCAAAAACTACCGTGATATTATAAAAACCCGGTGACACACCGTCCATATTGAATACATGCTAGGGCTGTCTCATACAGGATTGGTGTATTGGTATTAGCGGGGGTACTTTTATGACATGTCGGCGGGTTATCTGGTAGATCATTCTGCTTTTATGAAATTCAAATCCTGAAAGTGTTCCCTGCCCCAGCCGGGATTCGAACCTGGGTCCATCGGGACTGCAGGCCGCCTCTCTACCGATTCAGCCACCCCCTCCCCCTATTGGGGTTTATTACTCACATATTGCCACTCAGGAATAAGTGAGGCTGGTGACTCTCTTCGTAAATGTCAAGACCAACTTGCCTAGACCCGGGCTCCTACTCTCCTTCATGGGACAACATAGGAATGGGTGAATGATAGCTGAATGGATGGATTATTATTATTATTATTATTATTATTATTATTATTATTATTATTATCATTACTAGATGTAGTTGTACGGTAGTAGAAGTATGGTAATCGTCGTCGTCATTGTTATAATAATAAGAAGAAGAAGAAGAAGAAGAGGAAGAAGAAGAAGAAGAAGAAATAATAGTAATTAAAATGAAAATAATTCACCATCATCACCTAATCCTGTGTTGCCCCATGAGAAGCGTAAGAGCCCGGGGCTAATCAAGTCGGTCCTGACATTTAAGATGAGAATGACCAGCCTCACTCATCCCTGAGTGGCATTACGTGGGCAATAAACCCCAACCACCCCTTAGATATAAACCAGCACCGGCTAAATCCAATTGGGGTGTCTTAATTACCCATTAAACCACCAGACGCCATTATTTGGTTATATGGTTACCACCAGGCGTATTAAATGGTGTCCTTGTGTACAGGAAACCATTCGGCTTGTCACTCAGTGTAGAGTCACCCGTAGACAGAAGGAAGAGGAAAGAATGAAGGAAAAAATTACAAAAGAGGATGGAAAGAATAATGATGATGATAATAATAACAATAATAATAGTACTGTAGTAGCAGTAGTAGAAGTAGTAGTAGTAGTAGTAGTAGTAGTAATAATAATAATAATTATAATAATAATAATAATAATAATAATAATAATAATAATAATAATAATCACTATTATTATCATTACCCTGCCCTAGGGTGGGAAAGGAGGTCCGGATGATATTATTTTTATGCAAGGAAGAAGGAACCAAGGGCCAGGAGCCCGCAAACCGTTCCTTCCAAGAAAAACAAAATACAAAAGAGAGCCAAATTCAAGATTCGCTTATTTCGAGATACCTAGACACACTGTGTTTGAAAGACTGGAGATCACAGGAAGTAGGAAATAGAAACAGAGGGAGACAGTTCCAGAGTTGACCTGTTGCGTAAATGAAGGACTAAGAAAAACGGTTAATTCTTTCATTAGAGAGCTGGACAGAAAAGGGATGAGAGTTTGTTGCTAGACGGGTGCTACGCGCCTGACGTAGAGGTGGAGGGATGCAAGCAGAAAGTTCAGAGGAGCAGTGACCATTGATGTAGCGATAGAAAAGAGATAAAGATGCAACAGTGGGGCGAAGAGACAGAGATTGAAGGGAGCCAGTAAGAGGAGGAGAGTTAATGAGACGAAAAGCCTTTGACTAAACCCTGTTGAGAAGAGCTGTACGAGTATGTGGGGAGCCTCCCCACACATGAGAGTATGTGATGATGGTGATGTTGATTGTTATTATTATTATTATTATTATTATTATTATTATTATTATTATCATTATAATTATTATTATTATTGTTGTTGTTTTTGTTGTTGTTGCTGTTATTATTTTTATTATTAAATTATTATTATTATTATTATTATTATTATTGTTGTTGTTGTTGTTGCTGTTATTATTATTATTATTATTTATTGTTATTATTATTATCATTATTTTTACTATCATCATCATCATCATTATCATTATACTAAATGATTATACCATGATATTGCTCACAACTCCGTTTTACGAACGGTAACGATTTCCATATCTTACCATCGTTTATGCAAGTTATTTTCCATTTGGACACAACACACCTAGCTATGTGTTGTTGCCATTTTAGAAAGTGTGGCCTCTGAAATTTGGTCATGCTCGTCAGATCTGTTCACTTAACTTTTGGTCTTTTGCAGGTTTGAGGAAAGGATTAGGAAGGGATTATGTCCATCTGGTTAACATCCAAAACTTTGGTGGCATGAGAGATAGTATCAAAATGCTAAATAATCTGGGTATAATATATGTCAACACGCTGTCTCACCCGTAGTCGGCATCTGCACTGAGTCCCACTGGCACAGTGAAAAAATGAACACTGTATTTACAAACCTTACTTCTTACTGAAGCCAACTCAGCACTATAAACATGAAGTCCCATCCACACTAGAGGCTATGTTGCGCGCTCTGTTTCGCTTCAGTCTGCCCAACTCGAGTTTTCGCGCAGCTGAGGGTCTGCTCCGCGCGTTTCAGGCATAGGGTCTATCTGGTCGAGAGGCATTTCATGGTGAGTCGGTGACAGTGTGCGCCGTGATGCCTGCAGTAGCTATCTGGCTTCCCTCTGAAATTACGTCGAGACAGCCAATGCTTGCATCACATCTTCTTTTTCCTATTCTTCTTTTTGGCACACCATAGTGCCACAATGCTCAACACGAACAGTCTCTTGAACTGCTGCGGCGTTGTTATTCACTATCCGCCTCTCACAGATCAACGGTAATTGGCGCACCGCACGCTGCCCACTGTACTAATGTGGACATCACCCACCTCAGAAACACAAGCAACATGACGCGAGACAGTGCGCGCAACATGGCCCCTAGCGTGGACGGGCTTAACGTATATCGGTGTGTGTGCACCCATTCACTTCCATTGTATGCATGATGTACTCGCGTTATTTTCTTCTACCACCAAACCATTTTATTGCCTTCTGTAAAGACCTTTCCAACTAGGAAGATTCTATATAACTTGCACTGGCTCCTTCAGTACAAAAGATCTTCCCTTAGGTGAATAAAATCGTCAGATGATAGAAAGAATGGTAGTTGTACTATATTCACTATCTTGGCATAAAATTTTTATTCCTTCATCATGAATGCTGACATGTAACAATAGATTAACACTATAATATGATACTAGTCACGAAGAAGTGCTACAGAAAGGATAATGAGCCACAATAATGTCTTTTTCTGTTTCTTAGCTACGCAAAATAAGCTACAAAAGGATCAAATCTGAGCCAATGTAAAGTGAATGAACTGTAGACGCTGTAGCAACCCCAGGATACAGGCTAAATAATCCTCCTTCTCCAGCTCACCATCCTACTTTCAACCGTTATATCGGTGCCACCACGTGAAAACGTCCCTCTCCAGCACAAAGGAACATGGTGGCAGGACAGAGAGGGAGCGTTGTGAATATACAAGGAAGGGTCGTTATTGAACGGGGATAGAAAAGCTTAAAGGTTCTTATGTTAACATCTTCACTCCGGTGACGTACTTTCTATTAATTTATTTCTACTTGCACAGCCTTTTTTATTCAACTTAGGAGTCACTTTTTTTCAGGCAGAGGGTATTTTATACCCTTTTACCTTAGAGGGTCTAGTGTTAGAGGAGGACACCTTTACTTGATGGCACCAATATCCAGAAACCAGGCAACTCCTCTGCCCAGCTATGCAAATGTTCCTCTCATTATCCCTCGAAAAGAGTATGGTAGAGGGCAGATGGGCAGCCTTAGCCTACAGTAAACTGGCTTTACACTGAGATCCTGGAGCAGCAATAACACAATAACAGTTACATACGAGAATAGTCCTTTACTGAATACAATCCTGTGGAAGTAGCAAGAATAACGTAAAATATACGCCACTGGATTAAAGAAATTAAACATATCATGGTGACTTGATAGCCTACGTCAGGTCGGCACATAGACTTTCATAGCAATCACCATTAAAAAATTATCTTCTTATTTGTCTAGACATCATCTGTCTATCCACCCGGCTAAGTTTACCTATCTATTTATCTTTCCATGTCCATATCTCCTTTCATCTGACTATGTATAGTGCTACTCAGGTCTTTCACACTAACAGGACCCTCAAATTAATCCTTTTGCGGGTTACTTTTCACAGTTCAATTGCAGAGGAAGACAATAATGAAAGTCTACATCTTTTCCTTAGCGCTTCTTCGTGACTGGTATCATATACTTGTGTTAATTTTTCCAAACATATCAACATTCAAGATGGAGGGATGGCGATTTTAAGCCAAGTTCAAGTACAATGAGAAGAGTATCTGTTGTCTACTTATTCTTCAAAGTGCCATCTGTCTATCAAGCCATCATTCTTTATCCATCTTCCCATCTCTATTTCTCCATCTATCTAACTCTCCTCGGCCTTTTTTTTTTTTTTAGCAAATTACATCGGCATTAAAACAAAATTAAAATTAAATTCATTAAATCAAGTTTGAATTATGCTACCCTACGCTGGGCCTCAGCTATAACCAACCAAAATATGGATAAGCAAAAAAAAGTAAATAATAATAAAAATAAACCCTATATATAACAACGATGCAAAACTACCACCTACATTTAAAAAAAAATAATGAAAAAATATATGAAAATGAGAAACAGTTTATTGCTCCAGTTGAAGACCCACCTCGCCCATGTAGCTACATACTGCATCACCCCCATCTACAAAGAAAAACGAAACAAACATTTGCCCAACACTACACAGAGTAGCCTGTCCCCCCAATATCCCTCTTTCTCTTCCCAAAATGACAACGCACAAAAACCTAAATAAAAACATAGCCATCACAGCCATCCAAAACCTCCAGCCAAATAGCATCCTTCATGAACCACCACCTGACATACACCTCTTAGAAACTTCCCTACCTAGAGAGACACTAGTATACCTAGCCAGAATTCGATGTCATCACCACTCGTCCCTGCTACAATACATACACAAAATACGAAACAAACACCCACTATGCCCACATTGCAGGGCAGCCACCCACACCACATCACAGTTAATTGCCTCATGTACCACACAGTCACATCACAGACAATATATCAAAATAACTCCAACAATAGAAATCTGGGAGCGGCTGGCTGAAGTGCTAGTTTCCTACGGTCTGCACGGTTCAAAATCAAATGACGCTTGGGCTGCAGCGACAACAATACGCTAAGATGTAAAGAATTATATTGGTAACTAAAACATGGTGCGCACTTATAATACGTCTATAAAATATAATGAAATGAACCCATCTGGGATGGTGACTTTATTATGCCTCTGATTGTCCCTCTAGGCCCGTCGAGAAAAGTGATGGGAAGTGATTCTGATCTCATTTTTGCTGGGTTGTGTGTGTGTGTGTGTGTGTGTGTGTGTGTGTGTGTGTGTGTGTGTGTGTGTGTACGTGCGGGCGGGCGTGCATGCTTGTCGAGCGTCCCTCCAGATCCACCAGAAAAAATAATGACAAGGGATATTTATCTTGTTTTTACGATGGGCGTAGTAGGCTAAGGGGGCGGGGCGGCAAGCATGCGGTTTTAGTAAATGATTCTATCAGTATGCTGGCCCCGTCACCACACACACACACACACACACACACACACACACACACACACACACACACACACACACGCACGCACGCACGCGCGCGCGCGAAAGAAAGAAAGAAAGAAAGAAAGAAAGAGAGAAAGAGAGAGACACACACGCACACGAAAGAGAGAGAGACACATACACATGGAGGCACGCGCGCCATGATATGCGATGCAAAGAAGCACGCAGAATAGGTAATGAAATTATTCACAATATGTGCATCCACAACCCGATGGTATTTCTGAAACAGAAAGACATACGCTACCCACATCATATTAAACTTCACATTCAGAAAACAAATCCTTCTTTTATTATTTTTAAGGACAGGCAACTAATGACGATTATACGGTTCTCTCTCTCTCTCTCTGTCTCTCTCTCTCTCTCGGAAAGGGATTGGTATGGCAGTAATGAACTCACAAATGTTGCTTCCGAGAAGAAAATATTCGGTGACCAACTACCATCCAAACCCAATTAAAATAATTCTGTATCTATGTGAAAGAGACTTTTGGGACAAATGTAGAAGAAAAAAGTGCGGCTGTTAGATCTCTTCTGAACTTTGAGGAGAGAGAGAGAGAGAGAGAGAGAGAGAGAGAACATAATTACTTAAAATGCATAATATTTTGGCCTTCATATCTGTTGCAAGGGTAAAAGCTTGTAAGGAATATGATAAGAATTCAAAGAAAGATATACAATAATCGTTTATCTGAATGTCTGGTTTGATTTTTATCTAGGTTTGTGTCTACCTTCCTCCATCCACCATCCTACCTTGCTGCCTCGAGCCTGGCTGCCTATTTACTCATATCAAGCCATCCGTCGTCTTAAGTGTGTACTCCCAGCCAACTAATTCAGAGTTCATCTCTCTCTCTCTCTCTCTCTCTCTCACACACACACACACACACACACACACACACACACACACACACACACACACACACACACACACACACACACACACACACACACGCACGCGCGCGCGCGCGAAGTTCGCTAATACCCTTGCCAAACCTCCATTAACACCTGTCATGACTACTTTCCCTATTCCTTTCCTGCATTCCATTCCTTCCTACCCCATGGTCATGACTAAAACAATACGCATTCCATCGCACAGCATAGATATCATATCAGCATATCATTCAGGGATATTTTTACCCACATGTATCCTTTCTTTTGCAGACTGTCTCATGTCTTGAGGTACTAACTTCACTAGGTGATTCTTGGATTAATTTTGGACATAAAATGATAGAAAGGCAATATGAATGGTCTCACTCATACTTCAGCCATAAAGTACATTCTGTATCTATGTTGAAAGAGACTTGGGACAAATGTAGAAGAAAAAAGTGCGGCTGTTAGATCTCTTCTGAACTTTGAGGAGAGAGAGAGAGAGAGAGAGAGAGAGAGAGAACATAATTACTTAAGATCCATAATATTTTGGCCTTCATATCTGTTGCAAGGGTAAAAGCTTGTAAGGAATATGATAAGACATTCAAAGAAAGATATACAATAATCGTTTATCTGAATGTCTGGTTTGATTTTTATCTATGTTTGTGTCTCACCTTCCTCACACATCCAACCATCCTACCTTGCTGCCTCGAGCCTGGCTGCCTATTTACTCATATCAAGCCATCTGTCGTCTTAAGTGTGTACTCCCAGCCAACTAATTCAGAGATCATCTCTCTCTCTCTCTCTCTCTCACACACACACACACACACACACACACACACACACACACACACACGCGCTCCAGGTATTAGCAAACTGCGCGCGCGAGCGCAGTTTGCTAATACCCTTGCCAAACCTCCATTAACACCTGTTTTGTTCGCTTTCACCTATTCCTTTCCTGTTTCCCTCCTTCCTACCCCTCAGTCATGACTAAAACAATACCATTCGCATCACGGCCTTACCTCCTCCCTGTCGTACAGTCACCTGGCCGAGCATCTAACATAATCAGAGGGCCATGATTCTCCCAAATGTGGCGTACGCCCACTGTTTTTGTTTACATTGGATAATAGTGAGTGAATGCTCAGACCCGGCAGAGTTTCTCCGCTACAGGATCTAGTACCCACAGAAACAATGTTCTATCAAGTCATACTCTGTCTGCAACATAATAAAGCTGAAATTTTTACCAGGTACAGTATGTATAGTGGAAGGTATATATATATATAATAGTATATCATTGGATCCCATTGTTTCTCGGACAGGAGATGATTGATGAGGCGAGGTGGAAACAGATGGGAGGGGGGACAGGTAGATATAGATATATACGACATACATATATATGTATGTGTTTCGTTTTTATAATATCACGGTAATTTGTGATATAAATGTTCTTAAATATTATTTAAATTGATAATAATATTCAATAATATTGAAGAGCAGAGACTTAATGATTGTCTTGCTACATGTGGTGAAGCAACGATTACTTTACGTTGGCTTAGCACGATTCTCTGAGAACGAGAATTTATAAACTTCCTCAACAGTACACAGCAGAGACTAATTACTCACAATTGCTGAATTACTGTACTGTTAGCCTCTGGAGAAAGTTACATCACCCCTGACAATAAATAACTAATACTAATAATAATAACATCAGGTTCTTGCTGATGCATTAACTCCTGGCACAACGGATTTTAAGTTAATACAACAAGACTGGTCTAAGTACCAGTTATGAATAGTAAATGTTTATGCAAGCTAGGAGCTATATGGAAATAAGCTTAATTTGGATTAAATGAAACAAGAGTTTACTTACATTAAGCTCAAGAAAGGAACTGTTAAATTTATTAATCACAAAAAATAAATTTAACGTTACAATTCAAATCAATTAAATGAGACGCACTCGCTCACTCACACAGAAGCTAAATACTTACGCCTAGGAAAAACACCTTAACTAAACTCTTAAAACTAGGAAATACACAAAAGAAATACCAGTCGATGAATGCTTTGTATCACCCAGGGGGTGGGAGTTTGAAGAAACTGATACTCTGTGGAGCTTGGGATGCTAGCTGACCTCTCTTCACTTCTGAGCACAGGACCTCTCTCCGTCAAAGCCACCACTAGACTGAATTCAAATAATGTACAGGCAGGACGCACAAGCTACCAGAAGGCGTGGCTAACGGTTTAGGCAAGCAGAGGTGAACGATAAAGAAACAATAGTATCGCTCAGTAGCGCACTTAGTGACGTGCATCAAATCGGTCACCCCTGAAAACGGTGACGAATGATTTGAAAAGTATACAACGAAATGGAGAGAGAAACGGTTAACTGAGCGATACACAGTGAGTTTTCCACTAATAGTTCGTGGCTTCTCACAAAAAGGAAATGTCGCGAATTGATTCGTGACATTACGCCCCATGAAAATTAAATCTTTCTTCCTTCAGAAGAATGATTTCAATATACATACATATAAATCCTAACTCAGTCACACAAGATTCACACTGTGGTGTGTGTGCTATCCTGCTACAGGAGAAAATCGCAGTCGCCAGTGAGTGAAAAAACCTCGTATTTACGTTAACAGAAGCAAGCTTGAGGGAAAAACTCCGTGACGACGGTGAAAATCCTGTACTCAGGTCAAACTGAGCGAAAATTCTCTACATTTACACTGACAACTAATTGTTGTGTAGTGTGGTGTATGTAATACACGGTGTAGGTGTGACAGTTGTAGTGTAACTGTACCTACGTGTAAAATGACAGTAAATAATATGGCGACGACGAAGGCAGAGGAGAAGAGGCAGCAGCGTGCGGCAGATGATCAGCTGGTCCGCACAGCAAAACTGCTACACCCATTGCTGAACCTGCAAAACCAATTAAGGTGGAGCATCAAGTGTCAATGAGACAAAATTCTTATTATGTTACAATTACTCTCTCTGGCTAGCAGTCAGTGCTACGACGTACATTCGAGGTCGCCATCAATTATAGCACACAATTATGGTCGGCAAGTTGAGAATCCTTGTGCAAACTCGGGTCTTCCATAGCCTCGAACTGCACACGGGTCCTCAACCTGTGCCTCAACCTACAGTACTTATATTAATATCGGAGAGCTGAGAAACCTTGTGCAAACTTGGGTCTTCCATAGCCTCAAGTCGCCTCTGCAGAGTTCTCACTTCCCCCTTAACCTACAGTACAATACTTATATTAGTACCAGGAAGCTGAGAATCCTTGTGCAAACTTGGGTCTTCCATAGCCTCAAGTCGCCTCTGCGGAGTTCTCTCTCGAACTTCCCCCTTAACCTACAATACAATACTTATATTAGTACCGGGAAGCTGAGAATCCTTGTGCAAACTTGGGTCTTCCATAGCCTCAAGTCGCCTCTGCGGAGTTGCGGAGTTCTCTCTCGAACTTCCCCCTTAACCTACAATACTTATATTAGTATCGGGGAGCTGAGAATCCTTGTGCAAACTTGGGTCTTCCATAGCCTCAAGTCGCCTCTCAACTTCCCCCTTAACTTACGGTACATAATATGTATGTACAGGCCCTGGACATAATGTGTCCTGTGGGGCCAATGGGCGAGACGTCAGGTCTGCACCCACTTCACCACTACCCTGTCTCTCAACTGACTCAGAGATTACGGGTGTGGTTACAAATGGCACAGGAAGGGCATGTCCCTGATTAGTGGTGATACTTTGGCACACACTGCAGGAACGGACAAAACTATCTATGTCCCGTCCCATCCCTGGCCAGAAAAAGTCAGCTCGGATACGGCCCTGGGTCTTCCTTTTGCCCATGTGACCTCCTGAGACTGAACAATGACCCCATTGTAACACTGCTAGGCGGTACTTGGCGGGAACGACAAACTGCAGTCGAACCTCGCCCTCGGGTGTTCGTGACTCACGGTAGAGCCGTCCTTGTTTGCGAAGGAACTTGGCTCGACCTCCCCGTGAATACTTAATCACTTGACCCTTTTGTTTGTTCCGCACGGCAGCAAGTGTCGGGTCAGAATGTTGTTCTTGTACAACAAGTTGACTACACATCAGATCTTGCGGCGATTCAATGATCACTGGGGTGACACAGTCTGGAGCCTCAGTCATGGCTCGTGTTACCGCAGCAGCCGAAGTCTGAGTAGCGTCATCGGAGCAACTATCCTTGACTCCATTAATATTGCCTACTATAAAGTCAAATAGAGGCTCTGGCACGACAACTGCAAGTGTCGTACCAGTATAAAATGGAGATGCCACCTGGATACATGCCTCAGGGAACAATCTCACTGATCCATCAATAAGATTTGCATGGATCTGTCGACCTGTATACTGATCAGGCCGAACTAGACTCTGCTTGACAGAGCAACCTGAGGAACCATTGTCTCTCAGGACCTTCACAGGAATGTCTCCCACAAACCCTGGCTGAACAAGGAAGGTACTGTCACCTGTGGGAGGGCCTGTGGAGGAAGCATCTAGCCACTCATGAGGCTGCTGAATTGATGCGGCAAACATTGTGCCTTGAGAGTTATATACTTGAGGGTTTGCACTCACTGCATGGGAAGATGGAACATTGGCCATCTGTGGAGGGGGGTTCACTGTCACTGTGGGACTAGTGAACTGTGGGGAAGTACCCACACTGGTAGGGATGTGACCACCAGGCTGCTGCTGAGGAATGAAGGCTGCATTCGCTTCCTGCCTCTTTTGAGCTGGTGGTGAAAAAGTTTGTCCTGACGGTCGGTTGCGTGGCTGATACTGCTGCTGGTTAGGGTACTTGTTGTACCTCTTCCACTCAGGTTTCTGAGTGTTTTGCCCCTGGTCCTTCCACTGCGGTTTTGGACCTTGACCATTACTCTGAGAACGGCCTTGGTGCTGGGATTCAGTCTGAGACGGCTTCCCAGACTTGGCAGTATCTTTTCTGCTCCAGGTGTTTTGCTTACGAGCTTGATACCCGTATGCAGTAAAGAATGCGTCAGCCTTCTCTGCCATTTGGCTGGCATCTTTCACCTGGCAGATCTTAAGCTGTGCTATGAGCTCAGCAGGCCACGACCTCTCTAGCTGTGTACGCAGCATAAGGTCAATTATCCCCTCACGCGTGGAAGGAGTTTCATCTTTCTCCATCCACTCATTTAAGTAAGCTGTGAGACGATCAAGGAACTGAACAGCTGTCTCCTTGTCTTGGAGACGAGCTCGCATGAACTGAACTTTGGCGTCGTCTACTGTGAGACCATACGCCTTAATGAGTGCAGCTTTCATCATCTCATATGTGAGATTGTCTCCACGAATTCTGTGGAGAATATCGAGGGCAGGGCCCTCAAATAAACTAAGAAATTGATCCGCTTAGCTGCCTCATCCAGTTGATACATGTCTGCCATGTCCTCAAAACGAGCTATGTACGGCTCGATTCGCTCGCTTTCCTTGTATGAAGGAAGCTTGATGCGTGGAGTCGCCAGGACATGTGCAGGGAGAACGCTCGTGGAGCTTGGACCAACTGCACCAGACGTGTCTGAAGCCAAGGAATCTCGCTTGAGCTTCATCATTTCATATTCGTGTTTTTCACGTGCCTCACGTTCGGCACGTTCGTGCTCTCGTTCTCGCTCGCGTTGTTCACGCTCGTATTCGCGCTGTTGTCGCTCGTGTTCGCGCTGTTGTCGCTCTTTTTCTAACTCGAGCTCGCGTTGTTTCTGCTCGTGTTCGCGCTGTTCTCGCTCGTATTCGCGCTCTTTCTCACCCTGCTCTTGTTCATATGCACGCTCTCTTTCACGTTGTTCGCGCTGTTCTCGCTCGTATTCGCGCTGAATCTTAAGCTCTTCACGGGCATCATTCTCGCGCTGCTGCTCCTGATTATGCCATGAGAGTATATACTCTTTAATTTCGGTTGGGTCCGAAAGACCCATTTCTTTGGCTTCCTGTAAAAATACAGTAGTAGCCATGGCGCTAATTTATTAAGCAAACCGAAATTGAGTACTGACTGCTTAGCGACGAATACTAATAAACAAAAGTAAAGAGTACAGACACAAGCTAGTGGTGACCAGTCTTATCCAGTTAACTGGCAAAGAATAAATCAAAAATGTAAATGACTGGGAAGACTCAATAATAAACACAATGGTACGGCGACTTCCCAGAAGCGAATAAAATTGTCTGGCGTTACCAAAAATAAACTAGAGTTAAGTATTCTATTGATTAATAAAGCAAAATTCACTTGCTAAATTAAGGGTAAACACCAGTAAGCTTGTGCCTATAAACTTTAATGATAAATACCTAAATATGAATGAGTGAGCACTATCTCGTGAATAGCTTTAGAGCTAGGAGTTAATATCCTGGAATGAGGTCGCCAATTGTCACGGGGTTTTTATAATATCACGGTAATTTTGATATAAATGCTTAAATATTATTTAAATTGATAATAATATTCAATAATATTGAAGAGCAGAGACAATGATTGTCTTGCTACATCAAGCAACGATTACTTTACGCTGGCTTAGCACGATTCTCTGAGAACGAGAATTTATAAACTTCCTCAACAGTACACAGCAGAGACTAATTACTCACAATTGCTGAATTACTGTACTGTTAGCCTCTGGAGAAAGTTACATCACCCCTGACAATAAATAACTAATACTAATAATAATAACATCAGGTTCTTGCTGATGCATTAACTCCTGGCACAACGGATTTTAAGTTAATACAACAAGACTGGTCTAAGTACCAGTTATGAATAGTAAATGTTTATGCAAGCTAGGAGCTATATGGAAAATAAGCTTAATTTGGATTAAATGAAACAAGAGTTTACTTACATTAAGCTCAAGAAAGGAACTGTTAAATTTATTAATCACAAAAATAAATTTAACGTTACAATTCAAATCAATTAAATGAGACGCACTCGCTCACTCACACAGAAGCTAAATACTTACGCCTAGGAAAAACACCTTAACTAAACTCTTAAAACTAGGAAATACACAAAAGAAATACCAGTCGATGAATGCTTTGTATCACCCAGGGGTGGGAGTTTGAAGAAACTGATACTCTGTGGAGCTTGGGATGCTAGCTGACCTCTCTTCACTTCTGAGCACAGGACCTCTCTCCGTCAAAGCCACCACTAGACTGAATTCAAATAATGTACAGGCAGGACGCACAAGCTACCAGAAGGCGTGGCTAACGGTTTAGGCAAGCAGAGGTGAACGATAAAGAAACAATAGTATCGCTCAGTAGCGCACTTAGTGACGTGCATCAAATCGGTCACCCCTGAAAACGGTGACGAATGATTTGAAAAGTATACCCCGAAATGGAGAGAGAAACGGTTAACTGAGCGATACACAGTGAGTTTTCCACTAATAGTTCGTGGCTTCTCACAAAAAGGAAATGTCGCGAATTGATTCGTGACAGTATGCATGTCTGTATATAGTTATTTGCGTATATTAATTTATAAACGAGGTCGCGCAAAGTCTATCAGATAGCTTAGTTATGCGTGCAGTTTTCAGTTCTGCTAAATCAACACTTTCGGACAAAGCTTTACGAGTTCATATAGTTTTATTCCCATGTTAAGACAAATAATGGATAATTATACGTCAGCACCGCAATATCATGTTGATTTACCAGGGGAAATGAAAATTTCACACGTATCTAGGCAGTCTGATACCCTTTGTAAGCCTCGTTTTGAAATTAATCTTTTAAAAAAATAATAAACGTATATTTTACCTGAGCAATCATTTCGTCAGAAACGGTTATTATAATACTTATATTTTTTTAAAAAATTAAAATACATTGTTACTAATGAATGCGCTCAGACTGCCAATCATCTGTCAACTTTAAAAGCTGAAGGTTCTCCTCGTGTCAGAAGAGATCTAAGAGGCTTTAACTGTACAAGTCAAGAAAAATTGCGTGGAACAGGAGACCAGAAAATTCTGTGGATTCGTGAGTAAAAAAAAAAAAAAAAAAAAAAAAAATGCTTGTGAGCGAGAAGGACAGGCCGTACAGATCCAGCTATAATACTCGATAATATAGAAAAAAGAGTATAGCAGCGAGAGCCAAAAATCCTGGTGCTGTGAGAGTGAAGGCGGTGCGGTGATGTTCAGAGAAGCGAAGTGTGAGTGGATGCAGATTTTACGATGGTTCCTCCGGCGCGCAGGCCACCTTAAGCTGCCACACTCACGCACGTCCTCCTTCACAAGATCACAGCTAAGCAGAACCTACCCTCATTGGCAGAAATTTAACCCCAGCTGTTTTTCTTCATTTTCCTGATTAAGATTTTGACAGACGAAGCACAGGAAATTCGAGCTGTGACTTTGATTCCCTCGCGAGTTTTCCTTAAGGCTAATTTTACCCTCTGACAAGAACAAAAAAAAGATTAGTATTTGTCTGAGTTTATTTATTTATTTATTTATTTATTCATTCATTCATGTTTACTAGCTCGTTTTACCCGTTCCAGCGGGGTAGCTCCGGAAAACTGGAGAACGCAGCATCATTCACTCACATTCATTTTCTCAGTTGTCGCTCATAGTGGTTTACAGTCTGAATTATACTTTCTTTTCTCCTTGCTCAAATAAAGCGTTCGCTAGCTGAAAAAAGTGAAGATCAGAGTTCAGTATTTAAATGAGGAAAAATTTACAGCAAGAATAAATTGGATATATTTCCCTTTAACTTACATGAAGTAACAACTAGAAAAATGGAAAGCCTAAGTATTCGGTAAGCTTAAGATAGAAATATCGAAACCGATATTAGCCACATATTGTTCTTTTAACAACACAAGTGCTGACTGATGAAGAAGGCGATAATTCAAATGAATATACCATGACTCGAGACAAATTTGAAGTTCACAGCAGATTTTCCGCGCTATTTTATTACCAGTTCTAGAGAATGAAATGGGAAATGAAGAAAAACGTAAAACTTGTTTGTAGTAGGTTGGTTGCCATCCATTCGTAGTCCTATCTTCAGGTGACTAGACTAAGTGATAAGTCATATGATTGCTTGTAACCCAGAAAATCATTTACTACGGTGAGTGGTAACCATGTAACTGACAATAAGTATGGTTTTCTAGTGAGATAAGGCGTTCCAAATGGATGCGGCCCATGAAGGTTTATATTCGAGAGGTGTATGGTGTTTACTACTTTCATAATACCACTCAGGAGCGAGTACCATACGATTCTAGCCTTAAATATCTGAACTAATGAGCGAATCCCTGAGCAAGACGGTCCTCATGGAGCAATAAAGCACTGGAGGGCAGATAGGTAAATATATATTCCAAAGCATTATTTTTTTCTCTCTTCGTTTTCCATGGCATCAGTTTTGAGGGAACTGGTTGGGTCGAGATGTGCCTGTCCTACTTAGTGTCAGGTAAATTACCTGGCATTGCAAATTCCCGTGGGAGAGTCTGCCAAAATTCTTTCCCACTCTCCCCTCTCCCTCCCTCGTCCTTTACCTATGAGGAAACTGAGAAACGCACCATTCTCTCTCTCTCTCTCTCTCTCTCTCTCTCTCTCTCTCTCTCTCTCTCTCACACACACACACACACACACACACACACACACAAATACAGACTTACACGCATGAAAACATATCCAAGAACACAGGAAGTATCCACATACAAACATAAGCATACAAATACAGTTAACTATAGACACAGACTCGAAAACACACACGCGATCAGAAAAGGAACCCCCAGACGCGCGCATTAACACAGAGAAAACCGCACAACCTTTAACGCGTATATGGACACTTGCAGACGTCATGACAGGAAATTTGAAGACGTTACTGCGTTATGTTCATGAATACATATACACATCCGCACACACATATGCAAACACATATCACCATACGTACAAAACTTTCAACAGGAAGGGAAAGAAACACACACACACACACACACACACACACACACACAAGCAACCCCCGTTAAGAACAGGTTTGTGGTATAGGTATAGGTTATTTCCATGTACACCCACGCACAAAAGTTTCTTCCATCAACTAGGGGACGGAGTAATCTGCCACTAGAGGTCAGGTTAATTGCACACGTCTACTCCCCAACTCCCCTCCATACCCCCACCAATGCACTGATTAGTCAGCCGAATGGATCGGAGGTATGAAGCTTAGCTGAATCTCACGTCTTGCCGCATGTAATGTTACTTTCATTTTCCCTACCATTGGATGTATTATCACGTGCATAGATCAGTATTCAGTTAATATACCTATGTCCGTGGATACAGGATCCGGATACGGATCCGCCCCCAAATTTAATCAATTCTTTCTTGGTCCGTGGCACACATATCCACAACATTTTATTGAAATTTGTTTGGGAACTTTTGGAGATAATGTGCGGGATCCTTCGCATCCCGATCCGAATCTGGCCCCAAAATTAATCGTTTCTTCTTTGGCCCATGGCCCATCCCTCCACAAAATTTCATCAAAATCCCTTAATAGCTTTTTTAGTAATCCTGTTAACAGGTAGACAAACAAACAAGCAAACCACCAACGCAGGGTAAAACATGACCTCCTTGGTGGAGGTAACCATGTGTGCTATGCTGCCTTTACTTTAATCAAGACTAAATATACCATCACTCCGTCTCGAATGCTGAGTTATAACAATAGATTGATACTATAATAATGTGCTAGTTACAAACAAGTGCTGGGATAAAGATTTACAGCCGTAACATAATATTTTTCTGACACTGCTCTACTTTTTTTTTCCGACTCTAAGGAAAGGCTTCAAGGCCTATCCCAAGACTTGCCACCACTTTGGCGCTAACACACACCGTCCATTTTGAATACATGCCAGGGCTGTCTCATACAGGACTGGTGTACGGATATTAGTGGGGGGTATTGTTACGACATGTCGACGGGTCTTTTGGTAGATGGTAAAGTCTGCTTTTATGAAATTCAGATCCTTAAACTATTCCCTGTCCCAGCTGGGATTCGATCCTGGTTACACTGGGACTGCAGGTCGCCTCTCTACTGATGCAGCCACTGACTGGAGAAGAGTGAACATCAGGACTATAAAGTTACGAACTATAATTAAAATCCAAAAAAGATAATCCTTTCATTAATATAACTTCGCTATGCAGTTTATTGTTCCTGCTATCAGACGATTTTCTGTAGGTTAGGGAAGCCACTTAATAGTGCGGGGGTCAATGAGGATTATATCTAAACCCTCAAATCGAAAAGTCTATTCTAAGCAAAATTAAATAGTCCTGAGGTGACAGTAACGTAACAAAATAAAAATACCGCAATGGCAGCTAAAGGACTAGTGTCAAGTTAGTGAAACTGAGCAGGCTGTGTGAGTGAGTTGGGGCAGCGCAGAGCAAGAGTTCGGGCCGTCAGCATGGTGAACCACTGGAGCAGCACCAGACACGCCGCACTGTAAATATTTATGTTTGCACTGTATCAGATAATTAGGCAAGGGGTACTGTGTGTGTGTGTGTGTGTGTGTGTGTGTGTGTGTGTGTGTGTGTGTGTGTGTGTGTGTGTGTGTGTGTGTGTGTGTGTGTGTGTGTGTGTGTGTGTGTGTGTGTGTGTGTGTGTGTGTGTGTGTGTGTGTGTGTGTGTGTGTGTGTGTGTGTGTGTGTGAACAAAATGCTGAAATCTCACTCACAGTTTTTATTCCTTATATACTTTTTCTTTGCTTCATTAAACCCTTTGTTCAGATGACATACTTTCATTTTACGTTTCCTGCTCTCTCTAAACGATTCTATTCGGCTTAGGAGACTTTTGGAAATGGAGGGTTAGGTATAGCCCTTGTTATCTCCTGCCCGAGATGTTATGTATGCAGACTTTGTCGATAAAAAAGTTATGTATTTGACAGACAAGAGTCAAAGTGTAGTATGCTAATAAATCGCTAACAAATAGATGCCATGAAGCCTACTATACCAATAATAATGCGTCCCTCTTCCCTCCATACTGATGGTTCCACAAGTCTGGCTATTATCGGCGAACGTCAGCCTCTTGACAAATCTGTGGATTCCTGTTTCATCAAGCTGTCTTACGTGACGTGCTCTATAGTTTGATTTAGATCCAACGGGGTGGCGCTCCAAAACACAGCCAATTAAGATGACACTTTGGAAAGACGGAGTGTGTGTGTGTGTGTGTGTGTGTGTGTGTGTGTGTGTGTGTGTGTGTGTGTGTGTGTGTGTGTGTGTGTGTGTGTGTGTGTGTGTGTGTGTGTGTGTGTGTGTGCGTGTGTGTGTGTGTGCGTGTGTAACTCTGACAGTGATATAAATGGCGTAACTACGGAACACCCAAGACAAAACATCATAGTATGGGTACATGAGAGTGAGGCGGTGAAGGAAGTAGCCGGGTCCCTTCCACACTTACACTACACTCTTTTCACTATGTTCTGCCCTGTTGGTGGTATCTCTCTCTCAGGAATGCTGGGCTGTAATAAGAGAATAAAAAGAGTGTATCGCCCTAGTCACGAAGTAGTATGGAAAGATTTCAGAGCTGTAGTACTGCCTTATTCTGCCAGTGACCTGCGGAAATAACTTCAGTAGGACTAAACTCTGCGCCAGGTTAAGATGAAATATTTGTACCCCTACACAGCCTCACCCATGCAGTGTGCCTTGGAATGTATTCTTGTGGGCTTGGGAGGCTTTCTACTATCTCCTCCTTAGTGATTTATTTTGCCCATTTCACCGTAATATACTCCTTTTTGTCTCGAATATCTTTTTACGCCGAAACTGACTGCATATATAACATAAGGTAAAGGAAAATATCCCCGAGCTACGCAGAAATACGAAAAAAGTGCTGAGGGGCCTCCTTTACATACGAAACATAAAAACAATAGAAAAACAAATGGCTCTAGGATCATCGCCGACAAATACACATGTACGGGCAGGCTTCATATCTCCATTAATATCTTTAAAATAGATATTGTATTCAGTAATACCTTAGTTATCCTTATTCCTTATTATGTTTCATGAAACAGGTTCATTCAGTAAGAGATAGCGTAAACAAACAGATGGCTGTAACACCTCTTGCAACTTGAAGCTGCCTGTTAGCGCGAAACTAAAGGGAACTGCAAATAGTTTTGGAGATTTCCTTGAGCCACATTCTTGAGTTATTGTATCGTATCACTCCCTGGTAATCTCTTTAATGTTACTTAGTCATCTCTAGTATCGACTTAGTATGCCTCAGTAACATACAAAAGTTTGTAATATGTATAATAAGCCACTAAAGAACTATTACGAAAACCAGCTAATAAACTGTTTACGCATACGTCGCAGTGTGAGCAGATGAATAAATTAGTGTCAAATATTAAAATCATGCTTACTGTACGGACACAGTTGTGGCCCGACATGCGGATATGAAGAGGGTTCAAGTAGGGCCCAAACTGTTGTATTTTCTTAGCTCAACTTCTGTGTGCATAGAGATCGTCCAAGTCGGGCCAGAGCTGTTGAATCTTCACAATGAACACAATATAAGCATTTATGAGGAAGGTCCAAGTCGGATCAAAACTATTGTACCCTCACAATAAACAGAATTCCAATATGTGAATTTAGTCCTTCCATTTTTGCAGTTCACGGCACTCTTCATTCCACACGCAGATCCTAGAAGTGGCTTTGTAGTCTTATTAAAACCTCTTTCTTTGCCATTTATTAAGCACAAGACACCCCTATATCACAATCAGTCATGAGAGCTATATCGACCTTAAGACTACATAAACAGCATACACATGTTATGGTGCAGTATTCAAAATAAATCAATAAGCAAGGGGTAATACGAAGCCTCCCGCGCCACTCAGAATACGGACCTTTAAGTTTTTTCTGCAACTCCGGGTCGTTTTAAGCGTTACTTGGGTGTGTAAAGAACAGGGTAGTATGAGAAAATGACGTTAGTATTAATCATGCACCTGTTTTAGGGCAGAACATGCTATTCACTGTTGGGTACTGTCATAATACAATTCTAAAAATGTAATTAGCTTTGTAGAGTCGTATATTTGGCTTAACGAGCCATGAATTTAAACCCTTCAGCCCCTAAACGCTATTCTTAATCCACTACAATAATGCTGCTAACAGATCATCTCACTCATAATGCAAGATCAGCCTAGTAGTGAAGGGGTTAATGAATGCTCTATTAATGTCCACACTTTGGAAAAACGCTGACAATGGAAAAAAAAAAAAAATAACAAGCCTCCGACTTGAAGGTACTAATGTGCACCATAAGAAGACTAACAGTGTATTTGAAACAATAATGGGATTAAATTTGCTTAAGGTTGACTAATAGTAAAATACTGCATGTGAAATAAAACCTCAAGCCAGCTTTTATCTTCTTTATAATATGACGCATTTTCATTGAACTTTTACTGCCTTCAGGTAATTTTATTCTGTTAACACTTGAGGAACACTTCAAAGTGAAGACGTAAGACCTAGTCCTCCTTAACCCCTTCAGCACGAGACCGTTCCCTGTTTTAAATAAGATCGTCAGGACGTAGCAATGATATTCTCTAGTATACTCTAATATGAACGAAGTTGACCCTAAAGCTCTTGAGGAACAACAGTACTTGTGTTCTGAGTGACTCTGGAGATTTCGCAAAGCCTCTTCCTTAGAAGTTTAGTATATCTAATGGGCCTCTAGTTTCTCTTTTATTTTATTTATGCACTTTTGTTGTCGAAATAGTTTGCCTCAGTCACGTGCCGAGCGGATAAAAATGAAATTTATGAAAGGATGCAGCGCTTCGGTCTTCTATGCCACCCAGAATATGAGTCTGGTACGCACACACACACACACACACACACACACACACACACACACACACACACACACCAATATGGTTAATCATATATCATTCTGTACTGTAGTATTTATATGCAAAATAGCTATCAAACTAAATGTCAAAAGTATATTGTAAATTAATAATATTAAGATTTGCTTTCAAATGAGAAAAAGTTCATTGACAACTTCTCTTCTCTGTTAATTGTCGCATTAGCAATCCTAAAAATGAATATAAGGACTAACCCTACTTAGGCTCATCATATATATATATATATATATATATATATATATATATATATATATATATATATATATATATATATATATATATCATCCAATCTTATGTCCAAGCCTCACAGAGAAGCGAAGGAACCCAGGGCTAGGCAAGTTGGTCCTGACATTTAAGATGAGAGTGATCAGCCTCACAGGTCATCCATGAGTGGCATAAGCGGCACATGACATTGCAAAAATAATGTCCAACCCAACCATATTCCTTTTAACTGGATATAAACCTTCTTCATCTTACATGCCGAGTAGTAGCTCAACCCAAAATATAATGATTGGAGCGCAATAATGTGTATCTGCATTTTTTTTTCTTTTAGTTACTAAACAACCAGGTGCCAAAATTTGGTTAAATTAAGCCGAAGGTTACCACTATGGCCCTTTGCGTGAAGCGTAGTAAATGGTTTCCTGCGTGTACAGGAAATGATTTTCTCAACAGTTGGCTTGTGTACATTTGCTCAGTGTAGAGTCACCCACGTTTAGGCAGAAGGTGCAAGCCTAGGAATGACTCGAATCTGTCTAAGGCTTTAGTTTAAGAAAGACCGAAGAAGGAGTGTAAAGTTACCCGCATTGTCTTAGAGGGGTTGTTCAGAAATAATGGACAACGTTACGTGTCTGCGAAAGAATGAAGTAAAGGGAGAAGCCTTCATGTGGCGGCAGAAGAGGATGGAAGGAATAAACACCTCAGCTGCTTCTTTATGGAGGAGAGGAAAGGACTGCAGAAAGTCACCATAAGTGCTCGACAGCCAACTGGGTTCACTACATATGAAGTGAGTAGATGGTGAGCGCCCCCACCTACCTACCTATATATATATATATATATATATATATATATATACAGCTATATATATATACAGTGTGATACAGTTTTTATATATATATACTGCGCGTGCAAGAGGGCTCTGTATTCATGTCGATTAAGTTTTATGGCTGCGTTCCACCTAGTCTATGTGCACAGTGTTACTAGCTGATGTGTGTAGCCATACTAGTTACCAGCGGTGTGTGTGCACAGGTACCAAAGCGTTTCGTATATTAATATACATTTGTGTGTTATTCAGAGTATGCAGCAGTTTCCCCCACATATTGAAACGAGACTCTTCCTGCAAGACATAGCAGGTCTCTGTCACCTTTGGGACATTTGCCAGCAAACGAATAAGGTAAGCGGCAATAAACTTAGTACATTGTCCAAAATAATTTCCAGAAAACCTTCAGAACTATTTTAAACTTTTTAACTCAGGGGTGGCTAAAAATCCTGACTGCCAGCGTGTCTCTTCAACTTACAGGCCGAGTAGTAGCAAGAGTTTAACCCAAAATAAACGTAGTCTGGAAGAAATGCCATGAATCTTAAGGATGTGTATCTAATTTTTTTTTTTTTTTTCCTTAATGTCCATCAGTTCTCTTAGTTACGTAAAATAAGCTGCATCTTCTTTGAGAATCTTTCCAAAACCTCTTGGCTAAACTCAGCCAGCTGAAGGAAAAATAACACGATATCTTAGATTGTAGAATTTACCCCTTTGACTCCAAGTGACAGGCTGCTTAGGTTGCTAGCCTGCGACCACCAGCAAGCACACATAGTTTACTTGCTGGTGGTGCACCAGTAGGTTTTGTGTACGTTCCGCGAAGCACTCAATTTCTCCCCTGCAGCTTTAATTAGCCAGCTTCCTCTGTGATTATCTCAGCCAGACATGAGATGACCAGGCGTTATAAGGCGATACACCCCACACCCACATCCCCTCTCCCCCAACCACCCAGTGGCAATGTTGTTGGACAAATGTGGGAACGGCCAAAGGCTGGTGATCTTACAATGAATTTTACATGATTGTTTTTATAGAGAATACAGAACCAGTAGGTGTAAGTATATAAAGGTATTTAATGTGTAAACTTACATGTGCTGTTATCCACAACATAGCGAAAGTAAGGAACGCGTGAGTGAAATGAAGCAGGTAACAAGCAAGACCTACATTGTATTATGTGTTATTGTCTGGTTAATAGCTTACGTCCTATATTATAATGTTACAAATAAGTATAGTATAATGAACAGCATCTGACTTGAAAGATATGATGTCTTTTCTCACACATTCCTCATTCCCACCACCACCACCACCACCCTTCATCTCTGGGTTTATCATGCAACCAAACACCTCTTGCTTATCCTCAAGCTGTCCCCCAGGGCTCCCACGCTTAGTTAACCAACATAAAGATATTGATGAAATGATCCGTCAGGTATTGATCACTATTAATATTAGCATACATCACTCAGTATTAAGCACATCTGTAAAAAATCAGTAACATACAATACTGTTAATTCCTGCCAACCATATTTCATCTTGTAGCTGTTACGTGACATATGCACTGCAAGTTTGACTTGTTACAGAGGACATACTGCTGTTTTATTGCTAACACAGGTTATGGAGTGTTTTTTAGGACTACGTCCATCAATTCATATTAACGTGACAATTTAAGCCTCACATTATAAACATTTGTTTTATATTCCTGGCACCACCGATGTATTAACCAAACGAATCAGGGATCACGTAGTTCTGACAGAAAAGACAATGCTACAAACTCTTGCTGCTTCAACGAAAATATTTCGACCTCTTTATCACAATCTTCTGGCTTTGAGTGACAAAATGTCACAATGTATACGACTGAATGTGGATCAGTCGTCTACATAATGACATTGTGTCACTGTTGTCACAGGGAGGTCGGAATATTGCCATTCGTATTCATTCATTCAGCACTCAGAGTTTGTGTTTCGTCACATTCGAACCGATCACGCAGAGTCGTTTCGTCCATGCACTGATGGTGACAGGAACATAAATCTTAAGTGTTTATAATGTAAGGCTTAAATTGCCACGTTAATATGAATTCATGGTTGCGTCCTTAGCCAAACCACACACAACCTGTGTTAAAAGTAAAACAACCGTATGTCCTGAGTGTATCACAAGGTCCAACTTGTCTGGTGAGTATGTCACGTAACAGCTTACAACAAGATGAAATAGTCGGCAGGTCCCATACCGAAGCATTGTATGTTATTGATTTGTTGGTGCTTAATACAGACGTGCATTATAGAATAATATGATCAATACCTGACGGATCATTTCATCACTATCTTTGTTTACGTTGGTTTTAATAATGGGAAAATCTGTGACTGGTGTACGAGAGGATAAGAGAGGCGTTTGGTGGAAACAGGAATCCAGGGAGAGATGGGTGGGTGGTGGCGGGAGTGAGAATGTATGAGAACAAGACATCATATATTTCAACAGATGCTGTTCACAACACTATACTTATTTGTAACATTATAAAATAGGACCTAAGTATTATAGACAATAACACATGATTGGGAGTACACTGTAGAGGATTACCAAGGCGCGAAGGTAATGAAAAGTAATTTCTCCTGACCTCCACAGAAACTGTGCCATGGGTTTATTGTCTATAAAAGATACTTAAGGTCCCTATTTTTATAATGTTACAAATAAGTCTCATAGTGTTAGTGAAGTATAATCATCTTGTTGAAATATATGATGTCTTTTCTCATACATTCTCACTCCCGCCGTTACTCACCACCCATCTCTCTCGATTCCTGTTTCATTAAACGCCTCTTCTTATCCTCTCATTTTTCAGTCACACTCCATTATATACATGCAACTCGTAAACAAAACTTAGTGATGAAATGATCCGTCAGGTATTGTACTCATATTATTACTATAATGCACGACTCATGTATTAAGCAGCACAACAAATCAATAACATTACAATGCTTTTGCTCAGGAAGATGCCGACAAATATTGTTTCATCTTGTGGTGGTAGCTGTTACGTGCACGCTGCTCACCGCAAGTTGGACCTTTGTGATACAAGGACATACGATTGTTTTACTTTAACACAGGTTGTGTGTGGTTTTGGACGCCCATGATGTCAGCTGTGATTAACGGCTTGGCTTAATTTAAGGCTGGATACATTATAAACACTTAAGATTTTTTTATGTTCGCATGTCATTAATGCATGGACGAAACGAATCAGGGATCGGTTCTGGACGGGACCAGTTTCCTCCACAGCAGCCGTTTCGGCTTTTACGAAAATATCCACCTTCGGGAGTGCCCTGTCAGCCCACAGCAGTAGGACATTAATGTCCGCCCTTTCCATGTAGACGACGACCCACATTCAGTCTCGTATACATTGTGACATTTTGTCACTGTTGTGACAAGAGGTCGAAATACCCTCCACGCTTTCGTTGAAGCTGGAGCGAGTCAGTGGGGGGTTGAGGGCAGAACCGGGATCCCTGATTCGGCGCGCGCTTACCATGGCGCCGTTAGCTACGGTAGTGACAAGGAATATAAACCTTACATGTTTATAATCTGAGCAGCCGGCCGCGAAATCACCGAGCTCACGTTAATATGAATGCCGGCGCCCTCCATGGACTCCGTCCTGTCTACCCATAACCTGTCTCGTTATAAGTAATAAACATCGGGCAGTGTATATTTCCATCGCTGTAACAAGGTCAAACTTGCAGTGCATATAATCGCGTAACAGCTTGCAAGATGAAATGCTTGGCAGGTTTATCGAAGTATTATGTATTTTCGCCTGACGGGCTTTTGTTGGTGCCCGTTCCCCACCATACTGTGGGGTGTATGCTAATATTAGCATGATCCCAGTACCTGACGGGACTCATTTCATCAATTATCTTTAAGGATGTTGGTTAGCTCCAACGTGGAGGGAGTTAGATCTATATGCCTCTGGAGGATTTCAAAAAGATCTTTTAATTTGATATAAGCCCATATTGGCATCTCAGTGTCTAGTGGTGGTATTGGTGGTGGGAATGAGAATGTGTGAGTAACGACATCCTTATCTTTTCAACAGATGCTATTCATTATACTATACTTATTTGTAACATTATAATATAGGACATAACTGTTACAGACAATAACCCTTTTTTATGTACAATGTAGGTCTTCTTTCATTTTCGTTCCTTTTTCATATGTTGTGGATTAACAACACAGTAATACACATTAAAAATACCTTTATATACCCCGCCCTTACACCTACTGGATTCTGATTCTCTCATAAAAACTCAATCATGCACATTCTTTAAGATCACCACATACTGGCCGTTTCTCCTAAGCAATCTTGTCCAACGGCATTTGCCCCACTGAGTAGGGGATGTGTGAGGTGTTCGAACGCCTGGTCTCCTATCACTGGCCGCGACTCTGAACCTAAAATGAGGGAGAAAGTAGTGCTTCCCAGTGTACATTTGCGTCAGTTTTATAGAACACGTAAAGCCACGTTTATTCATAGGTAAACTTACCTCCGTGTTGATTTTGTGAGTGTGCAAGCCTAGTACATGACTCACTGATCATCTGTCTACGGCATATAATACCGCCTTTGTTACTAAAGAGATACCGTAAATAGTAATAAAAATACGCATATTTTTTGTCTTAAGAGGAGGTTGTCCAGAAATATTGTGTAGCTAACGTTACATGTGTGCAGGTTTCTGGGTTAATACTTTGCCCCATAGAAATTTTATTCAGATTCTATGGGCGGCACCTCAAGGTATAATAAGGCGGTTCTACTGCCAGGGGATATAAACATCTGCTCAGCTGCTTACAGTAGAGTTGAAAAAAAAATACCCCGACTGAAGGGGCTAGAATGGTGGACTGGCTGGAGAAAGTCACCTTAAGTGCCTGCAGCCAATTGGAGAATTCACTTTCATATGAACCTTGTTCCGAGTTGCAGCTGCTACCACCATTACTACCACTACTACTACTATTACTACTGCTACTACTACTACTCTTACAAAATCAGCTACTACATCTACTACAGTTGCTGATACAGTTGAATTTATGGAATTTAGGAAAAAAACTGGGTCTGTACTCCTCCTGTCCGTGCAAGGCAGAGCTACTTTAAATTATGGTTACGATGTATTTAGTTTATGGCTGCGTTCCATATTTTTCCTAGTCTGTCGTGCACAGTGTTACTAGCTGATGTGTGTAGCAGAGCCTTTAAGGTGTATCAGCGGTGTATAGTGCAATGCGTATCCAAAGCGTTTAAGTCGTAAATAAACTGTCTGTAGTCAGCTTGGAAGCCTCCTAATCCGACGAGAATACGGGTCTTGAACATAGCACTTTCAAGCTGGTAGTAGTGGTGGTAGCTACGACCCCAGGCTCATTTGAACATGAACCCGGTGTACTGCAGGCTGGAACTGCCATCCTACTGTAGTCCACTGTTCTCCTTTGGGGTAACAGGGAGTTAGTTTATGGACGTTTTTACAACCAGACTGCGGGACAACTTGCTTATATCGTTGCCACCACATGAAGACGACCCTCACCAGAACCTTTTAAGCTATACCCTTTTCATCTTTACGTGGCTTTGTTAGGAATCCATGTTAGGAAATTAATAGATTTTTTTTTCGGTAGGTAGCGATGAAGGGACTTATGCTATGGATTCTCTTCTACATACCAAGAGGATATGCGCACTTAGACCCCCAACACACAGTACGACAAGGATGCCTCATAGCTCCAACGACCACGACTTCAATCGTAAAAGACGTCATGAGTACTGAAATAAGTCTGGATTACTTGTATGAATTTCCTTCTTATCTAGAATATCTCGCGAAACCCATGCGAACCCTGGACTTCATGATAGGAAGCTATGTTTCACAAGCACATAACACAAAGGAAGTGAATGAAATAGTGAAGTTAGCGAAATGGAAAATAGAACAGGCAGGTAGTAGGGAGAACGAGCCTAGCAACATGGGACAGAGAGAGAGAGAGAGAGAAAGAGAGAGAGAGAGAGACTGGGAGGTAGCTCGCGGGACTTTATACTTCACTCGTGTGTGAGAGACTGTTAATATTTCCAAGACAAATGAAAATAGTCCCATACTATTCTTTACCTCTCCTGTCATTGCATGACAAAAGGGAACCAAGATTATCTACTTACAGAGCTACTCACGTATAACAACCGTTCGTCCACAACTTTAATATATATAAATAATCTACAAAACATCACTACAACAAGCTACAAAGTTATTGTGAGATATGGAGGCAGCGAACGTATGAACCTCGTCTACGAATCTACAGTGAATTCCTACAAAATATCAAGAATGAAAACAAAAAATACCTCTCACAACCAACAACTCACAACCAGCTCCTGACAGTATTCTCTCCAACCAGCCCCCTCCGTCTCCCCGATCATCACGCTGATGTAGAGGTGAAGAGGTCACAGGACGCCTTGCCAGTAGTTTAACAAAGTACTGATACAAACAATCTTGCAATTTCTACGACGAACCAACGAACTACAACCATCTACAATCAACTACAAGTAACAACTCTACGAGGCGTCTGTATAATCTTCTACACGCTCCTACAAGTAGCGGCAGTCTTCATCCCACAACTAGTAAATCACAAGAGAAAAGGACCGAGAAAACATCGAGAAAGAAAAACAAAACAAACAAACGAAGAGTGAGACACGACTCATAACTCACAACCATCAGACCTCACCCTCCTCTCTCTGCTACATCAACCCAACTTCCACTGCTGACGCAGGAGTGAAGAGGTCAAGACGACGAAGCAAATACCAAGTCCATATTCACAACTCATCTTACTCACTTATCTTCACTGAAGTTACTCATCGCTACTCATTTACTCACCACAGCTACCAGTGTGGGAAGTCGACGTCACCATACGTGTGCTGAGACGACGCCAAGACGTGTGTCTGACACCCCACAACACGTCAATCAACCCGTGAAGAACAACGCTATCACCACGTGCAACACCACTCACACCATTTCCACCACGGTAAAAATTAGTGAGTTACATAGTTACTTCATTTATACAATACACAGTGATAGACAAAAAACTTCTGCACAAACATATAAAACGTGCTGTATAGTTACAACTTAACCCTCCTCAGGTAATATGGAGTCTGTGGGACCCCACGCTATTTTTCTTAGTGTTGTTTCATATATTACTATAAGGTCTTGGGATCTGGTTTTCCCTCTACCTTCCTGACTAGTAGACTAGTTTAGGGAAGTGATGGGGTCAGTTCAGGATCTGGCTCTATTTTCGCGATAAAGGGCCTTGGGGTCCAGTAGACCCCACATTACCTAACCTGTGATTTTTTTTTCCCATATATATCTTCCATACCATTTTTTTTTTTTTTTTTGACATGTGCTTCTTACAGAAACATTGACCATTACTGTACAACATGCAATGATACAAAACTGGTGGAACATATCAGTTTTGGTATGGCAGCCACTAATTTCAGTTGGTATAAAATTTGTCAATGCTTTTCATTTTAATTTTCCATACAATATTTCGTCATTTATATTTTCATACCTTTTGCACTAAATTGAAGGAATAGGACTACAGAAACTGTTTACAAGCGACTGTTTCAATAAAGATGTTCTTGGTATTTTTGGTGATTTTTTAGAGATTGGGGTCTGACAGACCCCACATTACCTAAGTAAGGATAAAATTTTAGGTTTACCTGAGAAGGGTAAAATACATATACCTACTTTAATTATCTTCATAATTCAACCATTAAATACTTTCACCAACAATAAATATTCTACACTGTATATATTCATTCATTTATTATAACAGTTATTTACTACCAACGAGTGTTACCATTTATATCTACATAAAATACGTGTTTCATAGATACAACTATACATTATTACATCTACAAATTAATAAAGACAATATACCATCACAGTTACTCAGTGAGCGATTAAAAGAACTGTATTAAACATTTATTAATTAAAGCTACCTAGTGGAAACGGATAAATTAAGTTACAAGGAAAACCAGAAAAGAAAAAAAATAGCCAACACAAATGACGTTAGCAAGAACGACCGTCTTCAACACAATCGTGAAGACAAAGATTTCCACACAGTGCTGACACATATATTGCCCACGATAGGTACAAGTGAACAACAAGTCAGTGTATATAGTTAATACTGTATATAGTGTATATATATTTTTTATATAAAATAACAAAATATGGGGCTATATAATATCATTTTCAGTAATATCTGTGCAATATAAACTAAACCTTAAAAAAGGGTTCCAAGGGAATTAACCAGCAATTATGCAACCATGAACAACACAGAAAAAGTGTAGACAAACGAAGAAAAACAAACTATAGAAAGTCAATACATACAAAAAAAAAAAAGAAAGAAAGAAAAAGAAATAGAGTAAGATTATATAACAAACAAATTAAAATAAGTGCAAGTGTTACTACAAATGCCAAAATACCACATAAACTCCTTCTATAAGTGAAATAAAAAGCAAATTGCTGTCTCCACAAGCAAGTGGCATGGCACATCATCACATAAACTCCTTCTATAAGTGAAACAAAAAGCAAATTGTTGTCTCCACAAGCTAGTGGCATGGCATATCATCGACCGCAGCATGACCGGATTCAATGTCAGGACTGCAATTATTACAATTATGTAACTACAAAAGATATGTAACAATTATGTAACGACAAACGATTTCATTATATTACACATCCTACAATTATACATGTAATGACAAACAATATGCAACAATTATGTAACAGTTGCATTAACAAGATGTAACTTTTATGTAACTTTAACTACAATTATAAGGCCAATACAATTATGTAACAGTTGTATTAACAAAATGTAACTACAATTATAAGGCCAACACAATTATGCATTACCACAATATTATGTAACAATTCATAAAATGTTACAATTATGTATTACTACACTGTTACTACAATGTAACAATTACAATACAATAATGTAACAATTCACAATGTTACAATTATGTATTACCACAATGTTACTACAATATTATGTAAAATCATACAATTTTACCACAATTCTGTATTACCAGAATCATCGTACAAGTTAGGTGAAATATTAGACATTACTAAAGGGATAACTCAATATGTAATGTAATAACCTAGCAGTATTACCATTGCACAATTATATGCGTATGTCTGTTATACATACACATCTTACAAAATGTCATACAACAACAATTGCATTTATTCAAATATGTATACAACTTGTTTAAAATGTAATATTACTAGATCATTGCAATTTACTATGAATATTATATGTATACAATATTATTATCAATATTATGTACTAATAGATTAGCATATGTCAGTGATGATTGCTGTCGGAGGACCTCCAGTACGTGGCTGAGCAGTGTTATGAATCCATATTATAATTACAAATCATAATAAATAGATAGATAAATAGATAGATAGACAGAGCTCCAGGCAAGCCTGGGAAAGGGAAATGATCTTGCAAGTTAACTGAGGAAATGTTGATAATACACAGGAAGTAGCAAGTCAGGGGATGATATAGGTAGTGTGTCAGGGAGACAGCATATGAACGAAGCCTAGTGACCATACCCACACATACACACATACCCAAACACAGGGTTCTAGAACTTTCCAACCACAGTGTAACCCACGTGACACGACCCCTGCTACACCGGAATTTAGGAAGCAGAGCTCAGAAGGAGGCTGGCTATGGAACCGACAGGTAGTGGAGAGAGAGAACAAGAAGGGTCCAACTAGACTTACTTAGTATATTAAGTCTCTGTAAGACATACCCTGCTCAACTTAGATTTTCTCTGAAGATAATTAACCAAGATAAACTCCCTGTATTTCATCTTTAATTCCTACTACAAGAATCAACGTCTTCAACGCTGAGTTGTAACAATAGATTAACACTAGAATATATTACTAGTCACGATGAAGTACTACGTAAAATATGTAGGTCTATGGTACTGGCTTTTGTTTCATTGAGCTACCTAAGATGATCTGCAAAGAACGAATATATGTGCCAAGATAACGTGAAAGGATTACAGTATCTTGCTTCAGTATTGATCTAATTGAGTCTTGATGTCAGTGTCCTGATTTATTCTCACAGCAATGGAGCTGTGTATACTCGTATTGTGAAAGTACAACAGATTCGGGCCCAGGTGAAGCCGAAGCCGTTAAATGAGTACCCTACATTCACATTATACAGAGCTTCAGTATGTGGGAGACCGAAGATTAAGTGGAGGGATGGGGTGGAGAGATATATGAATTAGGGAGATGTGAGTTTGAGGGAGGGCAGCTAAATGGCGAAGGACAGGATGATATGGAAGTTACATTTTCATGACCACTGCCATTGAAAGTAAGGCGTGTGGCTATAGACAGATGTAAAAAACAAAGAGACAGAATATAATTCCTTCTTAAAGGCTGTTTTTTTTTTACTTACCTTTTATCAAACTGTAAATCTATTTATTTGTTCATTTAGGCATTCACAATTTTGAGGCAGGAAGAAATAGCGAGTGAAGTATCTACCTCAGTAAAAAGGAGAACGTTCATTCAGTGTTATATGATGTGGATTGGGTTTAATGGATAGGAAGGAATAAGAAGGGCATTAAAAAGACATTTTGTGGTAGAGTACACTACTATGCCTCACACTGCCACATCTCACACCGCCTCACCTCAAATACGTTTAACTGCCAAACCCAACACTGCTACACTTTAGATACGCTTTACTGCACCTCACACGGCCACAACTCCCACGGCTATATCACGCACTGCCATATTTCATACTGCCATACCGCACAGTCCCGCATCACACACACTGCCACATCACACACTGCCGTACCACCCACTGCCACACAACACAATCCCAGAACTAACACTCCCACACCATACACTGCCATATCTCACACGTTTACATAGCACATCGCCACCTCTCACACACACAGCTCACATAGTTACACCTTACACTGTCGTACCTTGCGTCTTCTACTACACGCACTGTGCATACCACAACGGATAAATGAAAGCGGGTGAGTAATAAGGGCTGGATGAAGAGCAGAGAGGGTAGATTATACCTTCAGTATGATTTACTGTTTTTTATTTCATTCTTGGCTAATTCAGAAGATATTATTTTGCGTAGGATAAACTGTGAAACTAGATGCATAGCTGGAACATTGTTCGCTTCAGTGACAGAGACACTATCTGGATAAACTCTCTCTCTCTGTAAAATCATACGGGCAAATCTGACCTTTCATGCCCGTCATCTCGAGTTTGTAGCCAAGGCGTTCCTGAAGTGGCTATTTGGACGTCTATTGGCCAGAAGAAATGATGCGTAGTGAAAATGAGATGGCCAATGACAGAAAGAATTTTTTACGCTTAACTTCTTTAGTCTGATGACATATTATACACAAATCGCCAACAGAATTGACTGAGCTCAGGAAACATCCCATTAGTGAAGGAGTTAATAAAGGTTGTAACTAATTCCTCCGATTAGAAAATTACTCCTACGACAAAGTACATTATCTGGAGAAGCAGAAGGAAAAATAATTTAAATGACGTCGTACGTCTGAAGGAAGGAAGTAATATCTGGAGGCTAATTACTTTAATATATATATATATATATATATATATATATATATATATATATATATATATATATATATATATATATATATATATATATACAAACTGCCAAAGTCATTTTTCGGCAATTTCTGGATTTTTGCCTAAATCAATTCGTCATCACGTGGCGCACCCATTGGTATGGCTGCCTTTGCCAGGTCTAGGGTGTGAGTGGTCTAAAATGCGCCTCAAATTTCTGCCTAAGCCATTGAAAATTAAGAAAATGAGACAGTTTGTTTTCAATTCCCCGAAAAGTAGAAAAATGACTTAGGCAGTTTATGAGGGTGACGATTTAACCCATTGGAGCCCAGTGTCCAGAGTATTGAACAGAACTGGGAATTTTCAAATCTTAGTAAAGTAGGGAACCACCCCGGTAG
>NC_136966.1:3184630-3209363 GCF_032717465.1 Coenobita brevimanus | reverse complement strand
AGCCTCCTAATCCAAGAAGAATACGGGTCTTGAACATAGCACTTTCAAGCTGGTAGTAGTGGTGGTAGCTACGACTGGGGCTCATTTGAACATGAACCCGGTGTACTGCATGCTTGAACTGCCATCCTACTGTAGTCCACTGTTCTCCTTTAGGGTAACAGGGAGTTAGTTTATGAACGTTTTTACAACCAGACTGCGGGACAACTTGCTTTATATCGTTGCCACCACATGAAGACGACCCTCACCAGAACCTTTTAAGCTATACACTTTTCATCTTTACGTGGCTTAAACCTGCCATATCTACGGAATCCATGTTAGGAAATTAATAGATATATTTTTTTCGGTAGGTGAGCGATGAAGGGACTTATGCTATGGATTCTCTTCTACATACTCAAGAGGATATGTGCGCACTTAGACCCCCAACACAGTTAGTACGACAAGGATGCCTCATAGCTCCAACGACCACGACTTCAATCGTAAAAGACGTCCATGAGTACTGGAAATAAGTCCTGACGATTCACTTGTATGAATTCTCCTCTTCTTATCTTAGGAATATCTCGTTGAAACCCATGCGAACCCTGGACTTCATGATAGGAAGCTATATTTCTAAAGCTATTGTTACATAACACAAAGGAAGTGAATGAAATAGTGAAGTTAGCGAAATGGAAAATAGAACAGGCAGGTAGTAGGGAGGGCCAGAGCCTCAGCAACATGGGACAGAGAGAGAGAGAGAGAAAGAGAGAGAGAGACTGGGAGGTAGCTCGCGGGACTTTTATACTTCACTCGATGTAACAGAGACTGTTACATATTTCCAAGACAAAATGAAAATAGTCCCATACTATTCTTTTACCTCTCCTGTCCATTTGCATGACAAAAGTGGAACCAAGATTATCTACTTACTAGAGCTACTCCACGTATAACAACCGTTCCGTCCACAACTTTAATATATAAATAATCTACAAAACATCACTGCCAACAAGCTGAAGTTTATTGTGAGATACAATGGAGGCAGCGAACGTATGAAACCTCGTCTCACGAATCTACAGTGAATTCCTACAAAATATCAAGAATCGAAAACAAAAAATACTTCTCCTCACAACCAACAACTCACAACCAGCTCCCCTGACAGTATTCTCTCCTAACCAGCCCCCTCCGTCTCCCCGATCATCACGCTGATGTAGAGGTGAAGAGGTCACAGGACGCCTTGCCAGTAGTTTAACAAAGTACACTGATACAAACAATCTTGCAATTTCTACGACGAACCACAACGAACTACAATCCATCTACAATCAACTACAAGTAACAACTCTACGAGGCGTCTGTATAATCTTCTACACGCTCCTACAAGTAGCGCGCAGTCTTCATCCCACAACTAGTAAATCACAGAGAGAAAAGGACCGAGAAAACATCAGAGAAAGAAAAACAAAACAAACAAAACGAAGAGTGAGACACGACTCAGCCAACTCACAACCATCAGACCTCACCTCCTCCTCTCTCGCTACATCAACCCAACTTCCACTGCTGACTGCAGGAGTGAAGAGGTCAAGACGACGAAGCAAATACCAAGTCCATATTCACAACTCATCTTACTCACTTATCTTCACTGAAGTTACTCATCGCTATCATTTACTCTCACCACAGCTACCAGTGTGGGAAGTCGACGTCACCAGATACGTGTGCTGAGACGACGCCAAGACAGTGTGTCTGACACCCCACAACACGTCAATCAACCCGTGAAGAAGTCAACGCTATCACCACGTACAACATCCACTGCACACCATTTCCACCACGGTAAAAATTAGTGAGTTACATAGTTACTTCCATTTATACAATACACAGTGATAGACAAAAAACTTCTGCACAAAAACATGCAAATAAAACGTGCTGTATAAAGTTACCAACTTAACCCTCCTTCAGGTAATATGGTCTGTGGGACCCCACAATGGTCTTTTCTAGTGTTGTTTCATATGACATTACTATAAGGTCTGGGATCTGGTTTTCCTGGTTTCCCTCTACCTTCCTGACTAGGTAGACTAGTTTAGGGATAGTATGGGTCAGTTCAGGATCTGTGGCTCTATTTTCGCGATGAGGCCTTGGGGTCAGTAGACCCCACATTACTAGTAGCCTTGTGATCCAGTAGACCATATATATCTTCCATACCATTTTTTTTTTTTTTTTTTGACAACCTGGTGATTTTTTCCAGATGAAAGGAACTGATAATATTTTTTTTTTTTTTTTTTTTTTTTTTATGCCTTACAGAAACATTGAACTGACCATTACTGTACAACATGCAAATGATACAAAACTGGTGGAACTGGTGGTTATATCAGTTTGGTATGGCAGCCACTAATTTCAGTTGGTATAAATTATTTAATGCTTTTCATTTTAATTTTCCATATCAATATTTCGTCATTTATATTTTCCCATACCTTTTGCAATTAAATTGAAGGAATAGGACTACAGAAACTGTCAAGTTAGACTGTCTAGCAGCTGTTTCAATAAAGATGTTCTTTTGGTATTTTGGTGATTTTTTAGAGATTGGGGTCTGACAGATCCCCCACATTACCTAAGTAAGGATAAAATTTTAGGTTTACCTGAAAGAAGATAAAATACATATACCTACTTCATTATCTTCATAATTCAACCATGCTACAATACTTTCACCAACAATAAATATTCTACACACTGTATATATTCATTCATTTATTATAACAGTTATTTACTACCAACAGAGTGTTACCATTTATATCTACATGATAAAATACGTAATGTTTCATAGATACAACTATACATTTATTATTACATCTACAAATTAATAAAGCACAATATACCATCACAGTTAACTCAGTGAGCGATTAAAAGAACTGTATTAAACATTTATTAATTAAAGCTACCTAGTGAAACGGATAAATTAAGTTACAAGGAAAACCAGAAAAGAAAAAAAATAGCCAACACAAATGACGTTAGCAAGAACGACCTATCCCTAACACAATCGTAAAGACAAAGATTTCCACACAGTGCTGACACATATATTGTTCACGATAGGTACAAGTGAACAACAAGTCAGTGTATATAGTTAATACTGTATATAGTGTATATATATTTTATATAAAATAACAAAATATATGGGGGGGCTATATAATATCATTTTCAGTAATATCTGTGCAATATAAACTAAACGCTAAAAAAGGGAAGTTCCAAGGGAATTAACCAGCAATTATGCAACCATGAACAACAACAGAAAAGTGTGGAGACAAACGAAGAAAAACAAACTATAGAAAGTCAATACATACAAAAAAAAAAGAAAGAAAGAAAAAGAAATAGAGTAAGATTATATAAATAAACAAACAAATCGTAAAATAAGTGCAGAGTGTTACTACAAATGCCAAAATACCACATAAACTCCTTCTATAAGTGAAATAAAAAGCAAATTGCTGTCTCCACAAGCAAGTGGCATGGCACATCATCACACATAAACTCCTTCTATAAGTTGAAACAAAAAAGCAAATTGTTGTCTCCACAAGCTAGTGGCATGGCATATCATCGACCGCAGCATGACCGGATTCAATGTCAGGACTGCAATTATTACAATTATGTAACTACAAAAGATATGTAACAATTATGTAACGACAAACGATTTCATTATATTACACATCCTACAATTATACATGTAATGACAAACAATATGCAACAATTATGTAACAGTTGCATTAACAAGATGTAACTTTTATGTAACTTTAACTACAATTATAAGGCCAATACAATTATGTAACAGTTGTATTAACAAAATGTAACTACAATTATAAGGCCAACACAATTATGCATTACCACAATATTATGTAACAATTCATAAAATGTTACAATTATGTATTACTACACTGTTACTACAATGTAACAATTACAATACAATAATGTAACAATTCACAATGTTACAATTATGTATTACCACAATGTTACTACAATATTATGTAAAATCATACAATTTTACCACAATTCTGTATTACCAGAATCATCGTACAAGTTAGGTGAAATATTAGACATTACTAAAGGGATAACTCAATATGTAATGTAATAACCTAGCAGTATTACCATTGCACAATTATATGCGTATGTCTGTTATACATACACATCTTACAAAATGTCATACAACAACAATTGCATTTATTCAAATATGTATACAACTTGTTTAAAATGTAATATTACTAGATCATTGCAATTTACTATGAATATTATATGTATACAATATTATTATCAATATTATGTACTAATAGATTAGCATATGTCAGTGATGATTGCTGTCGGAGGACCTCCAGTACGTGGCTGAGCAGTGTTATGAATCCATATTATAATTACAAATCATAATAAATAGATAGATAAATAGATAGATAGACAGAGCTCCAGGCAAGCCTGGGAAAGGGAAATGATCTTGCAAGTTAACTGAGGAAATGTTGATAATACACAGGAAGTAGCAAGTCAGGGGATGATATAGGTAGTGTGTCAGGGAGACAGCATATGAACGAAGCCTAGTGACCATACCCACACATACACACATACCCAAACACAGGGTTCTAGAACTTTCCAACCACAGTGTAACCCACGTGACACGACCCCTGCTACACCGGAATTTAGGAAGCAGAGCTCAGAAGGAGGCTGGCTATGGAACCGACAGGTAGTGGAGAGAGAGAACAAGAAGGGTCCAACTAGACTTACTTAGTATATTAAGTCTCTGTAAGACATACCCTGCTCAACTTAGATTTTCTCTGAAGATAATTAACCAAGATAAACTCCCTGTATTTCATCTTTAATTCCTACTACAAGAATCAACGTCTTCAACGCTGAGTTGTAACAATAGATTAACACTAGAATATATTACTAGTCACGATGAAGTACTACGTAAAATATGTAGGTCTATGGTACTGGCTTTTGTTTCATTGAGCTACCTAAGATGATCTGCAAAGAACGAATATATGTGCCAAGATAACGTGAAAGGATTACAGTATCTTGCTTCAGTATTGATCTAATTGAGTCTTGATGTCAGTGTCCTGATTTATTCTCACAGCAATGGAGCTGTGTATACTCGTATTGTGAAAGTACAACAGATTCGGGCCCAGGTGAAGCCGAAGCCGTTATATGAGTACCCTACATTCACATTATACAGAGCTTCAGTATGTGGGAGACCGAAGATTAGGTGGAGGGATGGGGTGGAGAGATATATGAATTAGGGAGGTGTGAGTTTGAGGGAGGGCAGCTAAATGGCGAAGGACAGGATGATATGGAGGTTACATTTTCATGACCACTCCCATTGGAAGTAAGGCGTGTGGCTATAGACAGATGTAAAAAACAGAGAGACGGAATATAATTCCTTCTTAAAGGCTGTTTTTTTTTTACTTACCTTTTATCAAACTGTAAATCTATTTATTTGTTCATTTAGGCATTCACAATTTTGAGGCAGGAAGAAATAGCGAGTGCAGTATCTACCTCAGTAAAAAGGAGAACGTTCATTCAGTGTTATATGATGTGGATTGGGTTTAATGCATAGGAAGGAATAAGAAGGGCATTAAAAAGACATTTTGGGGTAGAGTACACTACTATGCCTCACACTGTCACATCTCACACCGCCTCACCTCAAATACGTTTAACTGCCAAACCCAACACTGCTACACTTTAGATACACTTTACTGCACCTCACACGGCCACAACTCCCACTGCTATATCACGCACTGCCATATTTCATACTGCCATACCTCACAGTCCCGCATCACACACACTGCCACATCACACACTGCCGTACCACCCACTGCCACACAACACAATCCCAGAACTAACATTCCCACACCATACACTGTCATACCTCACACTTTTACATAGCACATCGCCACCGCTCACACACACAGCTCACATAGTTACACTTTACACTGTTGTGTCTTGCTTCTTCTACTACACGTACTGTGCATACCACAACGGCTAAATGAAAGCGGAAGAGTAATAAGGGCTGGATGAAGAGCAGAGAGGGTAGATTATACCTTCAGTATGATTTACTGTTTTTTATTTCATTCTTGGCTAATTCAGGAGATATTATTTTGCGTAGGATAAACTGTGAAATTAGATGCATAGCTGGAACATTAATCGCTTCAGTGACAGAGACACTAATCTGGATAAACTCTCTCTCTCTCTCTCTCTCTCTGTAAAATCATACAGGCAAATCTGACCTTTCATGCCCGTCATCTCGAGTTTGTAGCCAAGGCGTTCCTGAAGTGGCTATTTGGACGTCTATTGGCCAGAAGAAATGATGCGTAGTGAAAATGAGATGGCCAATGAGAGAAAGAATTTTTTACGCTTAACTTCTTTAGTCCGATGACATATTATACACAAATCGCCAACAGAATTGACTGAGCTCAGGAAACATCCCATTAGTGAAGGAGTTAATAAAGGTTGTAACTAATTCCCCCGATTAGAAAATCACTCCTACGACAAAGTACATTATCTGGAGACAGCAGAAGGAAAAATAATTTAAATGACGTCGTAGGTCTGAAGGAAGGAAGTAATATCTGGAGGCTAATTACTTTATATATATATATATATATATATATATATATATATATATATATATATATATATATATATATTATATATTTATATATATATATATATATATATATATATATATATATATATATATATATATATATATATATATATATATATATATATATATTAAAGAAACTGCCCAAGTCATTTTTCGGCAATTTCTGGATTTTTGCATAAATCAATTCGTCATCACGTGGCGCACCCATTGGTATGGCTGCCTTTGCCAGGTCTAGGGTGTGCGTGGTCAAAAATGCTCCTCAAATTTCTGCCTAAGCCATTGAAAATTAAGAAAATGAGACTGTTTGTTCTCAATTTCCCGAAAAGTAGAAAAATGACTTAGGTAGTTTCTTTATGAGAGTGACGATTTAACCCACTGGAGCCCAGTGTCCAGAGTATTGGACAGAACTGGGAATTTTCAAATCTTAGTAAAGTAGGGAACCACCCCGGTAGGGACCTATGAGCTTCGCGACTATGAGCCGACAGGCAGAGGGCGGTACGCTTAGTACCCTCCCACCACGATGCCTCGCCCAGCAGCTCTGGGATCCAATGGGTTAATGACTAGCAAATATATCAGTTTCTTTAGAATATATATATATATATATATATATATATATATATATATATATATATATATATATATATATATATATATATATAGAGATAGATAGATATATATATATATATATATATATATATATATATATATATATATATACATATATATATATATATATATATATATATCTACCAGACAGCCTAAGCCGCTGGGTAGAGATACATTGGCTGTATCGTCCCCGCTTCGGTAGGGATAGGCCGGTCCTGCAATGAACCTCAACGGCTAATGATAATAATAATAATAATAATATATATATATATATATATATATATATATATATATATATATATATATATATATATATATATATATATATATATATATACCTAGGCTGCTTCCCCCAAGGAAAGGGAGGTAGCCGAGACAGGACGACACACTCCCCATTTACCCGTCCATTCAGACACATTCATTTGCATCTTAGCCCCAAAGGGGAGAACGGACAGATCCTCATCACACCACACCGCACAAGGGTCAACTGCGCAATGCAATCAGTGACATCCGCAGCAGGGCCCGACAGCAGAGCTGATTTACCCCTGCCACATCATAATATATATATATATATATATATATATATATATATATATATATATATATATATATATATATATATATAGAGAGAGAGAGAGAGAGAGAGAGAGAGAGAGAGAGAGAGAGAGAGAGAGAGAGAGAGAGAGATATGTGGAACCTCTGTGGTACAGTGGTAGAGTGTGTGTTTCGTACACGGGTGAACCAGGGTTCGTGCCCCCCCAGGGTAACAAACTTTGAGAGTGTTCACCCGGCCACGAACTGCAAGGGGTGCTGTGGTTGAACCAGTGTCGCCTACTATAAAGTATGCTTGCAACCAGTCGGCTTGCGCTGGCCGATTACACTTGGTTCACAGACTACACACACATCCAAAGCCACTCCAACACTACAATTTCACTTACAAGCACTTCTCACCCTACATACAATCTCTACCAGACAGCCTAAGCCACTTGGTAGAGATACATTGGCTGTATCGTCCCCACTTCGGTCGGGATAGGCCGGTCCTGCAGTGGATACTCAAACGGCTGATGATGTTGATTATATATATATATATATATATATATATATATATATATATATATATAGATAGATATATATATATATATATATATTTTTTTTTTTTTTTTTTTTTTTGAGAACAATTGGCCCAAAATTGCGACCTGTAGAGAGCAAACAAAATAAGACAGTCAGATGAAACTGCCAAATGCAAAGCGCTTACCGCATGGATCCGATTTTGTCCGCCTAGTTTTCACCGACATGTAGGCAGCCATTTGGTGAAATGTTTTGCGCTTCATTACTAAGCACATCATGGGTTTAAAAAACTAAAAATTACATTGCCACGTGCACCAGACATTTCTTTTCAATTTGATAAAAAAATCGATTTTCGAAATTTGAAAAAAATGGTCCCAGCAATTGCTGGACCCACAGCCAATGAGGGATCAACCCCCCACCCCCAGCCTAAGGCCTTTGACCGATTTTGATGAAAAACAATAGGCTTCCAGGGTTTATGGATATCTACCTTCTGAATTTTTTCCAGAATGATTGGCATAAAATTCTTACCTGTACAGAGCTGACAAACAAAGAGACAGAGACAACCATATTTAACTGACAAACATGCTTGCTGAATCTCTCGATTACTGGAAGCAATGAAACTGATATAGGCGGAGCAGTTTCCAGATGGATCCGATTGTGTCTGCTTAGTTTTCACTGACGTATGGGCTGTAAAGCGTTTGCCAGAGGGATCCAATTTTGAATGCTTAGTTGAACTTGTGTGTAGGCAGTCATTTGGCGAAACGTTTCATGCTTCTTTGCGAAGCACAGGGTAGATTTGGGAATCTGAAATTTGCATGACCAGGTGCAGCAGACATTTATCTTCAATTTGGTAAAAAGAAAATTGATTTTCTGGACCCACGGCCATTGAGGGGATTCAATCCCGTACCAAGCTCAGGGTCTTTGACTAATTTTGATGAAAAACAATAGGCTCTTAGGGTTTATAACCATGTACTGTACTTACTGAACATCTTCCAGAACGACTGGAGCAAAATTGTGACCTGTAGGGTGCCGACAAACAAAATAACAGAGAGATAGATGAAACTGCCTTAGGCAGAGCACTTGCCAGGTGGATCCGATTGTGTCAGCTTAGTTTTCATTGGCGTGTAGGCAATCATTTGGTGAACTTTTCTGCGCTTCATTGCAAAGCACAAGATGGGTTTGGGAAGCTAAAAATTGCATTGCCAGGTGCACCATATGTTTTTCTTCAGTTTGGTAAGAAAAAAAAATCGATTTACGAAATTTGTAAAATGGTACCTGGGCTGGCCACTGGGTCCCGACGATTTCCAGACCCACGGCCATTGAAAGATTTCAGTCCCCCACCCATCCCAGGGTCTTTGACTGATTTTGAAAAACAATAGGCTTCCAGGGTTTGTGGATGTCTACCTTCTCGATTTTTTAAAGGAAGGATTGCCACAAAATTGTGACCTGTGGAGGGCAGACAAACAAACAGACAAACAGACGTATGGAACTGACCAACATGCTTGCCGAATCTTTCGATTCCAGCGAGCAATGAAACTATCATAGGCAGAGCGCTTACCGGATGGATCCGATTGTGTCTACTTTGTTTTCACCAGCGTTTGGGCAGTCATTTTGCGAAATTTTTCGTGCTTCATTGCGAAGCACAGGATGAGTTTAGGAAGCAAAACATTTCACTGCCAGGTGCACCAGACGTTTCTCTTCAATGTGGTAAAAAAAAAAAAAAATCGGTTCCCGAAATTTTGATAAGCGGTGCCTGGGCCGGCCACTGGGTTCCGACGATTTCCGGACCCATTGCCATTGAGGAGTATCAACCCCCTCTCCAGCCTATGGCCTTTGACCGATATTGATGGAAAACAATAGGCTTCCAGGGCTTATGGATATCTACCTTGTGATCTTTTTTTCTTAGAACGATTGGCGCAAAACTGTGACCTGTAGAGAACAGACAAACAAACAAACAGACAGACAGAGACAGACAGAGAATCATACGGAACTGACCAAAATGCTTGCCGAATCTTCGATTCCGCTAGCAACAAACATACGGAACTGACGAACATGCTTGCCGAATCTTTCGATTCGGAAAGGAGTATTAGGGAGTCTCCTAATCCTCCGAGATTACGGTTCTTGCTGTCTAAAAAAAGTACTTGCCTGTGTTTTTCCTAATGGGCTGCAACTGCTCAAAACCCTTAATGTTCACCTTTGTGTTATGAAAGGGATTTTGCAAAGGAGAGAAAAAAAATGTTTCAGCATCGTGGAAATACGGTAATATAAGAGTTCTTACTGATCAAAATATAGTTATTCAGCATCATTTGGCTGTGTGTAGATTCTGTGGTGATAGTATTTTTAGTATCCGGAATCAACATCATCTTTTTGTAAATACCAGCCTTGGATTCTCTCTCTCTCTCTCTCTCTCTCTCTCTCTCTCTCTCTCTCTCTCTCTCTCTCCACACACACACACACATACACACACCCTCGGTACAGTATGTCTTGTGATGAGAGGTGATTTTGATATTTTCCCTCTCTCCGCCAGTCAGTATGATCCTGCTCATCATCATCGAAACACTTCACTAACTGACTCGCAGCACCTGAAGCTCTTGTATTTCTTGCAGCAGCCCGGGGATATTATGAAGTTTGAGAAGATTTTTTTTGTTTACATCCCTCCTTCCATGCTTCTCAGTCAATTCCTTCCCTTCCTTGCCGCTATCCCTTTCTTCCTCCTATCTCTTCTTCCATATTTCACCCCTTTCACCTTCTCTCACTCCTTTCTCCACTTTCCCATCTCCCCTTCTCTTCCCCTCTCTCTCTCTCTCTCCTTCACCATCCCCTCTCCTCGCCATTGTATCTCTCCTCCTTCCTCCCTTCGTCGTCTCTCTCTTCTTTAACTCCCTCCCTTCCATTCTTCCTTCTTTTACTTCCCTGGTCCTTCACTGTTCCTTTCTCATACATCCTTACACTCTCTCTCTCTCTCTCTCTCTCTCTCTCTCTCTTTCTCATTCTTCCTTCCTTTACCCTCTTGGCTCTTCACCATTCATTTCTCTTACCTCTCTTCCCCGGCTGTCTCTCATACCTCCCTTCCTTCCTTTTCTCTCTCCTCGCTTCACCCTTCCTCTCTCCTACATCCTTTTTTTTTCTTCCCTCTGTCACCCTCCACCCTCCTATTATATCCTCTTTTCCTCCATCTTAGTTCATATCCTTCCCTCCCCTCCTTCTCGTCTCACCCTCTTTCTCTCCATCCTCCTCCCTCTCTTCCCGTTCCTCCTTTCCTTCACTCCCTCCCTTCCCCCCCCCTCCTCTCATCTTTCCTTCCCTCTTTGTCATCATCCCCCACCACTCCCTCCCTGTTTCACCATTCCTTTCTCCGAACTACTTTCCTTCCCTTCTACCTTTTCTTCTCCCTGTCACAACCTTCCATCCCTCCTTATCATCCCTTCTGTTCTTATTCTTCCTCCTTTCCTCACCTCCCTTCCTCCTTCATTCTCCTCCTCTCTCTATTTCTCCCTCCCCAGTCCCTTCCCCCTTCCGTCATAATATTTGTGTTTCCTGAGTTATAAGTGTGAAAACAGATTTTCCCTCCTAAATAAACAGCTTGTGAGCAGACCAGAAATAGCGATAATATAGCGAGACGAAACAATCAAAGATCGTCTGGAGGCAGTAGGAATAAAGTGAAAACAAATATGCCGTCGAAATGAAGTGGTTAAGAGCCAGCAAATATGCTTTTGTTTTTTTCATTTTGAAAAACAATACCTTAATTCAGCACTAATGGAACCTTAACAAGCGATTCCTTGTTAAATGGACACGAGTTATACGCTATAAATACGTTAACGGCTCTACTGTGTCCCCACCACCATCAACATCATCATCATCATGAACAGCAGCAGCAGCAACAACAACAGCAGCAGCAGCATCCCATGAACTAGACGCGGTACATGTGTAGAGACTTAAACAATATATTCGTTCATCAAAGGCTTGATTTCCAAGATGTGACTGAAGTTTAATCGATCATGTAATGTCATCAAGAGGAATAGTTTGGTCATCAACCTTAAACTGGACTGGACTACAGTAGCCTAGTCTTGGACCCTCCACCTTGATGGCCATATGTGGTTGGTGGTTAAGATCTTACCTCTAATACAGTATATGTTATCCATTTTTGCTGCTGGAGCTTCTGTAGGAGTGGCTCGGTCAGTCAGTAGGGCATATGGATTTTCGTATCCCATATGGTTCTGTATCTACTAGTTACTAGGCATTTTCTACGTGTGCTTGTTTTTTAATAGGTGAAAGTTTTTTGTTTCTCCGAAAATTTAATACGTGAATAATGGTATAGTATATGAGGTTTTAGTTGGTAAGATGGAAATCCCACTATCCACCCACTCAGCGTTGTGTTACATTTAAGGGACTACAGCAGCTAACGAAAAGCCAGTGGTGTCTTGAAGCCAGGAAACCATTTAGACCTACTACGATGGGTGGTAAGAACTGAACCAACAAATGAACACCTGGTAGCCTAGTGGGTTAAGGTGCTCCGACCGACGTGGCCTAAAACGGTTTTATTTCCAAGAATGTTTGGGTAATTGCTAATACAGTGCCACTTAGGGGCGAGTGAATATAGTCTGTTTATTTTCATCTGAAGGAAGTGTGCCACTTCCACAACTTGTTTACTATGTCTTGGTTGCATGAAGTTTGATGAGTCTTTAGTTATAAGGGATGAATGAATGTCCTTGGTTACTATTCAGTTTCAGGAACCACACTTGACCATCAGCTGAGCTACATGCAGTTAGACATCTTTGTTAGGTTAGAACAAATGCGTTATAATCACCCTCTCCTTACACGTCTGGCCTAAACTTGCTTGGGAGTCTCCTAAGGCAACGAGAATGAGGTAATTAGACTTATTCTCCTCCCTATCGTCTGGCAATATATTTGTTACCACCCTGTTCTTAGTGTGTTAGAAATGATATGGTGTGATAAAACGGTTGAGCAAGTCAGTGTGAAGGGTGAAAGGTAGGAGTTGAGAGCAAAGGCATGTAGGGGCGCCTCGATGGCTTGGTCGATTTGGTACTGGACTGTTTGTAGGATGCTCTGTCGTGACTTAGGGTCCCGTCCCTGCCACTGACTTTGAGGGGTGGATTCTTACAACGTAACGCCTATTCTCAACAAACATATGAACATTCCTACACCATACCACTGTCTGTTACCGCTATCTTCTTTTTCACCGTCTATGCCTTGTATCTACTCTACCCTCGTAGCCATGCTATGACTTTGCCCCTTTAAAAGGCATGGAGTCCCTCAAGAAGAAGGGGGCAATCTTGTAATGGTTGAAATTAGAGGAGTATGGAAGCAGACGGTGTTAACAAGGAATTTAGTTCATGGTTCGGAATATTATTACAAAAGTTTGCCAAACGGCAGGAAATTATTCTGTAATAATTGTGAGTAATAAATGCAATATCAATTAACATGGCTCCTGTACTCCACAGTTATGAAGCTGTAACTGCTGTTGATCTAATGAAGGGAAATGGTCTCACTCACAATTCAGATGTGCAAAGAGGTTACTGACTGCAACTGTACTGTGCTTTAGGGTGTGTAGAAATAATCTGTTTGTACACCTCTACTCCAATCCTATATTATCCCCTGACCAATTCAGAAACTTTTTTTTTTTTTTTTCACATTCCCATGACAACCCCACATCCCTCTATTCCCCCATTATTCCACCCTACACTTGACACACTGGCGGTATTCTGTGATCGTCCTACCGTGAAATATAGAAACTCTTTTCTCTGCCAAGTGGTGTCATTTACAACATAGACCCCACACTGAGAAGTGCTGAGCTGGGTGTGTGGTGTGGAGTGATGGAGAGCACTTTTCTACTTCGTCATCCCTAGCGTCATTATTCTTGATATCACCGTCAGTCACCGGTATTGGCATCATCATCATCATCATCATCACCGTATTCACAGTATTTCAAATAGGATAGATAGAATTCAGACGTAGGAAAAAGGACACACAAACAAACGTAAGAAAACTATTACCAGCTTTCCAACGAAAACAGGCAACGCTTTAACTCATCTTTATTTCCAGTCTTACAAGAATGAATGAATAAGTGAGAGAGCAAAAGTATAACTGTGTGTGTGTGTGTGTGTGTGTGTGTGTGTGTGTATTCCCATGACGTATTTTTATTTAAGTCTTGGTATTACCAGGCAAATTTTTACAATTTAGAACAGACCTATTGTGCTGTAGGAATTTATTAATGATGTACCTTATCCCTCCAGTTAGAAAGGCCTCTTCACGCTGAATTCTATCATCTGAAGGTAACAATAATGAAACAAAAATACGTCATCGGACTGAAGGGGTTCATTAAAGAGAATGCATGACTGTTCAGTTGTTCCTTAACCTGAGGCGCTTGTTGACAGACATTTGTTCGACATAACTGGCGTATAGTTACTTCACTAACATCAAAATATTCTTCTGTTTTCAATAATACCTCATTTGAAACTTTCTATCTCATTCATTACCTCTTTGGATGGATGCGATCTATTCTGAGAATTAAATTGTCGGAAATCAAGTAGAAAATATTAACTAGACACCGCGAAGACAATGAAAATAGTAGAGACTGTTATTAATCAAAGGCGAACGTTCTCTCTCGCTTAATGCATCATTAGAATCTTCCTTTGTCACGCAATAACGGTTTGACTGTATTTTATTTTGTGATCAGTTTACCATTGTGAAATACCAGGACACCTACATAACTGTCAAGGGGTTATGGCGGAGACACACATGCTATAGGTATATGCCTTAAAACATGCTTAAAATATAATCATGAACATTGTTCACAAGCAAGATGGAAGCACTCATGTCATTGACAATCTCTCAGCATTGTTTGGAAGCTTGTTGGTGGCACTGTTGCTGACGTTTCCTGCACCAGGCATGGATGCAGCAGATCATGAACATACTACAGGTGGTGTATCGGTCTTCGTTCCTACTCAGTAATAATGGTACCTAGTACCAGTGAAGGTCTTCAGGATTTTGTCCACATAGCACCATTATTGCTACCGCAGCCAGCAATACATCCTCTTCCGTTGACATAATGGGGTACACTGCCACAGACACGTGTGGACGGTGTCTGCTTCAAGCATGCTGAAGCCTTTGCCTTGGGCAATGTTATCAGACACTGCCACGCACAGTAAGTGGTGGCAGCATGTCCGTGTTTCGAGCAATGATGGAGGACACATGTGTTCAAACCCTCCCTTATACTACATTTGACCCTCTGACTGTGTAGATCTTGTTTCCGCTTAATATAATCCTCGTAAGTTGATGACAAAAATTTTCATATGTGATCATCAAACTGGGAAGGATTAAATCAACAAACATAACTCCTCCCAGCTAAAAGGAGAACTATTCCTCTCTTATGTATCTTGGTGGAGAAATTGCCTACTTATTACGTATAAAATATGAGAACTTATCCATCTTTACGATTAAACCTTTCATGACAGGATTTTCCTTTTGCTGAGCGAAATCGTATCACAGTCGCTTGAATAAACACCTTATGTTAGTCTTTTATCTGGATAAGTGTTAATGCACAATATAGAGGTCTGTAGAGAAATTTCCTGCGTATGAACAAGGTTACACCCGTATTTTGGCTAAATAGACAAAATGATTTTACAACATGGTGTTATGATGGAACTTCTTGGGAAAGACTTAGCCTGTGGGATGAAGTGGGCAGTTTGACATGGCCTGCACGACGAGTGAGTGGCCGTGTGATCCTTTGCACTGGTCAGCGTGTTAATACTTTTTTTTAGTTGATTAAAGATCTTTTTTGTGATTCTTAATCCTAATCAACATTTGTGTGACGTGGGAAGCTGGTGATGATGATGATGATGAAGATTATAGTGTCAGGACTCCGTATTATAATTAAAAATCATAATAGATAGATAGATAGATAGACAGACAGATAGAAGCAGCAAGTCAGAGAATGAGACAGGTATTATGTCTGCAAGAATCGAGAAATGCTAAACATGCTTACATACTCTAACTCAAGGAATGCTTGGTAGGCACACGACAGCGCCTCGTGACCATACACACACATACACACATACTCACACACAGACTTCTAGAACATTTCAACAACAGTGTAACACACGTGACACGACCCCTGCTACACCAGAATTTAGGAAGCAGAGCTGAGAAGGATCTTAGCCATAGAACTGGCAGGTCGTAGGGAAAAGGAGCTTAGCAATATGGGCGAGAGGGTGGGAGAGAGAGAGAGAGAGGGAGCGAGACAGGGAGGTTAGCTCGCGGGACTCTAGACTTCACTCGTGTGTGAGAGACTTTGTTAATATTTCCAAGACAAATAAATAGAGTCCCATACTCATCTTTCCCTCTCCTGTCATTGCATGACAAAAGAGAACGAAGGTTGTCTACTTACAAAACTACTCAAGTATAACAACCGCTCGTCCACGAGTACAGTATATGTATAACTGATCTACAAAACATCACTACAAGAAGCTACAAAGTTACTGTAAGATATGGCGGCAGCGAACGTACGAACCTCGTCTACGAATCTACAGTGAATTTCTACAAAAGTAGGCGAGACTCTAACCAAGATTAGCTTCAGTTCTACAGTGAATTCCTACAAAATACAAGCTACAAGCCTACGAGTCTACGAGTGTACAGTTGATTCTGCATTATCAAGATTGAAAACAAAAAATACGTCTCACAACCAACAACTCACAACCAGCTCCTGACAGTATTCTCTCCAACCAGCCCCCTCCGTCTCCACGATCATCACGCTGATTTAGAAGTGGTCACACGACGCCCTGCCAGTAGTTTAACAAAATATTGATACATACAATCTTCCAGTTTCTACAACGAACCAACGAACTACAACCATCTACAATCAACTACAAGTAACAACTCTACGAGTCGTCTGTATAATCTACACGCACCTACAAGTAGCGGCAGTCTTCCTCCCACAACAAGTACATCACAAGAGAAAAGGACCGAGCATACATCGAGAAAGAAAAACAAAACAAACAAACGAAGAGTGAGACACGACTCACAACTCACAACCACCAGACCTCACCCTCCTCTCTGTGTTACCTCCACCCAACCTCCACCGCTGACGCAGGAGTGCGAGGTCAAGACGACGAAGCAAATACCAAGTCAATATTCACAACTTATCTTACTCACTCATCTTCACTGAAGTTACTCATCGCTACTCATTTACTCACCGCAGCTACCAGTGTGAGAAGTCGACGTTACCATACGTGTTTGCTGACACGACGCCACGCCTATCAACGTGTGTCTGACACCCCACAACACGTCAATCAACCCATGAAGAACAACGCTATCACCACGTGCAACACCACTCACACCTTTCCCACCGCGGTAAAAATTAGTGAGTTACATAATTACTTCATTTATACAATACACAGTGATAGACAAAACACTTCTGCACAAACAGTTATAAAATGTGCTGTATAATTACAACTTAAATACATATACCTACTTCAATTATCTTCATAATTCAATCATTAAATACTTGTACCAACAATAAATATTCTACACTGTATATATTCATTCATTTATTATAGCATTTATTTACTACCAACGAGTGTTACCATTTATACCTACATAAAATACGTGTTTCATACATACAACTATACATTATAACATCTACAAAGTAATAAAGAAAACATACTATCACAGTTCCTCAGAGAGCGATTAAAAGAACTGTATTAAACATTTATTAATTAAAGCTACCTAGTGGAAACAGATAAATTAAGTTACAAGGAAAACCAACAAAAAAAAATGGCCAACACAAATGACGTTAGCAAGAACGACCGTCTTCAACACAATCGTGAAGACAAAGATTTCCACACAGTGTTGACACATATATTGCCCACGATAGGTACAAGTGAACAACAAGTCAGTGTATATAGTTAATACTGTATATAGTGTATATATTTTTTTATATAACAAAATATGGGGCTATATATTATCATTTTCAATAATATCTGTGCAATATAAACTAAACCTTAAAAATGGGTCCCAAGAGAATTAACCAGCAATTATGCAACCATGAACAACACAGAAAAAGCGTAGACAAACGAAGAAAAACAAACTATAGAAAATCAATACATACAAAAAAAAAAAGAAAGAAAGAAATAGAGTAAGATCACAGAACAAACAAATGAAAATAAGCGTAAGTGTTACTACAAATGCCAAAATACCACATAAACTCCTTCTGTACTGTAAGTGAAACAAAAGGCAAATTAGTGTTCTCCACAAGCAAGTGGCATGGCACATCATCACATAAACTCCCTTCTATAAGTGAAACAAAAAGCAAATTGTTGTCTCCACGAGCCAGTGGCATGGCACATCATCACTATCATCGACCGCAGCATGACCGGATTCAGTGTCAGGACTGCAATTATTACAATTATGTAACTACAAACGATATGTAACTACAAACAATATGTAACAATTATGTAACAGTTGCATTAACAAGATGTAACTTTTATGTAACTTTAACTACAGTTATAAGGCCAACACAACTATGTAACAGTTGCATTAACAAAATGTAACTACAATTATAAGGCCAACGCAAACATGTAATAGTTGCATTAACAAAATGTAACTACAATTATAAGGCCAACACAGTTATGAAACAGCTGCATTAACAAAATGTAACTACAATTATAAGGCCAACACAATTATGCATTACTACAATATTATGTAAATTCATACAATGTTACCACAATTCTGTATTACCAGAATCATCACACAAGTTAGGTGAAATATTAGACATTACTAAAGGGATAACTCAATATGTAATGTAATAACCTAGCAGTATTACCATTGCACAATTATATGCGTATGTCTGTTATACATACGCATCTTACAAAATGTCATACAACAACCATTGCATTTATTCAAATATGTATACAACTTGTTTAAACTGTAATATTACTAAATCATTGCAATTAACCATGAATATTATAAGTATACAATATTATAATCAATATTATATACTAATAGATTAACATATGTCAATGCTAATTACTGTCGGAGGACCTCCAGCGCGTGACCGAGCAGTGTCAGGACTCCATATTATAATTCTATCTATCTATTGCCAGACGCCATAATCCTGTAAGGGGTGGCCATTTTACTTTGAGTTATTTGTTTTACAGGGAGGGGCACTAACCCTCCAACAACCCACTTGTTGACACGTAGGGAGCACGTATGGTTTGGTAATATGGTTACCACCCAGCATTGTAAATGGTTTCCTGGCTTACAGGAAACCATTTGGCTTGTCACTCAATGTAAAGCCACCTGTAAAGGAAAGAAAAGCAATAAGATGTGACAGGAAAGATGGGAGAAATAAGAAGAGAGGAGAGCAGGCACAGAAAAAGAATGTTAAAGGCTAAGGAAGAAACAGGCAGCACTACATCAAGTGAGTGGATGATGGTCGCCACCACCTACCACAAATCATAATAGATAGATAGATAGATAGATAGACAGATAGAAGCAGCAAGTCAGAGGATGAGACAGGTATTGTGTCTGCAAGAATCAAGAAATGCTAAACATGCTTATATACTCTAACTCAAGGAATGCTTGGCAGGCACATGACAGCGCCTCATGACCATACACTCACATACACACATACTCACACACAGGCTTCAAGAACATTTCAACAACAGTGTAACACACGTGACACGACCCCTGCTACACCAGAATTTAGGAAGCAGAGCTGAGAAGGTTAGCCATAGAACTGGCAGGTCGTAGGGAGAAGGAGCTTAGCAACATGAGCGAGAGGGTGGGAGAGAGAGAGAGAGAGAGAGCGAACGAGACAGGGAGGTTAGCTCGCGGGACTCTAGACTTCACTCGTGTGTGAGAGACTTTGTTAATATTTCCAAGACAAATAAAAAATAGTCCCATACTCATCTTTACCTCTCCTGTCATTGCATGACAAAAGGGAACGAAGATTGTTAACTTACAAAACTACTCAAGCATAACAACCGCTCTTCCACGAGTACAGTATATGTATAACTGATCTACAAAACATCACTACAAGAAGCTACAAAGTTACTGTAAGATATGGCGGCAGCGAACGTACAAACCTCGTCTACGAATCTACAGTGAATTTCTACAAAAGCAGGCGAGACTCTAACCAAGATTAGCTTCAGTTCTACAGTGAATTCCTACAAAATACAAGCTACAAGCCTACGAGTCTACGAGTGTACAGTTGATTCTGCATTATCAAGATTGAAAACAAAAAAACTCACAACCAGCTCCTGACAGTATTCTCTTCAACCAGCCCCACCATCTCCAAGATCATCACGCTGATTTAGAAGTGGTCACACGACGCCCTGCCAGTAGTTTAACAAAATATTGATACAGACAATCTTCCAATTTCTACGACGAACCAACGAACTACAACCATCTACAATCAACTACAAGTAACAACTCTACGAGGCGTCTGTATAACCTACGCGCACCTACAAGTAGCGGCAGTCTTCCTCCCACAACAAGTACATCACAAGAGAAAAGGACCGAGCATACATCGAGAAAGAAAAACAAAACAAACAAACGAAGAGTGAGACACGACTCACAACTCACAACCACCAGACCTCACCCTCCTCTCTGTGTTACCTCCACCCAACCTCCACCACTGACGCAGGAGTGCGAGGTCAAGACAACGAAGCAAATACCAAGTCCATATTCACAACTCATCTTACTCACTCATCTTCACTGAAGTTACTCATCGCTACTCATTTACTCATCGCGGCTACCAGTGTGAGAAGTCGACGTTACCATACGTGTTTGCTGACACGACGCCACGCCTATCAGCGTGTGTCTGACACCCCACAACACATCAATCAACCCGTGAAGAACAACGCTATCACCATGTGCAACACCACTCACACCTTTCCCACCACGGTAAAAATTAGTGAGTTACATAGTTACTTCGTTTATACAATACACAGTGATAGACAAAAAACTTCTGCACAAACATATAAAACGTGCTGTATAATTACAACTTAAATACATATACCTACTTCAATTATCTTCATAATTCAATTATTAAATACTTGCACCAACAATATATATTCTTCACTGTATATATTCATTCATTTTTTATAGCATTTATTTACTAATAACGAGTGTTATCATTTATACCTACATAAAATACGTGTTTCATACATACAACTATACATTATAACATCTACAAAGTAATAAAGAAAACATACTATCACAGTTACTCAGTGAGCGATTAAAAGAACTGTATTAAACATTTATTAATTAAAGCTACCTAGTGGAAAGAGATAAATTTACAAGGAAAACCAGAAAAAAGAAAATGGCCAACACAAATGACGTTAGCAAGAATGAACGTCTTCAACACAATCGTGAAGACAAAGATTTCCACACAGTGTTGACACATATATTGCCCACGATAGGTACAAGTGAACAAGTCAGTGTATATAGTTAATACTGTATATAGTGTATATATATTTTTTTATATAAAATAGCAAAATATGGGGCTATATATTATCATTTTCAATAATATCTGTGCAATTATAAACTAAACCTTAAAAAAGGGTCCCAAGGGAATTAACCAGCAATTATGCAACCATGAATAACACAGAAAAAGCGTAGACAAACGAAGAAAAACAAACTATAGAAAATCAATACATACAAAAAAAAAAAAAGAAAGAAAGAAATAGAGAAAGATCACATAACAAACAAATGAAAATGAGCGTAAGTGTTACTACAAATGCCAAAATACCACATAAACTCCTTCTGTAAGTGAAACAAAAAGCAAATTAGTGTTCTCCACAAGCAAGTGGCACGGCACATCATCACATAAACTATAAGTAAAACAAAAAGATAATTAGTGTTCTCCACAAGCAAGTGGCATGGCACATCATCACATAAGCTCCTTCTATAAGTGAAACAAAAAGCAAATTGTTGTCTCCACGAGCCAGTGGCATGGCACATCATCACTATCATCGACCGCAGCATGACCGGATTCAGTGTCAGGACTGCAATTATTACAATTATGTAACTACAAACGATATGTAACTACAAACAGTATGTAACAATTATGTAACAGTTGCATTAACAAGATGTAACTTTTATGTAACTTAACAATTATAAGGCCAACACAACTATGTAACAGTTGCATTAACAAAATGTAACTACAATTATAAGGCCAACGCAAACATGTAATAGTTGCATTAACAAAATGTAGCTACAATTATAAGGCCAAAACAGTTATGAAACAGCTGCATTAACAAAATGTAACTACAATTATAAGGCCAACAAAATTATGCATTACTACAATATTATGTAAATTCATACAATGTTACCACAATTCTGTATTACCAGAATCATCACACAAGTTAGGTGAAATATTAGACATTACTAAAGGGATAACTCAATATGTAATGTAATAACCTAGCAGTATTACCATTGCACAATTATATGCGTATGTCTGTTATACATACGCATCTTACAAAATGTCATACAACAACCATTGCATTTATTCAAATATGTATACAACTTGTTTAAACTGTAATATTACTAAATCATTGCAATTAACCATGAATATTATAAGTATACAATATTATAATCAATATTATATACTAATAGATTAACATATGTCAATGCTAATTACTGTCGGAGGACCTCCAGCGCGTGACCGAGCAGTGTCAGGACTCCATATTATAATTCTATCTATCTATTGCCAGACGCCATAATCCTGTAAGGGGTGGCCATTTTACTTTGAGTTATTTGTTTTACAGGGAGGGGCACTAACCCTCCAACAACCCACTTGTTGACACGTAGGGAGCACATATGGTTTGGTTATATGGTTACCACCCAGCATTGTAAATGGTTTCCTGGCTTACAGGAAAACATTTGGCTTCTCACTTGTAAAGCCACCTGTAAAGGAAAGAAAAGCAATAAGAAGTGACAGGAAAGATGGGAGAAATAAGAAGAGAGGAGAGCAGGCACAGAAAAAGAATGTTAAAGGCTAAGGAAGAAACAGGCAGCACTACATCAAGTGAGTGGATGATGGTCGCCACCACCTACCACAAATCATAATAAATAGATAGATAGATAGATAGATAGATAGATAGACAGACAGATAGAAGCAGCAAGTCAGAGGATGAGACAGGTATTGTGTCTGCAAGAATCGAGAAATGCTAAACATGCTTATACACTCTAACTCAAGGAATGCTTGGTAGGCACACGACAGCGCCTCGTGACCATACACTCACTCACACACATACTGACACACAGGCTTCTAGAACATTTCAACAACAGTGTAACACACGTTACACGACCCCTGCTACACCAGAATTTAGGAAGCAGATCTGAGAAGGAGGTTAGCCATAGAACCGGCAAGTAGTAGGGAGAAGGAGCTTACTAAATGCTTACTAAATGCTCTCAACTCTCCAACTCGAATTCTTCCCGCTCCTTCTGGCACCTTGCCAAAAACCTTTCTAACAACTTTACCTCATCATCTTTCCCTCCTCTTTTCTACTCTGATGGTTCTGTAGCTATTTCTTCTACTGATAAAATAGATCTCTTCGCACAGTCTTTCTCCTCCAATTCCACCTTAGACGATTCCGGTGCTGTTCCTCCATCACTTCCCCCCTCTGCCTTCCTCATGGCTGACATTAAAATTTCTTCAGCTGATGTATTTTCTGCCATCACTGGCCTCAGTACTAACAAGGCATATGGGCCTGATGGGGTCCCTCCTGTTGTTCTCAAGAACTGTGCTTCTGTGCTTACACCCTGCCTAGGCAAACTCTTTCACCTTTGTCTGTCAACTTGTACCTTTCCTTCTTGCTGGACGTTTGCTCTCATTCAGCCAGTCCCAAAGAAGGGTGACCACTCCCAACCCTCCAACTATCGTCCAATTGCTTTAACGTCCTGTATTTCAAAAGTTTTCGAGTCAATTCTCAATAGAAAAATTTTAAGGCATCTTTCCTATCACAACCTTCTTTCCGATCGTCAGTACAGGTTCCGTCAGGGACGCTCCACTGGCGATCTTCTCACCTACCTTTCAGACTCCTGGTCATCCTCCTTTCGGGACTTTGGCGAAAGCTTTGCCATTGCACTTGACATCTCAAAGGCTTTCGATCGAGTCTGGCATAAATATTAAATTTCCAAACTGCCCTCCAACGGTTTCTATCCTTCTATCTGTGCCTTCATCGCTAGCTGTTGTAGACGGCCATCGTTCTTCTCCTAGATCTATCAACAGTGGTGTTCCTCAGGGCTCTGTCCTATCATCAACTCTCTTCCTTTTATTCATCAATGATCTTCTAAGCTGTACATCTAACCCTATCCACTCATCCGCTGATGACTCCACCCTTCACCTTTCCATTCGGTTCCCGCAACGCCCATCTCAGCAGTTACTTCAACAAGCAAGGGATGAGGCTATAGCACACCTAATGTCTGACTTGGCTCGCATCTCTGACT